>NC_092730.1:2542222-2860000 GCF_047496885.1 Scyliorhinus torazame | reverse complement strand
ACACTGATATATTACCGTATTACCCCGAGTATTCCGCACACTGATATATTACTGTATTACCCTGCGTATTTCGCACACTGATATATTACTGTATTACCCTGCGTATTCCGCACGCTGATATATTACCGTATTACACTGCGTATTCCGCACACTGATTTATTACTGTATTACCCCGAGTATTCCGCACGCTGATATATTACCGTATTACACTGCGTATTCCGCACACTGATATATTACCGTATTACCCCGAGTATTCCGCACACTGATATATTACTGTATTACCCCGAGTATTCCGCACGCTGATATATTACCGTATTACACTGCGTATTCCGCACACTGATATATTACTGTATTACCCCGAGTATTCCGCACACTGATATATTACCGTATTACCCCGAGTATTCCGCACGCTGATATATTACCGTATTACACTGCGTATTCCGCACACTGATATATTACCGTATTACCCCGAGTATGCCGCATACTGATATATTACCGTATTACCCCGAGTATTCCGCACGCTGATAAATTACTGTATTACCCTGCGTATTCCGCACGCTGATATATTACTGTATTACCCCGAGTATTCCGCACACTGATATATTACTGTATTACCCCGAGTATGCCGCACGCTGATATATTACCGTATTACCCCGAGTATTCCGCACACTGATATATTACCGTATTACACTGCGTATGCCGCTCACTGATATATTACTGTATTACCCCGAGTATGCTGCACGCTGACATATTACCTTATAACACTGCGTATGCCGCACACTGATATATTACTGTATTACCCCGAGTATGCTGCACGCTGATTTATTACCGTATTACACTGCGTATTCCGCACACTGATATATTACTGTATTACCCCGAGTATTCCGCACACTGATATATTACCGTATTACCCCGAGTATTCCGCACACTGATATATTACTGTATTACCCCGAGTATGCTGCACGCTGATATATTACCGTATTACACTGCGTATGCCGCACACTGATATATTACTGTATTACCCCGAGTATGCTGCACGCTGATATATTACCGTATTACACTGCGTATTCCGCACACTGATATATTACTGTATTACCCCGAGTATTCCGCACACTGATATATTACCGTTTTACCCCGCGTATGCCGCACACTGATATATTACTGTATTACCCCGAGTATGCTGCACGCTGATATATTACCGTATTACACTGCGTATGCCGCACACTGATATATTACTGTATTACCCCGAGTATGCCGCACACTGATATATTACTGTATTACCCCGAGTATGCTGCACGCTGATATATTACCGTATTACACTGCGTATTCCGCACACTGATATATTACTGTATTACCCCGAGTATTCCGCACACTGATATATTACCGTTTTATCCCGAGTATTCCGCACACTGATATATTACCGTATTACCCCGAGTATGCCGCACACTGATATATTACTGTATTACCCCGAGTATGTTGCACGCTGATATATTACCGTATTACACTGCGTATGCCGCACACTGATATATTACTGTATTACCCCGAGTATGCTGCACGCTGATATATTACCGTATTACACTGCGTATTCCGCACACTGATATATTACTGTATTACCCCGAGTATGCTGCACACTGATATATTACCGTATTACCCCGAGTATTCCGCACACTGATATATTACTGTATTACCCCGAGTATTCCGCACACTGATATATTACCGTATTACCCCGAGTATTCCGCACACTGATATATTACTGTATTACCCCGAGTATGCTGCACGCTGATATATTACCGTATTACACTGCGTATGCCGCACACTGATATATTACTGTATTACCCCGAGTATGCTGCACGCTGATATATTACCGTATTACACTGCGTATTCCGCACACTGATATATTACTGTATTACCCCGAGTATTCCGCACACTGATATATTACCGTTTTACCCCGCGTATGCCGCACACTGATATATTACTGTATTACCCCGAGTATGCTGCACGCTGATATATTACCGTATTACACTGCGTATGCCGCACACTGATATATTACTGTATTACCCCGAGTATGCTGCACGCTGATATATTACCGTATTACACTGCGTATTCCGCACACTGATATATTACTGTATTACCCCGAGTATTCCGCACACTGATATATTACCGTTTTATCCCGAGTATTCCGCACACTGATATATTACCGTATTACCCCGAGTATGCCGCACACTGATATATTACTGTATTACCCCGAGTATGTTGCACGCTGATATATTACCGTATTACACTGCGTATGCCGCACACTGATATATTACTGTATTACCCCGAGTATGCTGCACGCTGATATATTACCGTATTACACTGCGTATTCCGCACACTGATATATTACTGTATTACCCCGAGTATTCCGCACACTGATATATTACCGTTTTATCCCGAGTATTCCGCACACTGATATATTACCGTATTACCCCGAGTATTCCGCACACTGATATATTACCGTTTTATCCCGAGTATTCCGCACACTGATATATTACTGTATTACCCCGAGTATGCCGCACGCTGATATATTACCGTATTACCCCGAGTATGCCGCACGCTGATATATTACCGTATTACCCCGAGTATGCCGCACACCGATATATTACTGTATTACCCCGAATATTCCGCACACTGATATATTACCGTTTTATCCCGAGTATTCCGCACACTGATATATTACTGTATTACCCCGAGTATGCCGCACGCTGATATATTACCGTATTACCCCGAGTATGCCGCACGCTGATATATTACCGTATTACCCCGAGTATGCCGCACACTGATATATTACTGTATTACCCCGAGTATTCCGCACACTGATATATTACCGTTTTATCCCGAGTATTCCGCACACTGATATATTACCGTATTACCCCGAGTATTCCGCACACTGATATATTACTGTATTACCCCGAGTATGCCGCACACTGATATATTACCGTATATACCCGAGTATTCCGCACGCTGATATATTACCGTATTACCCCGAGTATTCCGCACGCTGATATATTACCGTATATACCCGAGTATTCCGCACGCTGATATATTACCGTATTACCCCGAGTATTCCTACACTGATATATTACTGTATTACCCCGAGTATTCCGCACACTGATATATTACTGTATTACCCTGAGTATGCCGCACACTGATATATTACCGTATTACCCCGAGTATGCCGCACGCTGATATATTACCATATTACCCCGAGCATTCCTACACTGATATATTACTGTATTACCCCGAGTATTCCGCACACTGATATATTACTGTATTACCCTGAGTATGCCGCACACTGATATATTACTGTATTACCCCGAGTATTCCGCACACTGATATATTACTGTATTACCCTGAGTATGCTGCACACTGATATATTACCGTATTACCCCGAGTATTCCTACACTGATATATTACTGTATTACCCCGAGTATTCCGCACACTGATATATTACCGTATTACCCCGAGTATTCCGCACACTGATATATTCCGTATTACCCCGAGTATTCCGCACACTGATATATTACCGTATTACCCCGAGTATTCCGCACACTGATATATTCCGTATTACCCCGAGTATTCCGCACACTGATATATTCCGTATTACCCCGAGTATTCCGCACACTGATATATTACTGTATTACCCCGAGTATGCCGCACGCTGATATATTACCGTTTTATCCCGAGTATTCCTACACTGATATATTACCGTATTACCCCGAGTATGCCGCACACTGATATATTACCGTTTTACCCCGAGTATTCCGCATACTGATATATTCCGTATTACCCCGAGTATGCCGCACGCTGATATATTACCGTATTACCCCGAGTATGCCGCACGCTGATATATTACCGTATAACCCTGAGTATTCCGCACACTGATATATTACCGTATTACCCCGAGTATTCTGCACGCTGATATATTACCGTATTACCCCGAGTATTCCGCACACTGATATATTACCGTATTACATAGAACATAGAACATAGAACATAGAAAATACAGCACAGAACAGGCCCTTCGGCCCACGATGTTGTGCCGAACCTTTGTCCTAGATTAATCATAGATTATCATTGAATTTACAGTGCAGAAGGAGGCCATTCGGCCCTTTGAGTCTGCATCGGCTCTTGGAAAGAGCACCCTACCCACACTCAACACCTCCACCCAACACCAAGGGCAATTTGGACATTAAGGGCAATTTATCATTGGCCAATTCACCTAACCCGCACATCTTTGGACTGTGGGAGGAAACCCACGCAGACACGGGGAGGACGTGCAGACTCCGCACAGACAATGACCCAAGCCGGAATCGAACCTGGGACCATGGATCTGTGAAGCAATTGTGCTATCCACAATGCTACCGTGCTGCCCTTAAGAACAAATAAATCTACACTATATCATTTTCCCGTAATCCATGTACCTATCCAACAGCTGCTTGAAGGTCCCTAATGTTTCCGACTCAACTACTTCCACAGGCAGTACATTCCATGCCCCCACTACTCTCTGGGTAAAGAACCTACCTCTGATATCCCTCCTATATCTTCCACCTTTCACCTTAAATTTATGTCCCCTTGTAATGGTGTGTTCCACCCGGGGAAAAAGTCTCTGACTGTCTACTCTATCTATTCCCCTGATCATCTTATAAACCTCTATCAAGTCGCCCCTCATCCTTCTCCGCTCTAATGAGAAAAGGCCTAGCACCCTCAACCTTTCCTCGTAAGACCTACTCTCCATTCCAGGCAACATCCTGGTAAATCTTCTTTGCACCTTTTCCAGAGCTTCCACATCCTTCCTAAAATGAGGCGACCAGAACTGTACACAGTACTCCAAATGTGGCCTTACCAAAGTTTTGTACAGCTGCATCATCACCTCACGGCTCTTAAATTCAATCCCTCTGTTAATGAACGCGAGCACACCATAGGCCTTCTTCACAGCTCTATCCACTTGAGTGGCAACTTTCAAAGATGTATGAACATAGACCCCAAGGTCTCTCTGCTCCTCCACAATGCCAAGAACTCTACCGTTAACCCTGTATTCCGCATTCATATTTGTCCTTCCAAAATGGACAACCTCACACTTTTCAGGGTTAAACTCCATCTGCCACTTCTCAGCCCAGCTCTGCATCCTATCTATGTCTCTTTGCAGCCGACAACAGCCCTCCTTACTATCCACAACTCCACCAATCTTCGTATCGTCTGCAAATTTACTGACCCACCCTTCAACTCCCTCATCCAAGTCATTAATGAAAATCACAAACAGCAGAGGACCCAGAACTGATCCCTGCGGTACGCCACTGGTAACTGGGATCCAGGCTGAATATTTGCCATCCACCACCACTCTCTGACTTCTATCGGTTAGCCAGTTCGTTATCCAACTGGCCAAATTTCCCACTATCCCATGCCTCCTTACTTTGTGCAGAAGCCTACCATGGGGAACTTTATCAAATGCCTTACTAAAATCCATGTACACTTCATCCACTGCTTTACCTTCATCCACATGCTTGGTCACCTCCTCAAAGAATTCAATAAGATTTGTAAGGCAAGACCTACCCCTCACAAATCCGTGCTGACTATCCCTAATCAAGCAGTGTCTTCCCAGATGCTCAGAAATCCTATCCTTCAGTACCCTTTCCATTACTTTGCCTACCACCGAAGTAAGACTAACTGGCCTGTAATTCCCAGGGTTATCCCTAGCTCCTTTTTTGAACAGGGGCACGACATTCGCCACTCTCCAATCCCCTGGTACCACCCCTGTTGACAGTGAGGACGAAAAGATCATTGCCAACGGCTCTGCAATTTCATCTCTTGCTTCCCATAGAATCCTTGGATATATCCCGTCAGGCCCGGGGGACTTGTCTATCCTCAAGTTTTTCAAAATGCCCAACACATCTTCCTTCCTAACAAGTATTTCCTCGAGCTTACCAATCTGTTTCACACTGTCCTCTCCAACAATATCGCCCCTCTCATTTGTAAATACAGAAGAAAAGTACTCATTCAAGACCTCTCCTATCTCTTCAGACTCAATACACAATCTCCCGCTACTGTCCTTGATCGGACCTACCCTCGCTCTAGTCATTCTCATATTTCTCACATATGTGTAAAAGGCCTTGGGGTTTTCCTTGATCCTACCCGCCAAAGATTGTTCATGCCCTCTCTTAGCTCTCCTAATCCCTTTCTTCAGTTCCCTCCTGGCTATCTTGTATCCCTCCAATGCCCTGTCTGAACCTTGTTTCCTCAGCCTTACATAAGTCACCTTTTCCTCTTAACAAGACATTCAACCTCTCTTGTCAACCATGGTTCCCTCACTCGACCATCGCTTCACTGCCTGACAGGGACATACATATCAAGGACACGTAGTACCTGTTCCTTGAACAAGTTCCACATTTCACTTGTGTCCTTCCCTGCCAGCCTATGTTCCCAACTTATGCACTTCAATTCTTGTCTGACAACATCGTATTTACCCTTCCCCCAATTGTAAACCTTGCCCTGTTGCACGTACCTATCCCTCTCCATTACTAAAGTGAAAGTCACAGAATTGTGGTCACTATCTCCAAAATGCTCCCCCACTAACAAATCTATCACTTGCCCTGGTTCATTACCCAGTACTAAATCTAATATTGCCCCTCCTCTGGTTGGACAATCTACATACTGTGTTAGAAAAGCTTCCTGGACACACTGCACAAACACCACCCCATCCAAACTATTTGATCTAAAGAGTTTCCACTCAATATTTGGGAAGTTAAAGTCGCCCATGACTACTACCCTATGACTTCTGCACCTTTCCAAAATCTGTTTCCCAATCTGTTCCTCCACATCTCTGCTACTATTGGGGGGCCTATAGAAAACTCCTAACAAGGTGACTGCTCCTTTCCTATTTCTGACCGTTTTATCCCGAGTATTCCGCACACTGATATATTACTGTATTACCCCGAGTATGCCGCACGCTGATATATTACCGTATTACCCCGAGTATGCCGCACACTTATATATTACCGTTTTACCCTGAGTATTCCGCACACTGCTATATTACCGTATTACCCCGAGTATGCTGCACACTGATATATTACCGTTTTACCCTGAGTATTCTGCACGCTGATATATTACCGTATTACCCCGAGTATTCCGCACACTGATATATTACCGTATTACCCCGAGTATTCCGCACACTGATATATTACTGTATTACCCCGAGTATGCCGCACGCTGATATATTACCGTATTACCGCGAGTATTCCGCACACTGAGATATTACCGTTTTACCCCAAGTATGCCGCACGCTGATATATTACCGTATTACCCCAAGTAATCCTACACTGATATATCACCGTGTTACCCCGAGTATGCCGCACGCAGATATATTACCGTTTTACCCCGAGTATGCCGCACACTGATATATTCCGTATTACCCCGAGTATTCCGCACACTGATATATTACTGTATTACCCCGAGTATGCCGCACACTGATATATTACTGTATTACCCCGAGTATGCCGCACGCTGATATATTACTGTATTACCCCGAGTATGCCGCACACTGATATATTACTGTATTACCCCGAGTATTTCGCACACTGATATATTACCGTATTAGCCCGAGTATGCCGCACGCTGATATATTACTGTATTACCCCGAGTATGCCGCACACTGATATATTACTGTATTACCCCGAGTATGCCGCACACTGATATATTACCGTATTACCCCGAGTATGCCGCACACTGATATATTACCGTATTACCCCGAGTATTCCGCACACTGATATATTACCGTATTACCCCGAGTATGCTGCACACTGATATATTACCGTTTTACCCCGAGTATTCCGCACACTGATATATTACCGTATTACCCCGAGTATTCCGCACACTGATATATTACCGTTTTATCCCGAGTATGCTGCACGCTGATATATTACCGTATTACCCCGAGTATTCCTACACTGATATATTACCGTATTACCCCGAGTATACCTACACTGATATATTACCGTATTACCCCGAGTATTCCTACACTGATATATTACCGTTTTACCCCGAGTATGCCGCACGCTGATATATTACCGTATTACCCCGAGTATTCCTACACTGATATATTACCGTATTACCCCGAGTATTCCTACACTGATATATTACTGTATTACCCCGTGTATTCCGCACACTGATATATTACCGTATTACCCCGAGTATTCTGCACACTGATATATTACCGTATTACCCCGAGTATTCCTACACTGATATATTACCGTATTACCCCGAGTATACCTACACTGATATATTACCGTATTACCCCGAGTATTCCTACACTGATATATTACCGTTTTACCCCGAGTATTCCGCACACTGATATATTACCGTATTACCCCGAGTATGCCGCACGCTGATATATTACCGTATTACCCCGAGTATTCCGCACACTGATATATTACCGTATTACCCCGAGTATTCCGCACACTGATATATTACCGTATTACACTGCGTATTCCGCACACTGATATATTACTGTATTACCCCGAGTATGCCGCACGCTGATATATTACCGTATTACCCCGAGTATGCCGCATACTGATATATTACCGTTTTACCCCGAGTATGCCGCACACTGATATATTACAGTATTACCCCGAGTATGCTGCACGCTGATATATTACCGTATTACCCCGAGTATGCCGCACGCTGATATATTACTGTATTACCCCGAGTATGCCGCACGCTGATATATTACCGTATTACCCCGAGTATGCCGCATACTGATATATTACCGTTTTACCCCGAGTATGCCGCACACTGATATTTTACCGTATTACCCCGAGTATTCCGCACACTGATATATTAACGTTTTATCCCGAGTATTCCGCACACTGATATATTACCGTATTACCCCGAGTATTCCGCACACTGATATATTACCGTATTACCCCGAGTATTCCGCACACTGATATATTACCGTTTTACCCCGAGTATTCCGCACACTGATATATTACCGTATTATCCCGAGTATTCCGCACACTGATATATTACCGTTTTATCCCGAGTATTCCGCACACTGATATATTACTGTATTACACTGCGTATTCCGCACACTGATATATTACTGTATTACCCCGAGTATGCCGCACACTGATATATTACCGTATTACCCCGAGTATTCTGCACGCTGATATATTACCGTTTTATCCCGAGTATTCCGCACACTGATATATTACCGTATTACCCCGAGTATTCTGCACGCTGATATATTACCGTTTTATCCCGAGTATTCCGCACACTGATATATTACCGTTTTACCCCGAGTATTCCGCACACTGATATATTACCGTATTATCCCGAGTATTCCGCACACTGATATATTACCGTTTTATCCCGAGTATTCCGCACACTGATATATTACTGTATTACACTGCGTATTCCGCACACTGATATATTACCGTATTACCCCGAGTATGCCGCACCCTGATATATTACTGTATTACCCCGAGTATGCCGCATACTGATATATTACCGTTTTACCCCGAGTATGCCGCACACTGATATATTACAGTATTACCACGAGTATGCTGCACGCTGATATATTACCGTATTACCCCGAGTATGCCGCACGCTGATATATTACTGTATTACCCCGAGTATGCCGCACGCTGATATATTACCGTATTACCCCGAGTATGCCGCATACTGATATATTACCGTTTTACCCCGAGTATGCCGCACACTGATATATTACCGTATTACCCCGAGTATTCCGCACACTGATATATTAACATTTTATCCCGAGTATTCCGCACACTGATATATTACCGTATTACCCCGAGTATTCCGCACACTGATATATTACCGTATTACCCCGAGTATTCCGCACACTGATATATTACCGTTTTACCCCGAGTATTCCGCACACTGATATATTACCGTATTATCCCGAGTATTCCGCACACTGATATATTACCGTTTTATCCCGAGTATTCCGCACACTGATATATTACTGTATTACACTGCGTATTCCGCACACTGATATATTACTGTATTACCCCGAGTATGCCGCACACTGATATATTACCGTATTACCCCGAGTATTCTGCACGCTGATATATTACCGTTTTATCCCGAGTATTCCGCACACTGATATATTACCGTATTACCCCGAGTATTCTGCACGCTGATATATTACCGTTTTATCCCGAGTATTCCGCACACTGATATATTACCGTTTTACCCCGAGTATTCCGCACACTGATATATTACCGTATTATCCCGAGTATTCCGCACACTGATATATTACCGTTTTATCCCGAGTATTCCGCACACTGATATATTACTGTATTACACTGCGTATTCCGCACACTGATATATTACCGTATTACCCCGAGTATGCCGCACCCTGATATATTACTGTATTACCCCGAGTATTCTGCACGCTGATATATTACCGTTTTATCCCGAGTATTCCGCACACTGATATATTACTGTATTACCCCGAGTATTCCGCACACTGATATATTACCGTATTACCCCGAGTATTCCGCACACTGATATATTACTGTATTACCCCGAGTATGCCGCACGCTGATATATTACCGTATAACTCCGAGTATTCCGCACACTGATATATTACCGTATTACCCCGAGTATGCCGCACCCTGATATATTACTGTATTACCCCGAGTATTCTGCACGCTGATATATTACCGTTTTATCCCGAGTATTCCGCACACTGATATATTACCGTTTTACCCCGAGTATTCCGCACACTGATATATTACCGTTTTATCCCGAGTATTCCGCACACTGATATATTACCGTTTTATCCCGAGTATTCCGCACACTGATATATTACCGTTTTACCCCGAGTATTCCGCACACTGATATATTACTGTATTACCCAGAGTATTCTGCACACTGATATATTACCGTATTACCCCGAGTATGCCGCACGCTGATATATTACCGTATTACCCCGAGTATGCCGCACACTGATATATTACTGTATTACCCCGAGTATTCCGCACACTGAGATATTACCGTTTTACCCCGAGTATTCCTACACTGATATATTACTGTATTACCCCGAGTATTCCGCACACTGAGATATTACCGTTTTATCCCGAGTATTCCGCACACTGATATTTTACCGTTTTACCCCGAGTATTCCGCACACTGATATATTACTGTATTACCCCGAGTATTCCGCACACTGATATATTACCGTATTACCCCGAGTATTCCGCACACTGAGATATTACCGTTTTACCCGAGTATTCCTACACTGATATATTACTGTATTACCCCGAGTATTCCGCACACTGATATATTACCGTTTTACCCCGAGTATTCCGCACACTGATATATTACCGTTTTACCCTGAGTATTCCGCACACTGATATATTACTGTATTACCCCGAGTATGCCGCACACTGATATATTACCGAATTACTCCGTGTATTCCGCACACTGATATATTACCGTATTACCCCGAGTATTCTGCACGCTGATATATTACCGTTTTATCCCGAGTATTCCGCACACTGATATATTACCGTTTTATCCCGAGTATTCTGCACACTGATATATTACCGTATTGCCCCGAGTATTCCGCACACTGATATATTACCGTTTTATCCCGAGTATTCTGCACACTGATATATTACCGTATTACCCCGAGTATGCCGCACGCTGATATATTACTGTATTACCCCGAGTATTCCGCACACTGATATATTCCGTATTACCCCGAGTATTCTGCACGCTGATATATTACCGTATTACCCCGAGTATGCCGCACACTGATATATTACCGTATTACCCCGAGTATTCCGCACACTGATATATTACCGTATTACCCCGAGTATTCTGCACGCTGATATATTACCGTATTACCCCGAGTATGCCGCACACTGATATATTACCGTATTACCCCGAGTATTCCGCACACTGATATATTACCGTATAACCCCGAGTATTCTGCACACTGATATATTACCGTATTACCCCGAGTATTCCGCACACTGATATATTCCGTATTACCCCAAGTATTCTGCACACTGATATATTACCGTATTACCCCGAGTATTCCGCACACTGATATATTACCGTTTTATCCCGAGTATTCTGCACGCTGATATATTACCGTTTTATCCCGAGTATTCCGCACACTGATATATTACCGTATTACCCCGAGTATGCCGCACACTGATATATTACCGTATTACCCCGAGTATTCCGCACACTGATATATTACCGTATTACCCCGAGTATTCCGCACACTGATATATTACCGTATTACACTGCGTATTCCGCACACTGATATATTACTGTATTACCCCGAGTATGCCGCACGCTGATATATTACCGTATTACCCCGAGTATGCCGCATACTGATATATTACCGTTTTACCCCGAGTATGCCGCACACTGATATATTACCGTATTACCCCGAGTATGCCGCATACTGATATAATACCGTATTACCCCGAGTATGCTGCACGCTGATATATTACCGTATTACCCCGAGTATTCTGCACGCTGATATATTACCGTATTACCCCGAGTATTCCGCACACTGATATATTACCGTATTACCCCGAGTATTCCGCACACTGATATATTACCGTATTACACTGCGTATTCCGCACACTGATATATTACTGTATTACCCCGAGTATGCCGCACGCTGATATATTACCGTATTACCCCGAGTATGCCGCATACTGATATATTACCGTTTTACCCCGAGTATGCCGCACACTGATATATTACCGTATTACCCCGAGTATGCCGCATACTGATATATTACCGTTTTACCCCGAGTATGCCGCACGCTGATATATTACCCTATTACCCCGAGTATGCCGCATACTGATATATTACCGTTTTACCCCGAGTATGCCGCACGCTGATATATTACCGTATTACCCCGAGTATTCCGCACACTGATATATTACAGTATTACCCCGAGTATGCTGCACGCTGATATATTACTGTATTACCCCGAGTATGCCGCACACTGATATATAACCGTTTTACCCCGAGTATGCCGCATACTGATATATTACTGTATTACCCCGAGTATGCCGCACGCTGATATATTACCGTATTACCCCGAGTATGCCGCACGCTGATATATTACCGTATTACCCCGAGTATGCCGCACGCTGATATATTACCGTATTACCCCGAGTATGCCGCACGCTGATATATTACTGTATTACCCCGAGTATGCCGCACGCTGATATATTACCGTATTACCCCGAGTATGCCGCATACTGATATATTACCGTTTTACCCCGAGTATGCCGCACACTGATATATTACCGTATTACCCCGAGTATTCCGCACGCTGATATATTAACGTTTTATCCCGAGTATTCCGCACACTGATATATTACCGTATTACCCCGAGTATTCTGCACGCTGATATATTACCGTTTCATCCCGAGTATTCCGCACACTGATATATTACCGTATTACCCCGAGTATGCCGCACACTGATATATTACCGTATTACCCCGAGTATTCCGCACACTGATATAATACTGTATAACCCCGAGTATTCTGCACGCTGATATATTACCGTATTACCCCGAGTATTCCGCACACTGATATATTACCGTATTACCCCGAGTATTCCGCACACTGATATATTACCGTATTACACTGCGTATTCCGCACACTGATATATTACTGTATTACCCCGAGTATGCCGCACGCTGATATATTACCGTATTACCCCGAGTATGCCGCATACTGATATATTACCGTTTTACCCCGAGTATGCCGCACACTGATATATTACTGTATTACCCCGAGTATGCCGCACTCTGATATATTACCGTATTACCCCGAGTATGCCGCACGCTGATATATTACTGTATTACCCCGAGTATGCCGCACGCTGATATATTACCGTATTACCCCGAGTATGCCGCATACTGATATATTACCGTTTTACCCCGAGTATGCCGCACACTGATATATTACCGTATTACCCCGAGTATTCCGCACGCTGATATATTAACGTTTTATCCCGAGTATTCCGCACACTGATATATTACCGTATTACCCCGAGTATTCCGCACACTGATATATTACCGTATTACCCCGAGTATTCCGCACACTGATATATTACCGTTTTATCCCGAGTATTCCTACACTGATATATTACCGTTTTATCCCGAGTATTCCGCACACTGATATATTACCGTTTTATCCCGAGTATTCCGCACACTGATATATTACCGTATTACCCCGAGTATGCCGCACACTGATATATTACTGTATTACCCCGAGTATGCCGCACACTGATATATTACCGTTTTATCCCGAGTATTCCGCACACTGATATATTACCGTTTTATCCCGAGTATTCCGCACACTGATATATTACCGTTTTACCCCGAGTATGCCGCACACTGATATTTTACCGTATATATCCCGAGTATTCTGCACACTGATATATTACTGTATTACACTGCGTATTCCGCACACTGATATATTACCGTATTACCCCGAGTATTCCGCACGCTGATATATTACTGTATTACCCCGAGTATTCTGCACGCTGATATATTACCGTTTTATCCCGAGTATTCCGCACACTGATATATTACCGTATTACCCCGAGTATTCCGCACACTGATATATTACTGTATTACCCCGAGTATTCTGCACGCTGATATATTACCGTTTTATCCCGAGTATTCCGCACACTGATATATTACCGTATTACCCCGAGTATTCCGCACACTGATATATTACCGTTTTATCCCGAGTATTCTGCACACTGATATATTACCGTATTACCCCGAGTATTCCGCACACTGATATATTACTGTATTACACTGCGTATTCCGCACACTGATATATTACCGTATTACCCCGAGTATTCCGCACGCTGATATATTACTGTATTACCCCGGGTATTCTGCACGCTGATATATTTCCGTTTTATCCCGAGTATTCCGCACACTGATATATTACCGTATTACCCCGAGTATTCCGCACACTGATATATTACCGTATTACCCCGAGTATTCCGCACACTGATATATTACCGTTTTATCCCGAGTATTCTGCACGCTGATATATTACCGTTTTACCCCGAGTATTCCGCACGCTGATATATTACCGTTTTACCCCGAGTATTCCGCACACTGATATATTACCGTATTACCCCGAGTATTCCGCACACTGATATATTACCGTTTTATCCCGAGTATTCTGCACGCTGATATATTACCGTTTTACCCCGAGTATTCCGCACGCTGATATATTACCGTTTTACCCCGAGTATTCCGCACACTGATATATTACCGTATTACCCCGAGTATTCCGCACACTGATATATTACCGTTTTACCCCGAGTATTCCGCACACTGATATATTACCGTATTACCCCGAGTATTCCGCACGCTGATATATTACCGTATTACCCCGAGTATGCCGCATACTGATATATTACCGTTTTACCCCGAGTATGCCGCACACTGATATATTACCGTTTTATCCCGAGTATTCCGCACGCTGATATATTAACGTTTTATCCCGAGTATTCCGCACACTGATATATTACCGTATTACCCCGAGTATTCCGCACACTGATATATTACCGTATTACCCCGAGTATTCCGCACACTGATATATTACCGTTTTATCCCGAGTATTCCGCACACTGATATATTACCGTTTTATCCCGAGTATTCCGCACACTGATATATTACTGTATTACACTGCGTATTCCGCACACTGATATATTACTGTATTACCCCGAGTATTCCGCACACTGATATATTACTGTATTACCCCGAGTATTCCGCACACTGATATATTACCGTATTACCCCGAGTATTCCGCACACTGATATATTACTGTATTACCCCGAGTATTCCGCACATTGATATATTACTGTATTACCCCGAGTATTCCGCACATTGATATATTACTGTTTTACCCCGAGTATGCCGCACGCTGATATATTACCGTATTACCCAGAGTACGGCGCACACTGATATATTACTGTATTACCCCGAGTATTCTGCACGCTGATATATTACCGTATTACCCCGAGTATTCCGCACACTGATATATTACCGTATTACCCCGAGTATTCCTACACTGATATATTACCGTATTACCCCGAGTATACCTACACTGATATATTACCGTATTACCCCGAGTATTCCTACACTGATATATTACCGTTTTACCCCGAGTATGCCGCACGCTGATATATTACCGTATTACCCCGAGTATTCCTACACTGATATATTACCGTATTACCCCGAGTATTCCTACACTGATATATTACTGTATTACCCCGTGTATTCCGCACACTGATATATTACCGTATTACCCCGAGTATTCTGCACACTGATATATTACCGTATTACCCCGAGTATTCCTACACTGATATATTACCGTATTACCCCGAGTATACCTACACTGATATATTACCGTATTACCCCGAGTATTCCTACACTGATATATTACCGTTTTACCCCGAGTATTCCGCACACTGATATATTACCGTATTACCCCGAGTATGCCGCACGCTGATATATTACCGTATTACCCCGAGTATTCCGCACACTGATATATTACCGTATTACCCCGAGTATTCCGCACACTGATATATTACCGTATTACACTGCGTATTCCGCACACTGATATATTACTGTATTACCCCGAGTATGCCGCACGCTGATATATTACCGTATTACCCCGAGTATGCCGCATACTGATATATTACCGTTTTACCCCGAGTATGCCGCACACTGATATATTACAGTATTACCCCGAGTATGCTGCACGCTGATATATTACCGTATTACCCCGAGTATGCCGCACGCTGATATATTACTGTATTACCCCGAGTATGCCGCACGCTGATATATTACCGTATTACCCCGAGTATGCCGCATACTGATATATTACCGTTTTACCCCGAGTATGCCGCACACTGATATATTACCGTATTACCCCGAGTATTCCGCACACTGATATATTAACGTTTTATCCCGAGTATTCCGCACACTGATATATTACCGTATTACCCCGAGTATTCCGCACACTGATATATTACCGTATTACCCCGAGTATTCCGCACACTGATATATTACCGTTTTACCCCGAGTATTCCGCACACTGATATATTACCGTATTATCCCGAGTATTCCGCACACTGATATATTACCGTTTTATCCCGAGTATTCCGCACACTGATATATTACTGTATTACACTGCGTATTCCGCACACTGATATATTACTGTATTACCCCGAGTATGCCGCACACTGATATATTACCGTATTACCCCGAGTATTCTGCACGCTGATATATTACCGTTTTATCCCGAGTATTCCGCACACTGATATATTACCGTATTACCCCGAGTATTCTGCACGCTGATATATTACCGTTTTATCCCGAGTATTCCGCACACTGATATATTACCGTTTTACCCCGAGTATTCCGCACACTGATATATTACCGTATTATCCCGAGTATTCCGCACACTGATATATTACCGTTTTATCCCGAGTATTCCGCACACTGATATATTACTGTATTACACTGCGTATTCCGCACACTGATATATTACCGTATTACCCCGAGTATGCCGCACCCTGATATATTACTGTATTACCCCGAGTATGCCGCATACTGATATATTACCGTTTTACCCCGAGTATGCCGCACACTGATATATTACAGTATTACCACGAGTATGCTGCACGCTGATATATTACCGTATTACCCCGAGTATGCCGCACGCTGATATATTACTGTATTACCCCGAGTATGCCGCACGCTGATATATTACCGTATTACCCCGAGTATGCCGCATACTGATATATTACCGTTTTACCCCGAGTATGCCGCACACTGATATATTACCGTATTACCCCGAGTATTCCGCACACTGATATATTAACGTTTTATCCCGAGTATTCCGCACACTGATATATTACCGTATTACCCCGAGTATTCCGCACACTGATATATTACCGTATTACCCCGAGTATTCCGCACACTGATATATTACCGTTTTACCCCGAGTATTCCGCACACTGATATATTACCGTATTATCCCGAGTATTCCGCACACTGATATATTACCGTTTTATCCCGAGTATTCCGCACACTGATATATTACTGTATTACACTGCGTATTCCGCACACTGATATATTACTGTATTACCCCGAGTATGCCGCACACTGATATATTACCGTATTACCCCGAGTATTCTGCACGCTGATATATTACCGTTTTATCCCGAGTATTCCGCACACTGATATATTACCGTATTACCCCGAGTATTCTGCACGCTGATATATTACCGTTTTATCCCGAGTATTCCGCACACTGATATATTACCGTTTTACCCCGAGTATTCCGCACACTGATATATTACCGTATTATCCCGAGTATTCCGCACACTGATATATTACCGTTTTATCCCGAGTATTCCGCACACTGATATATTACTGTATTACACTGCGTATTCCGCACACTGATATATTACCGTATTACCCCGAGTATGCCGCACCCTGATATATTACTGTATTACCCCGAGTATTCTGCACGCTGATATATTACCGTTTTATCCCGAGTATTCCGCACACTGATATATTACTGTATTACCCCGAGTATTCCGCACACTGATATATTACCGTATTACCCCGAGTATTCCGCACACTGATATATTACTGTATTACCCCGAGTATGCCGCACGCTGATATATTACCGTATAACTCCGAGTATTCCGCACACTGATATATTACCGTATTACCCCGAGTATGCCGCACCCTGATATATTACTGTATTACCCCGAGTATTCTGCACGCTGATATATTACCGTTTTATCCCGAGTATTCCGCACACTGATATATTACCGTTTTACCCCGAGTATTCCGCACACTGATATATTACCGTTTTATCCCGAGTATTCCGCACACTGATATATTACCGTTTTATCCCGAGTATTCCGCACACTGATATATTACCGTTTTACCCCGAGTATTCCGCACACTGATATATTACTGTATTACCCAGAGTATTCTGCACACTGATATATTACCGTATTACCCCGAGTATGCCGCACGCTGATATATTACCGTATTACCCCGAGTATGCCGCACACTGATATATTACTGTATTACCCCGAGTATTCCGCACACTGAGATATTACCGTTTTACCCCGAGTATTCCTACACTGATATATTACTGTATTACCCCGAGTATTCCGCACACTGAGATATTACCGTTTTATCCCGAGTATTCCGCACACTGATATTTTACCGTTTTACCCCGAGTATTCCGCACACTGATATATTACTGTATTACCCCGAGTATTCCGCACACTGATATATTACCGTATTACCCCGAGTATTCCGCACACTGAGATATTACCGTTTTACCCGAGTATTCCTACACTGATATATTACTGTATTACCCCGAGTATTCCGCACACTGATATATTACCGTTTTACCCCGAGTATTCCGCACACTGATATATTACCGTTTTACCCTGAGTATTCCGCACACTGATATATTACTGTATTACCCCGAGTATGCCGCACACTGATATATTACCGAATTACTCCGTGTATTCCGCACACTGATATATTACCGTATTACCCCGAGTATTCTGCACGCTGATATATTACCGTTTTATCCCGAGTATTCCGCACACTGATATATTACCGTTTTATCCCGAGTATTCTGCACACTGATATATTACCGTATTGCCCCGAGTATTCCGCACACTGATATATTACCGTTTTATCCCGAGTATTCTGCACACTGATATATTACCGTATTACCCCGAGTATGCCGCACGCTGATATATTACTGTATTACCCCGAGTATTCCGCACACTGATATATTCCGTATTACCCCGAGTATTCTGCACGCTGATATATTACCGTATTACCCCGAGTATGCCGCACACTGATATATTACCGTATTACCCCGAGTATTCCGCACACTGATATATTACCGTATTACCCCGAGTATTCTGCACGCTGATATATTACCGTATTACCCCGAGTATGCCGCACACTGATATATTACCGTATTACCCCGAGTATTCCGCACACTGATATATTACCGTATAACCCCGAGTATTCTGCACACTGATATATTACCGTATTACCCCGAGTATTCCGCACACTGATATATTCCGTATTACCCCAAGTATTCTGCACACTGATATATTACCGTATTACCCCGAGTATTCCGCACACTGATATATTACCGTTTTATCCCGAGTATTCTGCACGCTGATATATTACCGTTTTATCCCGAGTATTCCGCACACTGATATATTACCGTATTACCCCGAGTATGCCGCACACTGATATATTACCGTATTACCCCGAGTATTCCGCACACTGATATATTACCGTATTACCCCGAGTATTCCGCACACTGATATATTACCGTATTACACTGCGTATTCCGCACACTGATATATTACTGTATTACCCCGAGTATGCCGCACGCTGATATATTACCGTATTACCCCGAGTATGCCGCATACTGATATATTACCGTTTTACCCCGAGTATGCCGCACACTGATATATTACCGTATTACCCCGAGTATGCCGCATACTGATATAATACCGTATTACCCCGAGTATGCTGCACGCTGATATATTACCGTATTATCCCGAGTATTCTGCACGCTGATATATTACCGTATTACCCCGAGTATTCCGCACACTGATATATTACCGTATTACCCCGAGTATTCCGCACACTGATATATTACCGTATTACACTGCGTATTCCGCACACTGATATATTACTGTATTACCCCGAGTATGCCGCACGCTGATATATTACCGTATTACCCCGAGTATGCCGCATACTGATATATTACCGTTTTACCCCGAGTATGCCGCACACTGATATATTACCGTATTACCCCGAGTATGCCGCATACTGATATATTACCGTTTTACCCCGAGTATGCCGCACGCTGATATATTACCCTATTACCCCGAGTATGCCGCATACTGATATATTACCGTTTTACCCCGAGTATGCCGCACGCTGATATATTACCGTATTACCCCGAGTATTCCGCACACTGATATATTACAGTATTACCCCGAGTATGCTGCACGCTGATATATTACTGTATTACCCCGAGTATGCCGCACACTGATATATAACCGTTTTACCCCGAGTATGCCGCATACTGATATATTACTGTATTACCCCGAGTATGCCGCACGCTGATATATTACCGTATTACCCCGAGTATGCCGCACGCTGATATATTACCGTATTACCCCGAGTATGCCGCACGCTGATATATTACCGTATTACCCCGAGTATGCCGCACGCTGATATATTACTGTATTACCCCGAGTATGCCGCACGCTGATATATTACCGTATTACCCCGAGTATGCCGCATACTGATATATTACCGTTTTACCCCGAGTATGCCGCACACTGATATATTACCGTATTACCCCGAGTATTCCGCACGCTGATATATTAACGTTTTATCCCGAGTATTCCGCACACTGATATATTACCGTATTACCCCGAGTATTCTGCACGCTGATATATTACCGTTTCATCCCGAGTATTCCGCACACTGATATATTACCGTATTACCCCGAGTATGCCGCACACTGATATATTACCGTATTACCCCGAGTATTCCGCACACTGATATAATACTGTATAACCCCGAGTATTCTGCACGCTGATATATTACCGTATTACCCCGAGTATTCCGCACACTGATATATTACCGTATTACCCCGAGTATTCCGCACACTGATATATTACCGTATTACACTGCGTATTCCGCACACTGATATATTACTGTATTACCCCGAGTATGCCGCACGCTGATATATTACCGTATTACCCCGAGTATGCCGCATACTGATATATTACCGTTTTACCCCGAGTATGCCGCACACTGATATATTACTGTATTACCCCGAGTATGCCGCACTCTGATATATTACCGTATTACCCCGAGTATGCCGCACGCTGATATATTACTGTATTACCCCGAGTATGCCGCACGCTGATATATTACCGTATTACCCCGAGTATGCCGCATACTGATATATTACCGTTTTACCCCGAGTATGCCGCACACTGATATATTACCGTATTACCCCGAGTATTCCGCACGCTGATATATTAACGTTTTATCCCGAGTATTCCGCACACTGATATATTACCGTATTACCCCGAGTATTCCGCACACTGATATATTACCGTATTACCCCGAGTATTCCGCACACTGATATATTACCGTTTTATCCCGAGTATTCCTACACTGATATATTACCGTTTTATCCCGAGTATTCCGCACACTGATATATTACCGTTTTATCCCGAGTATTCCGCACACTGATATATTACCGTATTACCCCGAGTATGCCGCACACTGATATATTACTGTATTACCCCGAGTATTCCGCACACTGATATATTACCGTTTTATCCCGAGTATTCCGCACACTGATATATTACCGTTTTATCCCGAGTATTCCGCACACTGATATATTACCGTTTTACCCCGAGTATGCCGCACACTGATATTTTACCGTATATATCCCGAGTATTCTGCACACTGATATATTACTGTATTACACTGCGTATTCCGCACACTGATATATTACCGTATTACCCCGAGTATTCCGCACGCTGATATATTACTGTATTACCCCGAGTATTCTGCACGCTGATATATTACCGTTTTATCCCGAGTATTCCGCACACTGATATATTACCGTATTACCCCGAGTATTCCGCACACTGATATATTACTGTATTACCCCGAGTATTCTGCACGCTGATATATTACCGTTTTATCCCGAGTATTCCGCACACTGATATATTACCGTATTACCCCGAGTATTCCGCACACTGATATATTACCGTTTTATCCCGAGTATTCTGCACACTGATATATTACCGTATTACCCCGAGTATTCCGCACACTGATATATTACTGTATTACACTGCGTATTCCGCACACTGATATATTACCGTATTACCCCGAGTATTCCGCACGCTGATATATTACTGTATTACCCCGGGTATTCTGCACGCTGATATATTTCCGTTTTATCCCGAGTATTCCGCACACTGATATATTACCGTATTACCCCGAGTATTCCGCACACTGATATATTACCGTATTACCCCGAGTATTCCGCACACTGATATATTACCGTTTTATCCCGAGTATTCTGCACGCTGATATATTACCGTTTTACCCCGAGTATTCCGCACGCTGATATATTACCGTTTTACCCCGAGTATTCCGCACACTGATATATTACCGTATTACCCCGAGTATTCCGCACACTGATATATTACCGTTTTATCCCGAGTATTCTGCACGCTGATATATTACCGTTTTACCCCGAGTATTCCGCACGCTGATATATTACCGTTTTACCCCGAGTATTCCGCACACTGATATATTACCGTATTACCCCGAGTATTCCGCACACTGATATATTACCGTTTTACCCCGAGTATTCCGCACACTGATATATTACCGTATTACCCCGAGTATTCCGCACGCTGATATATTACCGTATTACCCCGAGTATGCCGCATACTGATATATTACCGTTTTACCCCGAGTATGCCGCACACTGATATATTACCGTTTTATCCCGAGTATTCCGCACGCTGATATATTAACGTTTTATCCCGAGTATTCCGCACACTGATATATTACCGTATTACCCCGAGTATTCCGCACACTGATATATTACCGTATTACCCCGAGTATTCCGCACACTGATATATTACCGTTTTATCCCGAGTATTCCGCACACTGATATATTACCGTTTTATCCCGAGTATTCCGCACACTGATATATTACTGTATTACACTGCGTATTCCGCACACTGATATATTACTGTATTACCCCGAGTATTCCGCACACTGATATATTACTGTATTACCCCGAGTATTCCGCACACTGATATATTACCGTATTACCCCGAGTATTCCGCACACTGATATATTACTGTATTACCCCGAGTATTCCGCACATTGATATATTACTGTATTACCCCGAGTATTCCGCACATTGATATATTACTGTTTTACCCCGAGTATGCCGCACGCTGATATATTACCGTATTACCCAGAGTACGGCGCACACTGATATATTACTGTATTACCCCGAGTATTCTGCACGCTGATATATTACCGTATTACCCCGAGTATTCCGCACACTGATATATTACTGTATTACCCCGAGTATTCCGCACACTGATATATTACTGTATTGCCCCGAGTATTCCGCACACTGATATATTACCGTTTTATCCCGAGTATTCCGCACACTGATATTTTACCGTTTTACCCCGAGTATTCCGCACACTGATATATTACCGTATTACCCCGAGTATTCCGCACACTGATATATTACCGTATTACCCTGAGTATGCCGCACCCTGATATATTACCATATAACTCCGAGTATTCCGCACACTGCTATATTACCGTATTACCCCGAGTATGCTGCACACTGATATATTACCGTTTTACCCTGAGTATTCTGCACGCTGATATATTACCGTATTACCCCGAGTATTCCGCACACTGATATATTACCGTATTACCCCGAGTATTCTGCACGCTGATATATTACCGTATTACCCCGAGTATTCCGCACACTGATATATTACTGTATTACCCCGAGTATTCCGCACACTGATATATTACTGTATTGCCCCGAGTATTCCGCACATTGATATATTACTGTATTACCCCGAGTATTCCGCACATTGATATATTACTGTTTTACCCCGAGTATGCCGCACGCTGATATATTACCGTATTACCCAGAGTACGCCGCACACTGATATATTACTGTATTACCCCGAGTATTCTGCACGCTGATATATTACCGTATTACCCCGAGTATTCCACACACTGATATATTACTGTATTACCCCGAGTATTCCGCACACTGATATATTACTGTATTGCACCGAGTATTCCGCACACTGAGATATTACCGTTTTATCCCGAGTATTCCGCACACTGATATTTTACCGTTTTACCCCGAGTATTCCGCACACTGATATATTACCGTATTACCCCGAGTATTCCGCACACTGATATATTACCGTATTACCCCGAGTATGCCGCACCCTGATATATTACCGTATAACTCCGAGTATTCCGCACACTGCTATATTACCGTATTACCCCGAGTATGCTGCACACTGATATATTACCGTATTGCCCCGAGTATTCTGCACGCTGATATATTACCGTATTACCCCGAGTATTCCGCACACTGATATATTACCGTATTACCCCGAGTATTCCGCACACTGATATATTACCGTATTACCCCGAGTATTCCGCACACTGATATATTACTGTATTACCCCAAGTAATCCTACACTGATATATCACCGTGTTACCCCGAGTATGCCGCACGCTGATATATTACCGTATTACCCCGAGTATTCTGCACACTGATATATTACTGTATTACCCCGAGTATGCCGCACACTGATATATTCCGTATTACCCCGAGTATTCCGCACACTGATATATTACTGTATTACCCCAAGTAATCCTACACTGATATATTACTGTATTACCCCGAGTATTCCGCACACTGAGATATTACCGTATTACCCCGAGTATTCCGCACGCTGATATATTACCGTATTACCCCGAGTATTCTGCACGCTGATATATTACCGTTTTACCCCGAGTATTCTGCACACTGATATATTACCGTATTACCCCGAGTATGGCGCACACTGATATATTACCGTATTACCCCGAGTATGCCGCACGCTGCTTTATTACTGTATTACCCCGAGTATGCCGCACACTGATATATTCCGTATTACCCCGAGTATTCCGCACACTGATATATTACCGTATTACCCCGAGTATTCTGCACACTGATATATTACTGTATTACCCCGTGTATTCCGCACACTGATATATTACCGTATTACCCCGAGTATTCTGCACACTGATATATTACCGTATTACCCCGAGTATTCCTACACTGATATATTACCGTATTACCCCGAGTATACCTACACTGATATATTACCGTTTTACCCCGAGTATTCCGCACGCTGATATATTACTTTATTACCCCGAGTATTCTGCACGCTGATATATTACCGTATTACCCCGAGTATGCTGGACGCTGATATATTACCGTTTTATCCCGAGTATTCCGCACACTGATATATTACCGTATTACCCCGAGCATGCCGCACACTGATATATTACTTTATTACCCCGAGTATTCCGCACACTGATATATTACCGCATTACCCCGAGTATGCCGCACGCTGATATATTACCGTTTTACTCCGAGTATTCCGCACACTGATATATTACCGTATTACCCCGAGTATGCCGCACGCTGATATATTACTGTATTACCCCGAGTATGCCGCACACTGATATATTCCGTATTACCCCGAGTATTCCGCACACTGATATATTACCGTATTACCCCGAGTATTCTGCACACTGATATATTACTGTATTACCCCGTGTATTCTGCACACTGATATATTACCGTATTACCCCGAGTATTCTGCACACTGATATATTACCGTATTACCCCGAGTATTCCTACACTGATATATTACCGTATTACCCCGAGTATACCTACACTGATATATTACCGTTTTACCCCGAGTATTCCGCACGCTGATATATTACTTTATTACCCCGAGTATTCTGCACGCTGATATATTACCGTATTACCCCGAGTATGCTGGACGCTGATATATTACCGTTTTATCCCGAGTATTCCGCACACTGATATATTACCGTATTACCCCGAGCATGCCGCACGCTGATATATTACTTTATTACCCCGAGTATTCCGCACACTGATATATTACCGCATTACCCCGAGTATGCCGCACGCTGATATATTACCGTTTTACTCCGAGTATTCCGCACACTGATATATTACCGTATTACCCCGAGTATGCTGCACACTGATATATTACCGTATTACCCCGAGTATTCCGCACACTGATATATTACCGTATTACCCCGAGTATTCTGCACGCTGATATATTACCGTATTACCCCGAGTATTCCGCACACTGATATATTACTGTATTACCCCGAGTATTCTGCACGCTGATATATTACCGTATTACCCCGAGTATGCCGCACGCTGATATATTACCGTTTTACCCCGAGTATTCCGCACACTGATATATGACCGTATTACCCCGAATATGCCGCACACTGATATATTACCGTTTTACCCCGAGTATTCCGCACACTGATATATTACCGTATTACCCCGAGTATGCCGCACACTGATATATTACTGTATTACCCCGAGTATTCCGCACACTGATATATTACTGTATTACCCCGAGTATTCTGCACGCTGATATATTACCGTATTAACCCGAGTATTCCGCACACTGATATATTACTGTATTACCCCGAGTATTCCGCACACTGATATATTACTGTATTACCCCGAGTATTCCGCACAGTGATATATTACCGTATTACCCCGAGTATGCCGCACACTGATATATTACTGTATTACCCCGAGTATTCCGCACATTGATATATTACTGTTTTACCCCGAGTATGCCGCACGCTGATATATTACTGTATTACCCCGAGTATGCCGCACACTGATATATTACTGTATTACCCCGAGTATTCCGCACACTGATATTTTACCGTTTTACCCCGAGTATTCCGCACACTGATATATTACCGTATTACCCCGAGTATTCCGCACACTGATATATTACCGTATTACCCCGAGTATGCCGCACCCTGATATATTACCGTATAACTCCGAGTATTCCGCACGCTGATATTGTACCGTATATACCCCGAGTATGCCGCACACTGATATATTACTGTATTACCCCGAGTATTCCGCACCCTGATATATTACCGTTTTATCCCGAGTATGCCGCACACTGATATTTTACCGTTTTACCCCGAGTATTTCGCACACTGATATTTTACCGTATTACCCCGAGTATGCCGCACACTGATATATTACTGTTTTACCCGAGTATTCCGCACACTGATATATTACTGTATTACCCCGAGTATTCCGCACACTGATATATTCTGTATTACCCCGAGTATTCTGCACACTGATATTTTACCGTTTTACCCCGAGTATTTCGCACACTGATATTTTACCGTATTACCCCGAGTATTCCGCACACTGATATTTTACCGTTTTACCCCGAGTATTCCGCACACTGATATATTACCGTATTACCCCGAGTATTCCGCACACTGATATATTACCGTATTACCCCGAGTATGCCGCACCCTGATATATTACCGTATAACTCCGAGTATTCCGCACGCTGATATTTTACCGTATATACCCCGAGTATGCCGCACACTGATATATTACTGTATTACCCCGAGTATTCCGCACACTGATATATTACTGTATTACCCTGAGTATTCCGCACACTGATATATTCCGTATTACCCCGAGTATGCCGCACACTGATATATTACCGTATATACCCCGAGTATTCCGCACACTGATATATTACCGTATTACCCCGAGTATGCTGCACGCTGATATATTACCGTATTACCCCGAGTATGCCGCACGCTGATATATTACCGTATTACCCCGAGTATGCCGCATGCTTACATATTACCGTATTATCCCGAGTATGCCACACAGTGATGTATTACCGTATTACCCTGAGTATGCAACACGCCGATTTATTACCGTATTACCCCGAGTATGCCACATGCTGATTTATTACCGTATTACCCTGAGTATGCCGCACGCTGATATATTACCGTATTATCCAAAGTGCTCTGCACTCTGAATCATAACCGTATTACCGAGCGCTCCACATTCTGATTCATTACCGTAATACCCTGAGAGCTCTGCACTCTGATTCATTACCGTAATACCCTGAGCGCTCCGCACTCTGATTCATTACCGTAATACCCTGAGCGCTCTGCACTCTGATTCATTACCGTAATACCCTGAGCGCTCTGCACTCTGATTCATTACCGTAATACCCTGAGCGCTCTGCACCCTGATTCATTACCGTAATACCCTGAGCGCTCTGCACTCTGATTCATTACAATAATACCCTGAGCGCTCTGCACTCTGATTCATTACCGTAATACCCTGAGCGCTCTGCACTCTGATTCATTACCGTAATACCCTGAGCGCTCTGCACCCTGATTCATTACCGTAATACCCTGAGCGCTCTGCACTCTGATTCATTACAATAATACCCTGAGCGCTCTGCACTCTGATTCATTACCGTAATACCCTGAGCGCTCTGCACTCTGATTCATTACCGTAATACCCTGAGCGCTCTGCACTCTGATTCATTACCGTAATACCCTGAGCGCTCTGCACTCTGATTCATTACCGTAACACCCTGAGCACTCTGCACTCTGATTCATTACAATAATACCCTGAGCGCTCTGCATTCTGATTCATTACCGTAATACCCTGAGCGCTCTGCACTCTGATTCATTACCGTAATACCCTGAGTGCTCTGCACTCTGATTCATTACCGTAATACCCTGAGCGCTCTGCACTCTGATTCATTACAATAATACCCTGAGCGCTCTGCATTCTGATTCATTACCGTAATACCCTGAGCGCTCTGCACTATGATTCATTACCGTAATACCCTGAGAGCTCTGCACTCTGATTCATTACCGTAATACCCTGAGCGCTCTGCACTCTGATTCATTACCGTAATACCCTGAGCGCTCTCCACTCTGATTCATTACCGTAATACCCTGAGCACTCTGCACTCTGATTCATTACCGTAATACCCTGAGCGCTCTGCACTATGATTCATTACCGTAATACCCTGAGAGCTCTGCACTCTGATTCATTACAATAATACCCTGAGAGCTCTGCATTCTGATTCATTACAATAATACCCTGAGCGCTCTGCACTCTGATTCATTACCGTAATACCCTGAGCGCTCTGCACTATGATTCATTACCATAATACCCTGAGAGCTCTGCACTCTGATTCATTACCGTAATACCCTGAGCGCTCTGCACTCTGATTCATTACCGTAATACCCTGAGCGCTCTGCACTCTGATTCATTACCGTAATACCCTGAGCGCTCTGCACTCTGATTCATTACCGTAATACCCTGAGAGCTCTGCACTCTGATTCATTACCGTAATACCCTGAGCGCTCTGCACTCTGATTCATTACCGTAATACCCTGAGCGCTCTGCACTCTGATTCATTACCGTAATACCCTGAGCGCTCTGCACTCTGATTCATTACCGTAATACCCTGAGCGCTCTGCACCCTGATTCATTACCGTAATACCCTGAGCGCTCTGCACTCTGATTCATTACAATAATACCCTGAGCGCTCTGCACTCTGATTCATTACCGTAATACCCTGAGCGCTCTGCACTCTGATTCATTACCGTAATACCCTGAGCGCTCTGCACTCTGATTCAGTACCGTAATACCCTGAGCGCTCTGCACTCTGATTCATTACCGTAACACCCTGAGCACTCTGCACTCTGATTCATTACAATAATACCCTGAGCGCTCTGCATTCTGATTCATTACCGTAATACCCTGAGCGCTCTGCACTCTGATTCATTACCGTAATACCCTGAGCGCTCTGCACTCTGATTCATTACCGTAATACCCTGAGCGCTCTGCACTCTGATTCATTACAATAATACCCTGAGCGCTCTGCATTCTGATTCATTACCGTAATACCCTGAGCGCTCTGCACTATGATTCATTACCGTAATACCCTGAGAGCTCTGCACTCTGATTCATTACCGTAATACCCTGAGCGCTCTGCACTCTGATTCATTACCGTAATACCCTGAGCGCTCTCCACTCTGATTCATTACCGTAATACCCTGAGCACTCTGCACTCTGATTCATTACCGTAATACCCTGAGCGCTCTGCACTATGATTCATTACCGTAATACCCTGAGAGCTCTGCACTCTGATTCATTACAATAATACCCTGAGCGCTCTGCATTCTGATTCATTACAATAATACCCTGAGCGCTCTGCACTCTGATTCATTACCGTAATACCCTGAGCGCTCTGCACTCTGATTCATTACCGTAATACCCTGAGTGCTCTGCACTCTGATTCATTACCGTAATACCCTGAGCGCTCTGCATTCTGAATCATTACCGTAATACCCTGAGCGCTCTGCACTCTGATTCATTACAATAATACCCTGAGCGCTCTGCACTCTGATTCATTACCGTAATACCCTGAGCGCTCTGCATTCTGATTCATTACCGTAATACCCTGAGCGCTCTGCACTCTGATTCATTACCGTAATACCCTGAGCGCTCTGCACTCTGATTCATTACAATAATACCCTGAGCGCTCTGCACTCTGATTCATTACCGTAATACCCTGAGTGCTCTGCACTCTGATTCATTACCGTAATACCCTGAGCGCTCTGCATTCTGAATCATTACCGTAATACCCTGAGCGCTCTGCACTCTGATTCATTACAATAATACCCTGAGCGCTCTGCACTCTGATTCATTACCGTAATACCCTGAGCGCTCTGCACTCTGATTCATTACCGTAATACCCTGAGCGCTCTGCACTCTGATTCATTACCGTAATACCCTGAGCGCTCTGCATTCTGATTCATTACCGTAATACCCTGAGCGCTCTGCATTCTGATTCGTTACCGTAATACCCTGAGCGCTCTGCACTCTGATTCATTACCGTAATACCCTGAGCGCTCTGCATTCTGATTCATTACCGTAATACCCTGAGCGCTCTGCACTCTGATTCATTACCGTAATACCCTGAGCGCTCTGCACTCTGATTCATTACAATAATACCCTGAGCGCTCTGCACTCTTATTCATTACCGTAATACCCTGAGCGCTCTGCACTCTGATTCATTACCGTAATACCCTGAGAGCTCTGCACTCTGATTCATTACCGTAACACCCTGAGCACTCTGCACTCTGATTCATTACAATAATACCCTGAGCGCTCTGCATTCTGATTCATTACCGTAATACCCTGAGCGCTCTGCACTCTGATTCATTACCGTAATACCCTGAGCGCTCTGCACTCTGATTCATTACCGTAATACCCTGAGCGCTCTGCACTCTGATTCATTACAATAATACCCTGAGCGCTCTGCATTCTGATTCATTACCGTAATACCCTGAGCGCTCTGCACTATGATTCATTACCGTAATACCCTGAGAGCTCTGCACTCTGATTCATTACCGTAATACCCTGAGCGCTCTGCACTCTGATTCATTACCGTAATACCCTGAGCGCTCTCCACTCTGATTCATTACCGTAATACCCTGAGCACTCTGCACTCTGATTCATTACCGTAATACCCTGAGCGCTCTGCACTATGATTCATTACCGTAATACCCTGAGAGCTCTGCACTCTGATTCATTACAATAATACCCTGAGCGCTCTGCATTCTGATTCATTACAATAATACCCTGAGCGCTCTGCACTCTGATTCATTACCGTAATACCCTGAGCGCTCTGCACTCTGATTCATTACCGTAATACCCTGAGTGCTCTGCACTCTGATTCATTACCGTAATACCCTGAGCGCTCTGCATTCTGAATCATTACCGTAATACCCTGAGCGCTCTGCACTCTGATTCATTACAATAATACCCTGAGCGCTCTGCACTCTGATTCATTACCGTAATACCCTGAGCGCTCTGCATTCTGATTCATTACCGTAATACCCTGAGCGCTCTGCACTCTGATTCATTACCGTAATACCCTGAGCGCTCTGCACTCTGATTCATTACAATAATACCCTGAGCGCTCTGCACTCTGATTCATTACCGTAATACCCTGAGTGCTCTGCACTCTGATTCATTACCGTAATACCCTGAGCGCTCTGCATTCTGAATCATTACCGTAATACCCTGAGCGCTCTGCACTCTGATTCATTACAATAATACCCTGAGCGCTCTGCACTCTGATTCATTACCGTAATACCCTGAGCGCTCTGCACTCTGATTCATTACCGTAATACCCTGAGCGCTCTGCACTCTGATTCATTACCGTAATACCCTGAGCGCTCTGCATTCTGATTCATTACCGTAATACCCTGAGCGCTCTGCATTCTGATTCGTTACCGTAATACCCTGAGCGCTCTGCACTCTGATTCATTACCGTAATACCCTGAGCGCTCTGCATTCTGATTCATTACCGTAATACCCTGAGCGCTCTGCACTCTGATTCATTACCGTAATACCCTGAGCGCTCTGCACTCTGATTCATTACAATAATACCCTGAGCGCTCTGCACTCTTATTCATTACCGTAATACCCTGAGCGCTCTGCACTCTGATTCATTACCGTAATACCCTGAGAGCTCTGCACTCTGATTCATTACCGTAATACCCTGAGCGCTCTGCACTCTGATTCATTACCGTAATACCCTGAGAGCTCTTCACTCTGATTCATTACCGTAATACCCTGAGCGCTCTGCACTCTGATTCATTACAATAATACCCTGAGAGCTCTGCACTCTGATTCATTACCGTAATACCCTGAGCGCTCTGCACTCTGATTCATTACCGTAATACCCTGAGCGCTCTGCACTCTGATTCATTACCGTAATACCCTGAGCGCTCTGCACTCTGATTCATTACCGTAATACCCTGAGCGCTCTGCACTCTGATTCATTACCGTAATACCCTGAGCGCTCTGCACTCTGAATCATTACCGTAATACCCTGAGCGCTCTGCACTCTGATTCATTACCGTAATACCCTGAGCGCTCTGCACTCTGATTCATTACCGTAATACCCTGAGAGCTCTGCACTCTGATTCATTACCGTAATACCCTGAGCGCTCTGCACTCTGATTCATTACCGTAATACCCTGAGAGCTCTGCACACTGATTCATTACCGTAATACCCTGAGCGCTCTGCACTCTGATTCATTACAATAATACCCTGAGAGCTCTGCACTCTGATTCATTACCGTAATACCCTGAGCGCTCTGCACTCTGATTCATTACCGTAATACACTGAGCGCTCTGCACTCTGATTCATTACCGTAATACCCTGAGCGTTCTGCACTCTGATTCATTACCGTAATACCCTGAGCGCTCTGCACTCTGATTCATTACCGTAATACCCTGAGCGCTCTGCACTCTGAATCATTACCGTAATACCCTGAGCGCTCTGCACTCTGATTCATTACCGTAATACCCTGAGAGCTCTGCATTCTGATTCATTACCGTAATACCCTGAGCGCTCTGCACTCTGATTCATTACCGTAATACCCTGAGCGCTCTGCACTCTGATTCATTACCGTAATACCCTGAGCGCTCTGCACGCTGATTCATTACCGTAATACCCTGAGCGCTCTGCACTCTGATTCATTACAATAATACCCTGAGCGCTCTGCACTCTGATTCATTACAATAATACCCTGAGCGCTCTGCACTCTGATTCATTACCGTAATACCCTGAGCGCTCTGCATTCTGATTCATTACCGTAATACCCTGAGCGCTCTGCACTCTGATTCATTACCGTAATACCCTGAGCGCTCTGCACTCTGATTCATTACCGTAATACCCTGAGCGCTCTGCACTATGATTCATTACCGTAATACCCTGAGCGCTCTGCACTCTGATTCATTACCGTAATACCCTGAGCGCTCTGCACTCTGATTCATTACCGTAATACCCTGAGTGCTCTGCACTCTGAATCATTACCGTAATACCCTGAGCGCTCTGCATTCTGATTCATTACCGTAATACCCTGAGCGCTCTGCACTATGATTCATTACCATAATACCCTGAGCGCTCTGCACTCTGATTCATTACCATAATACCCTGAGCGCTCTGCACTCTGCTCATTACCGTAATACCCTGAGCGCTCTGCACTCTGATTCATTACCATAATACCCTGAGCGCTCTGCACTCTGATTCATTCCCATAATACCCTGAGCGCTCTGCACTCTGCTCATTACCGTAATACCCTGAGCGCTCTGCACTCTGATTCATTACCATAATACCCTGAGCGCTCTGCACTCTGATTCATTCCCATAATACCCTGAGCGCTCTGCACTCTGCTCATTACCGTAATACCCTGAGCGCTCTGCACTCTGATTCATTACCATAATACCCTGAGCGCTCTGCACTCTGATTCATTACAATAATACCCTGAGCGCTCTGCACTCTGATTCATTACCGTAATACCCTGAGCGCTCTGCACTCTGATTCATTACCGTAATACCCTGAGCGCTCTGCACTCTGCTCATTACCGTAATACCCTGAGCGCTCTGCACTCTGATTCATTACCGTAATACCCTGAGCGCTCTGCACTATGATTCATTACAATAATACCCTGAGCGCTCTGCACTCTGAATCATTACCGTAATACCCTGAGCGCTCTGCACTATGATTCATTACAATAATACCCTGAGCGCTCTGCACTCTGATTCATTACCGTAATACCCTGAGCGCTCTGCACTATGATTCATTACAATAATACCCTGAGCGCTCTGCACTCTGATTCATTACCGTAATACCCTGAGCGCTCTGCACTCTGATTCATTACCGTAATACCCTGAGCGCTCTGCATTCTGATTCATTACCGTAATACCCTGAGCGCTCTGCACTCTGATTCATTACTGTAATACCCTGAGCGCTCTGCACTCTGATTCATTACCGTAATACCCTGAGCGCTCTGCACTCTGATTCATTACCGTAATACCCTGAGCGCTCTGCACTCTGATTCATTACCGAATACCCTGAGCGCTCTGCACTCTGATTCATTACCGTAATACCCTGAGTGCTCTGCACTCTGATTCATTACCGTAATACCCTGAGCGCTCTGCACTCTGATTCATTACCGTAATACCCTGAGCGCTCTGCACTCTGATTCATTACCGTAATACCCTGAGCGCTCTGCACTCTGATTCATTACTGTAATACCCTGAGCGCTCTGCACGCTGATTCATTACCGTAATACCCTTAGCGCTCTGCATTCTGATTCATTACCGTAATACCCTGAGCGCTCTGCACTCTGATTCATTACTGTAATACCCTGAGCGCTCTGCACTCTGATTCATTACATTAATACCCTGAGAGCTCTGCACTCTGATTCATTACCGTAATACCCTGAGCGCTCTGCACTCTGATTCATTACCGTAATACCCTGAGCGCTCTGCACTCTGATTCATTACCGTAATACCCTGAGCGCTCTGCACTCTGATTCATTACCGTAATACCCTGAGCGCTCTGCACTCTGATTCATTACCGTAATACCCTGAGCGCTCTGCACTCTGAATCATTACCGTAATACCCTGAGCGCTCTGCACTCTGATTCATTACCGTAATACCCTGAGCGCTCTGCACTCTGATTCATTACCGTAATACCCTGAGCGCTCTGCACTCTGATTCATTACCGTAATACCCTGAGCGCTCTGCATTCTGATTCATTACCGTAATACCCTGAACGCTCTGCACTCTGATTCATTACCGTAATACCCTGAGCGCTCTGCACTCTGATTCATTACCGTAATACCCTGAGCGCTCTGCACGCTGATTCATTACCGTAATACCCTGAGCGCTCTGCACTCTGATTCATTACAATAATACCCTGAGCGCTCTGCACTCTGATTCATTACAATAATACCCTGAGCGCTCTGCATTCTATTCATTACCGTAATACCCTGAGCGCTCTGCACTCTGCTCATTACCGTAATACCCTGAGCGCTCTGCACTCTGATTCATTACCATAATACCCTGAGCGCTCTGCACTCTGATTCATTACCATAATACCCTGAGCGCTCTGAACTCTGCTCATTACCGTAATACCCTGAGCGCTCTGCACTCTGATTCATTACCATAATACCCTGAGCGCTCTGCACTCTGATTCATTACCGTAATACCCTGAGCGCTCTGCACTCTGATTCATTATCATAATACCCTGAGCGCTCTGCACTCTGCTCATTACCGTAATACCCTGAGCGCTCTGCACTCTGATTCATTACCGTAATACCCTGAGTGCTCTGCACTATGATTCATTACAATAATACCCTGAGCGCTCTGCACTCTGATTCATTACCGTAATACCCTGAGCGCTCTGCATTCTGATTCATTACCGTAATACCCTGAGCGCTCTGCACTCTGATTCATTACTGTAATACCCTGAGCGCTCTGCACTCTGATTCATTACCGTAATACCCTCAGCGCTCTGCACTCTGATTCATTACCGTAATACCCTGAGCGCTCTGCACTCTGATTCATTACCGTAATACCCTGAGCGCTCTGCACTCTGATTCATTACCGTAATACCCTGAGCGCTCTGCACTCTGATTCATTACCGTAATACCCTGAGCGCTCTGCACTCTGATTCATTACCGTAATACCCTGAGCGCTCTGCACTCTGATTCATTACCGTAATACCCTGAGCGCTCTGCATTCTGATTCATTACCGTAATACCCTGAGCGCTCTGCACTCTGATTCATTACCGTAATACCCTGAGCGCTCTGCACTATGATTCATTACCGTAATACCCTGAGCGCTCTGCACTCTGATTCATTACCGTAATATCCTGAGCGCTCTGCACTATGATTCATTACCGTAATACCCTGAGCGCTCTGCACTCTGATTCATTACCGTAATACCCTGAGCGCTCTGCATTCTGATTCATTACCGTAATACCCTGAGCGCTCTGCACTCTGATTCATTACAATAATACCCTGAGCGCTCTGCACTATGATTCATTACCGTAATACCCTGAGCGCTCTGCATTCTGATTCATTACCGTAATACCCGGAGAGCTCTGCACTCTGATTCATTACCGTAATACCCTGAGCGCTCTGCACTATGATTCATTACCGTAATACCCTGAGCGCTCTGCATTCTGATTCATTACCGTAATACCCTGAGCGCTCTGCACTATGATTCATTACCGTAATACCCTGAGCGCTCTGCACTCTGATTCATTACCGTAATACCCTGAGCGCTCTGCACTCTGATTCATTACCGTAATACCCTGAGCGCTCTGCACTCTGATTCATTACCGTAATACCCTGAGCGCTCTGCACTCTGATTCATTACCGTAATACCCTGAGCGCTCTGCACTCTGATTCATTACCGTAATACCCGGAGCGCTCTGCACTCTGATTCATTACAATAATACCCTGAGCGCTCTGCACTCTGATTCATTACCGTAATACCCTGAGCGCTCTGCGCGCTGATTCATTACAATAATACCCTGAGCGCTCTGCACTCTGATTCATTACCGTAATACCCTGAGCGCTCTGCATTCTGATTCATTACCGTAATACCCTGAGCGCTCTGCATTCTGATTCATTACCGTAATACCCTGAGCGCTCTGCACTCTGATTCATTACCGTAATACCCTGAGCGCTCTGCACTATGATTCATTACCGTAATACCCTGAGCGCTCTGCATTCTGATTCATTACCGTAATACCCTGAGCGCTCTGCACTCTGATTCATTACCGTAATACCCTGAGCGCTCTGCACTATGATTCATTACCGTAATACCCTGAGCGCTCTGCACTCTGATTCATTACCGTAATACCCTGAGCGCTCTGCACTCTGATTCATTACCGTAATACCCTGAGCGCTCTGCATTCTGATTCATTACCGTAATACCCTGAGCGCTCTGCACTCTGATTCATTACCGTAATACCCTGAGCGCTCTGCACTCTGATTCATTACCGTAATACCCTGAGCGCTCTGCACGCTGATTCATTACCGTAATACCCTGAGCGCTCTGCACTCTGATTCATTACAATAATACCCTGAGCGCTCTGCACTCTGATTCATTACCGTAATACCCTGAGCGCTCTGCACTATGATTCATTACCGTAATACCCTGAGCGCTCTGCATTCTGATTCATTACAATAATACCCTGAGCGCTCTGCATTCTGATTCATTACAATAATACCCTGAGCGCTCTGCATTCTGATTCATTACCGTAATACCCTGAGCGCTCTGCACTATGATTCATTACCATAATACCCTGAGCACTCTGCACTCTGATTCATTACCATAATACCCTGAGCGCTCTGCACTCTGCTCATTACCGTAATACCCTGAGCGCTCTGCACTCTGATTCATTACCATAATACCCTGAGCGCTCTGCACTCTGCTCATTACCGTAATACCCTGAGCGCTCTGCACTCTGATTCATTACCATAATACCCTGAGCGCTCTGCACTCTGATTCATTACAATAATACCCTGAGCGCTCTGCACTCTGATTCATTACCATAATACCCTGAGCGCTCTGCACTCTGATTCATTACAATAATACCCTGAGCGCTCTGCACTCTGATTCATTACCGTAATACCCTGAGCGCTCTGCACGCTGATTCATTACCGTAATACCCTGAGCGCTCTGCACTCTGCTCATTACCGTAATACCCTGAGCGCTCTGCACTATGATTCATTACCGTAATACCCTGAGCGCTCTGCACTCTGATTCATTACAATAATACGCTGAGCGCTCTGCACTCTGATTAATTACCGTAATACCCTGAGCGCTCTGCACTATGATTCATTACCGTAATACCCTGAGCGCTCTGCATTCTGATTCATTACAATAATACCCTGAGCGCTCTGCACTCTGATTAATTACCGTAATACCCTGAGCGCTCTGCATTCTGATTCATTACCGTAATACCCTGAGCGCTCTGCACTCTGCTCATTACCGTAATACCCTGAGCGCTCTGCACTATGATTCATTACCGTAATACCCTGAGCGCTCTGCATTCTGATTCATTACAATAATACCCTGAGCGCTCTGCACTCTGATTAATTACCGTAATACCCTGAGCGCTCTGCACTCTGATTCATTACCGTAATACCCTGAGCGCTCTGCACTCTGCTCATTACCGTAATACCCTGAGCGCTCTGCACTATGATTCATTACCGTAATACCCTGAGCGCTCTGCACTCTGATTCATTACAATAATACGCTGAGCGCTCTGCACTCTGATTAATTACCGTAATACCCTGAGCGCTCTGCACTCTGATTAATTACCGTAATACCCTGAGCGCTCTGCATTCTGATTCATTACAATAATACCCTGAGCGCTCTGCACTCTGCTCATTACCGTAATACCCTGAGCGCTCTGCACTATGATTCATTACCGTAATACCCTGAGCGCTCTGCATTCTGATTCATTACCGTAATACCCTGAGCGCTCTGCACTCTGATTCATTACCGTAATACCCTGAGCGCTCTGCACTCTGATTCATTACAATAATACCCTGAGCGCTCTGCACTCTGCTCATTACCGTAATACCCTGAGCGCTCTGCACTCTGATTCATTACCGTAATACCCTGAGCGCTCTGCATTCTGATTCATTACCGTAATACCCTGAATGCTCTGCACTCTGATTCATTACCGTAATACCCTGAGCGCTCTGCACTCTGATTCATTACCATAATACCCTGAGTGCTCTGCACTCTGATTCATTACCGTAATACCCTGAGTGCTCTGCACTCTGATTCATTACCGTAATACCCTGAGCGCTCTGCATTCTGATTCATTACCGTAATACCCTGAATGCTCTGCATTCTGATTCATTACCGTAATACCCTGAGCGCTCTGCACTCTGATTCATTACCGTAATACCCTGAGCGCTCTGCATTCTGATTCATTACCGTAATACCCTGAATGCTCTGCACTCTGATTCATTACCGTAATACCCTGAGCGCTCTGCACTATGATTCATTACCGTAATACCCTGAGCGCTCTGCACTATGATTCATTACCGTAATACCCTGAGCGCTCTGCACTATGATTCATTACCGTAATACCCTGAGCGCTCTGCACTCTGATTCATTACCGTAATACCCTGAGCGCTCTGCACTCTGATTCATTACAATAATACCCTGAGCGCTCTGCACTCTGATTCATTACCGTAATACCCTGAGCGCTCTGCACTCTGATTCATTACCATAATACCCTGAGTGCTCTGCACTCTGATTCATTACCGTAATACCCTGAGCGCTCTGCATTCTGATTCATTACCGTAATACCCTGAGCGCTCTGCACTCTGATTCATTACCGTAATACCCTGAGTGCTCTGCACTCTGATTCATTACCGTAATACCCTGAGCGCTCTGCATTCTGATTCATTACCGTAATACCCTGAGCGCTCTGCACTATGATTCATTACAATAATACCCTGAGCGCTCTGCACTCTGATTCATTACCGTAATACCCTGAGCGCTCTGCACTCTGATTCATTACCGTAATACCCTGAGTGCTCTGCACTCTGATTCATTACAATAATACCCTGAGCGCTCTGCACTCTGATTCATTACCGTAATACCCTGAGTGCTCTGCACTCTGATTCATTACAATACCCTGAGCGCTCTGCACTCTGATTCATTACCGTAATACCCTGAGTGCTCTGCACTCTGATTCATTACAATAATACCCTGAGCGCTCTGCACTCTGATTCATTACCGTAATACCCTGAGTGCTCTGCACTCTGATTCATTACAATAATACCCTGAGCGCTCTGCACTCTGATTCATTACCGTAATACCCTGAGCGCTCTGCACTCTGATTCATTACCGTAATACCCTGAGCGCTCTGCACTCTGATTCATTACAATAATACCCTGAGTGCTCTGCACTCTGATTCATTACAATACCCTGAGCGCTCTGCATTCTGATTCATTACCGTAATACCCTGAGAGCTCTGCACTCTGATTCATTACCGTAATACCCTGAGCGCTCTGCACTCTGATTCATTACCGTAATACCCTGAGAGCTCTGCACTCTGATTCATTACCGTAATACCCTGAGCGCTCTGCACTCTGATTCATTACCGTAATACCCTGAGCGCTCTGCACTCTGATTCATTACCGTAATACCCTGAGAGCTCTGCACTCTGATTCATTACCGTAATACCCTGAGCGCTCTGCACTCTGATTCATTACAATAATACCCTGAGCGCTCTGCACTCTGCTCATTACCGTAATACCCTGAGCGCTCTGCACTCTGATTCATTACCGTAATACCCTGAGCGCTCTGCACTCTGATTCATTACCGTAATACCCTGAGCGCTCTGCACTCTGATTCATTACCGTAATACCCTGAGCGCTCTGCACTCTGATTCATTACCGTAATACCCTGAGCGCTCTGCACTCTGATTCATTACCGTAATACCCTGAGCACTCTGCACTCTGATTCATTACCGTAATACCCTGAGCGCTCTGCACTCTGATTCATTACCGTAATACCCTGAGCGCTCTGCACTCTGATTCATTACCGTAATACCCTGAGCGCTCTGCACTCTGATTCATTACCGTAATACCCTGAGCGCTCTGCACTCTGATTACCGTATTACCCAGAGTGCGCCGCGGTTGATTACCGTATTACCCAGAGTGCGCCGCGGTTGATTACCGTATTACCCGGAGTGCGCCGCGGCTGATTACCGTATTGTCCTGCGCGGTGCGGCCGGGGCGATGCGGAGCCGGGGCCTCGCCTCCGGGGTCTGGCCGCTGTTGGCGGCGGCGGCGGCGGCCGGGGTTTGCTGGGCGGCGGCGGGTCCGAGCGAGCGGCGGAGGCGGCAGATCCTCCCGGTAACCGGGGGGGGGGGGGTCTCTGTGGGTGTGTGTGGGGGGGGGTCTCTGTGGGTGTGTGTGGGGGGGGGTCTCTGTGGGTGTGTGTGGGGGGGGGTCTCTGTGGGTGTGTGTGGGGGGGGGGTCTCTGTGGGTGTGTGTGGGGGGGGTCTCTGTGGGTGTGTGTGTGGGGGTCTCTGTGTGTGTGTGTGGGTGTGTGTGGGGGGGGGTCTCTGTGGGTGTGTGTGGGGGGGGTCTCTGTGGGTGTGGGTGTGTGTGGGGTGTGTGGGGGGGGTCTCTGTGTGGGTGTGTGTGTGGGGTCTGTGTGTGTGTGTGTGGGGGGGGGGTCTCTGTGTGGGTGTGTGTGGGGGGGGGTCTCTGTGTGGGTGTGTGTGGGGGGGGGTCTCTGTGTGGGTGTGTGTGGGGGGGGGGTCTCTGTGTGGGTGTGTGTGGGGGGGGGTCTCTGTGTGGGTGTGTGTGGGGGGGGGTCTCTGTGTGGGGGTGTGGGGGGGGGTCTCTGTGTGGGTGTGTGTGGGGGGGGTCTCTCTCTATCTCGGGGGAGGTTCTGGAAGTTTCCGGATTTCAATTTTTACCGTTTTGTTTTCACGGTTCCAAATTCTCTGTTTCCTCTCAGAAATACCCCTTAAACCCCCTTAAATACCCCTAAATACCCCATAAACCCCCTTAAACCCCCTTAAATACCCCATAAACCCCCTTAAATACCCCATAAACCCCCTTAAATACCCCATAAACCCCCTAAATACCCCATAAACCCCCTAAATACCCCATAAACCCCCTAAATACCCCATAAACCCCCTTAAATACCCCTTAAACCCCCTTAAATACCCCATAAACCCCCTTAAATACCCCATAAACCCCCTTAAATACCCCATAAACCCCCTTAAACCCCCTTAAATACCCCTTAAACCCCCTTAAATACCCCATAAACCCCCTTAAATACCCCATAAACCCCCTTAAATACCCCATAAACCCCCTTAAATACCCCTTAAACCCCCTTAAATACCCCTTAAACCCCCTTAAATACCCCATAAACCCCCTAAATACCCCATAAACCCCCTTAAACCCCCTTAAATACCCCATAAACCCCCTAAATACCCCATAACCCTCTTAAACCCCCTTAAATACCCCATAAACCCCCTAAATACCCCATAAACCCCCTTAAACCCCCTTAAATACCCCATAAACCCCCTAAATACCCCATAAACCCCCTTAAATATCCCATAAACACCCTTAAATACCCCATAAACCCCCTTAAATATCCCATAAACCCCCTTAAATACCCCATAAACCGCCTTAAATACCCCATAAACCCCCTAAATACCCCATAAACCCCCTTAAATACCCCATAAACCCCCTAAATACCCCATAAACCCCCTTAAATACCCCTTAAATACCCATTAAACCCCTTAAATACCCCTTAAATACCCATTAAACCCCCTTAAATACCCCTTAAATACCCCATAAACCCCCTTAAATACCCCTTAAACCCCCTTAAATACCCCATAAACCCCCTTAAATACCCCTTAAACCCCCTTAAATACCCCATAAACCCCCTTAAATACCCCATAAACCCCCTTAAATACCCCATAAACCCCCTTAAATACCCCATAAACCCCCTTAAATACCCCTTAAACCCCCTTAAATACCCCATAAACCCCCTTAAATACCCCATAAACCCCCTTAAATACCCCTTAAACCCCCCAAATACCCTATAAACCCCCTTAAATACCCCATAAACCCCCTTAAATACCCCTTAAACCCCCTTAAATACCCCAGAAACCCCCTTAAATACCCCTTAAACCCCCCTAAATACCCCATAAACCCCCTTAAATACCCCATAAACCCCCTTAAATACCCCATAAACCCCCTTAAATACCCCTTAAACCCCCTTAAATACACCATAAACCCCCTTAAACCCCCTTAAATACCCCTTAAACCCCCTTAAATACCCCTTAAACCCCCTTAAATACCCCTTAAACCCGCCTTAAATACCCCTTAAACCCCCTTAAATACCCCTTAAACCCCCTTAAATACCCCTTAAACCCCTTAAATACCCCTTAAACCCCCTTAAATACCCCTTAAACCCCCTTAAACCCCCTTAAATACCCCTTAAACCCCCTTCAACCCCCTTAAATACCCCTTAAACCCCCTTAAATACCCCTTAAACCCCCTTAAATACCCCATAAACCCCCTTAAATACCCCTTAAACCCCCTTAAATACCCCTTAAACCCCCTTAAATACCCCTTAAACCCCTTAAATACCCCATAAACCCCCTTAAATACCCCATAAACCCCCTTAAATACCCCTTAAACCCCCTTAAATACCCCTTAAACCCCCTTAAATACCCCATAAACCCCCTTAAATACCCCTTAAACCCCCTTAAATACCCCTTAAACCCCCTTAAATACCCCTTAAACCCCCTTAAATACCCCATAAACCCCCTTAAATACCCCTTAAACCCCCTTAAATACCCCTAAATACCCCATAAACCCCCTTAAATACCCCTTAAACCCCCTTAAATACCCCTAAATACCCCATAAACCCCCTTAAATACCCCTTAAACCCCCTTAAATACCCCTTAAACCCCCTTAAATACCCCATAAACCCCCTTAAATACCCCTTAAACCCCCTTAAATACCCCTTAAACCCCCTAAATACCCCATAAACCCCCTTAAATACCCCATAAACCCCCTTAAATACCCCATAAACCCCCTTAAATACCCCTTAAACCCCCTTAAATACCCCTTAAACCCCCTTAAATACCCCTTAAACCCCCTTAAATACCCCTTAAACCCCCTTAAATACCACCATAAACCCCCTTAAATACCCCATAAACCCCCTTAAATACCCCTTAAACCCCCTTAAATACCCCTTAAACCCCCTTAAATACCCCATAAACCCCCTTAAATACCCCATAAACCCCCTTAAACCCCCTTAAATACCCCATAACCCCCCTTAAATACCCCTTAAACCCCCTTAAATACCCCATAAACCCCCTTAAACCCCCTAAATACCCCATAAACCCCCTTAAATACCCCTTAAACCCCCTTAAATACCCCTTAAACCCCCTTAAATACCCCATAAACCCCCTTAAATACCCCATAAACCCCCTTAAATACCCCTTAAACCCCCTTAAATACCCCATAAACCCCCTTAAATACCCCATAAACCCCCTTAAATACCCCTTAAACCCCCTTAAATACCCCATAAACCCCCTTAAATACCCCATAAACCCCCTTAAATACCCCTTAAACCCCCTTAAATACCCCTTAAATACCCCTTAAATACCCCTTAAATACCCCTTAAACCCCCTTAAATACCCCTTAAACCCCCTTAAATACCCCTTAAACCCCCTTAAATACCCCTTAAACCCCCTTAAATACCCCATAAACCCCCTTAAATACCCCATAAACCCCCTTAAACCCCCTTAAATACCCCATAACCCCCCTTAAATACCCCTTAAACCCCCTTAAATACCCCATAAACCCCCTTAAACCCCCTAAATACCCCATAAACCCCCTTAAATACCCCTTAAACACCCCTTAAATACCCCTTAAACCCCCTTAAATACCCATTAAACACCCCTTAAATACCCCTTAAACCCCCTTAAATACCCATTAAACACCCCTTAAATACCCCTTAAACACCCCTTAAACACCCCTTAAACCCCCTTAAATACCCCAGAAACCCCCTTAAATACCCCTTAAGCCCCCTTAAATACCCGTTAAACACCCCTTAAACCCCCTTAAATACCCCATAAACCCCCTTAAATACCCCATAAACCCCCTTAAATACCCCATAAACCCCCTTAAATACCCCATAATCCCCCTTAAATACCCCCTAAACCCCCTTAAATACCCCATAAACCCCCTTAATTACCCCATAAACCCCCTTAAATACCCCTTAAACCCCCCTTAAATACCCCTTAAACCCCCTTAAATACCCCATAAACCCCCTTAAATACCCCATAACCCCCTTAAATACCCCATAAACCCCCTTAAATACCCCATAAACCCCCTTAAATACCCCTTAAACCCCCTTAAATACCCCATAAACACCCATTAAACCCCCTGAAATACCTCTTAAACCCCCTTAAATACCCCTTAAACCCCCTTAAATACCCCATAAATACCCCATAAACCCCCTTAAAAATCCCATAAACCCCCTAAATACCCCATAAACCCCCTTAAATACCCCATAAATACCCTTAAATACCCCTTAAATACCCCATAAACACCCATTAAACCCCCTGAAATACCCCTTAAACCCCCTTAAATACCCCTTAAACCCCCTTAAATACCCCATAAACCCCCTTAAATACTCCTTAAACCCTCTTAAATACCCCTTAAACCCCCTTAAATACCCCATAAACCCCTTAAATACCCCTTAAATACCCCATAAACCCCTTAAATACCCCATAAACCCCCTTAAATACCCCATAAACCCCCTTAAATGCCCAATAAACCCCCTTAAATACCCCATAAACCCCCTTAAATACCCCATAAACCCCCTTAAACCCCCTTAAATACCCCATAAACCCCCTTAAACCCCCTTAAATACCCCATAAACCCCCTTAAATACCCCATAAACCCCCTTAAATACCCCTTAAACCCCGTTAAACCCCCTTAAATACCCCTTAAACCCCCTTAAATACCCCCTTAAACCCCATTAAATACCCCATAAACCCTCTTAAATACACCATAAACCCCCTTAAATACCCCATAAACCCCCTTAACCCCCCTTAAATCACCATAAACCCCCTTAAATAACCCATAAACCCCCTTAAATACCCCATAAATCCCTTTAAATACCCCATAAAGCCCCTAATACCACATAACCCGCCTAATACCCCATAAACTCTCTAAATACCCCATAAATGCCCCATAACCGCCTAAATACCACATAAACCCCTTAAACCTCTATAAACACCCATAAAAACCCACAAGCGTGATAAACCCCTTAAATACACTACACACCCCATAAATACCCTATAAACACCCATCAAATCACCTGTAAACCCCACAGCATCCCCAAAGCTCTCTCTGAATACCCCCAAAATCCCCAAACATCAAATATAGCTCCATAACCTCCCCATATACCCCAGATCCCCCCCAAATACCCAATAACACCCCCCCCATAAATCAAATAACCCCGCAGAGCTGAATATCCTAAACAAACACGCTGAATCAATCACCTGCCAGTTTAATTCACCTTTTAAAAAACCATAAGGCATAGGAGTGGAAGTAAGGCCATTCGGCCCATCGAGTCCACTCCACCATTCAATCATGGCTGATTTCAACTCCATTTACCCGCTCTCTCTCCATAGCCCTTAATTCCTCGAGAAACCAAGAATTTATCAACTTCTGTCTTAAAGACACTCAACGTCCCGGCCTCCACCGCCCTCTGTGGCAATGAATTCCACAGACCCACCACTCTCTGGCTGAAGAAATCTCTCCTCATCTCTGTTCTAAAGTGACTCCCTTTTATTCTAAGGCTGTGCCCCCGGGTCCTAGTCTCCCCTGCTAATGGAAACAACTTCCCTACGTCCACCCTATCTAAGCCATTCATTATCTTGTAAGTTTCTATTAGATCTCCCCTCAACCTCCTAAACTCCAATGAATATAATCCCAGGAACCATTGGCAGGGTCACTGGTACGGTGAGGTGAGGTATCCCGTGAAGAAGTCTGAAATATCTCAAATTACAGTAACTTGGCTGTTTTTTTAGGGAACATCTCGAGTAAGTTTTCTGAGTGGGCCCTTGTTTGCAGGTAAAGGACATTCCTTTCCTCAGTGACAAAGTGATATTCAGATTCCGAACAATTCTATTCACTCACAAATATAATCTATGCTGATCTCTGGAGATGGAGTTTGTAAATCAAAGGAAACAGTGCAGAAGGAAGCATTCGACCCATCACTTTTGCACCATCCCTACCTAGGCCCTATCCCCTGGCCATCCCCGTAACCCCACCCAACCTTCAGACACTAAGGGGCAATTGATTAAGGCCAATCCATCTATCCTGCACAACTTTGGACTGTGGGAGGAAACCCATGCAGACACTGGGAGAACGTGCAGACTCCACACCTATCTAAGGGTTATGGGAACAGTGCACCAAAATAGTTCAAGTAGATCATTAGCCTTGATCTAACTGAATGATAGAGCAGATTTGACGGGCTGAATGGCAGCACGGTAGCATTGTGGATAGCACAATTGCTTCACAGCTCCAGGGTCCCAGGTTCGATTCCGGCTTGGGTCACTGACTGTGCGGAGTCTGCACGTCCTCCCCGTGTCTGCGTGGGTTTCCTCCGGGTGCTCCGGTTTCCTCCCACAATCCAAAGATGTGCGGGTTAGGTGAATTGGCCAATGATAAATTGCCCTTAATGTCCAAATTGCCCTTGGTGTTGGGTGAAGGTGTTGAGTTTGGGTAGGGTGCTCTTTCCAAGAGCCGGTGCAGACTCAAAGGGCCGAATGGCCTCCTTCTGCACTGTAAATTCAATGATAATCTATGATTAATCTAGGACAAAGGTTCGGCACAACATCGTGGGCCGAAGGGCCTGTTCTGTGCTGTATTTTCTATGTGCCTATTCCTGCTCCTTTGTTCCGTTCTACGGATTTATAGAATAAGTCTGATCTGAATAATCCTTTAGACCACAAATGTGGCCTTTTTCGCACGGTAGGATAGTTGAAAAAAGATTATAGTGTTTAACAAGTTTAAAGTCCAACAGGTTTGTTTCGAATCACTAGCTTTTGGAGCACTGCTCCTTCCTCAGGTGAATGGAGAGGTGGGTTCCAGAAACATATATAGACAAAGTCAACAATGCAAGATGATACTTTGAATGCGAGCATTTGCAGGTAATTAAGTCTTTACAGGTCCAGGCGGAGCCACTGGAGCGAGGGAAGTACACGGATACCTCACGATACTCCACTTCTCCAACTTCCACCCTAAACACATTAAAGAAGCCATCCCCTATGGACAAGCCCTCCCTATACACAGGATCTGCTCAGACGAGGATGAGCATAACAGACATCTACAGACCCTGAAAGATGCCCTCGTATGAACGGGATATGACGCTCGACTCATCGATCGACAGTTCCAACGCGCTACAGCAAAAAACTGCACCGACCTCCTCAGAAGACAAACGTGGGACACAACCGACAGAGTACCCTTCGTCGTCCAGTACTTCCCCGGAGCGGAGAAACTACGACATCTTCTTCACAGCCTTCAACATGTCATCGATGAAGATGAACATCTTGCCAAGGTCATCCCCACACCCCCACTACTTGCCGTCAAACAACCGCGCAACCTCAAACAAACCATTGTTTGCAGCGAACTACCCAGCCTTCAGAACAGTGACCACGACACCACACAACCCTGCCATGGTAATCTCTGCAAGACGTGCCAGATCATCGACATGGATACCACCATTACACGTGCGAACACCACCCACCAGGTACGCGGTACATACTCGTGCGACTCGGCACGAGTGTACGGAACAAGGTAGATGAGCTTGTGGCCCAGATTGTGACTGGCAGGTATGATGTGGTAGGCATCACAGAGACGTGGTTGCAGGGGGTTCAGGACTGGCATTTAAACATCCAGGGATTCACAACCTATCGAAAAGACAGAGAGGTGGGCAGAGGGGGCGGGGTTGCCTTGTTAATTAGGAATGACATTAAATCAATAGCACTAAACGTAGCATAGGGTCGGATGATGTGGAGTCTGTGTGGGTAGAGTTGAGGAACCACAAAGGCAAAAAAACCATAATGGGAGTTATGTACAGGCCTCCTAACAGTGGTCAGGACCAGGGGCACAAAATGCACCACAAAATAGAAAGTGCATGTCAGAAAGGCAAGGTCACAGTGATCATGGGGACTTCAATATGCAGGTGGACTGGGTAAATAATGCTGCCAGTGGACCCAAGGAAAGGGAATTCATTGAATGTTTACAGGAGGGCTTTTTGGAACAGCTTGTGATGGAGCCCACGAGGGAACAGGCCATTCTGGACTTAGTGTTATGTAATGAGCCAGACTTGATTAAAGATCTTAAAGTAAGGGAGCACTTAGGAGGCAGTGATCATAATATGGTCGAATTCAATCTCCAATTTGAAAGAAGGAAGGTAGAATCAGATGTAAAGGTGTTACAGTTAAATAAAGGTAACTACAGGGGCATGAGGGAGGAACTGACGAAAATCGACTGGGAGCAGAGCCTAATGGGAAAGACAGTAGAACAGCAATGGCAGGAGTTTCTGGGAGTAATTGAGGACACAGTACAGAGGTTCATCCCAAAGAAAAGAAAGGTTATCAGAGGGGGGATTAGGCAGCCATGGCTGACAAAGGAAGTCAGGGAATGCATCAAAGCAAAAGAGAAAGCCTATAATGTGGCAAAGAGTAGTGGGAAGTCAGAAGATTGGGAAGGCTACAAAAACAAACAGAGGATAACAAAGAGAGAGATAAGGAGAGAGGATCAAATATGAAGGTAGGCTAGCCAGTAACATTAGGAATGATAGTAAAAGTTTCTTTAAATACATTAAAAACAAACGGGAGGCAAAGGTTGACATTGGGCCGCTCCAAAATGATGCTGGTAATTTTGTGATGGGAGACAAGGAAATAGCTGAGGAACTGAATAAGTAATTTGCGTCAGTCTTCACAGTAGAAGACATGAGTAATATCCCAACAATTCCGGAGAGTCAGGGGGCAGAGTTGAATATGGTAGCCATCACAAAGGAGAAAGTGCTAGAGAAACTAAGAGGTCTAAAAATTGATAAATCTCCGGGCCCAGATGGGCTACATCCTGGAGTTCGAAAGGAGATAGCTGAAGAAATAGTGGAGGCGTTAGTTATGATCTTTCAAAAGTCACTGGAGTCAGGGAAAGTACCAGAGGATTGGAAAATTGCTGTTGTAACCCCCCTGTTCAAGAAGGGAACAAGGAAAAAGATGGAAAATTATAGGCCAATTAGCCAAACCTCGGTTGTTGGCAAGATTCTAGAATCCATTGTTAAGGATGAGATTTCTAAATTCTTGGAAGTGCAGGGTCGGATTAGGACAAGTCAGCATGGATTTAGTAAGGGGAGGTCGTGCCTGACAAACCTGTTAGAGTTCTTTGAAGAGATAACAAATAGGTTAGACCAAGGAGAGCCAATGGATGTTATCTATCTTGACTTCCAAAAGGCCTTTGATAAGGTGCCTCACGGGAGACTGCTGAGTAAAATAAGGGCCCATGGTATTCGAGGCAAGGTACTAACATGGATTGACGATTGGCTGTCAGGCAGAAGGCAGAGAGTTGGGATAAAAGGTTCTTTTTCGGAATGGCAACTGGTGACGAGTGGTGTCCCGCAGGGTTCAGTGTTGGGGCCACAGCTGTTCTCTTTATATATTAACGATCTAGATGACGGGACTGGGGGCATTCTGGCTAAGTTTGCCGATGATACAAAGATAGGTGGAGGGGCAGGTAGTATGGAGGAGGTGGGGAGGCTGCAGAAAGATTTAGACAGTTTAGGAGTGTGGTCCAAGAAATGGCTGATGAAATTCAACGTGGGCAAGTGCGAGGTCTTGCATTTTGGAAAAAAGAATAGAGGCGTGGACTATTTTCTAAACGGTGACAAAATTCATAATGCTGAAGTGCAAAGGGACTTGGGAGTCCTAGTCCAGGATTCGCTAAAGGTAAACTTGCAGGTTGAGTCCGTAATTAAGAAAGCAAATGCAATGTTGTCATTCATCTCAAGAGGCTTGGAATATAAAAGCAGGGATGTACTTCTGAAGCTTTATAAAGCATTAGTTAGGCCCCATTTAGAATACTGTGAGCAATTTAGGGCCCCACACCTCAGGAAGGACATACTGGCACTGGAGCGGGTCCAGCGGAGATTCACACGGATGATCCCAGGAATGGTAGGCCTAACATACGATGAACGTCTGAGGATCCTGGGATTATATTCATTGGAGTTTAGGAGGTTGAGGGGGAGATCTAATAGAAACTTACAAGATAATGAATGGCTTAGATAGGGTGGATGTAGGGAAGTTGTTTCCATTAGCAGGGGAGACTAGGACCCGGGGGCACAGCCTTAGAATAAAAGGGAGTCACTTTAGAACAGAGATGAGGAGAAATTTCTTCAGCCAGAGAGTGGTGGGTCTGTGGAATTCATTGCCACAGAGGGCGGTGGAGGCCGGGACGTTGAGTGTCTTTAAGACAGAAGTTGATAAATTCTTGATTTCTCGAGGAATTAAGGGCTATGGAGAGAGAGCGGGTAAATGGAGTTGAAATCAGCCATGATTGAATGGTGGAGTGGACTCGATGGGCCGAATGGCCTTACTTCCGCTCCTATGTCTTATGGTCTTATGGTCTTATGGCCAACGTTGTTTACCTCATTCGCTGCAGGAAAGGATGTCCAGAAGTGTGGTACATTGGCGAGACCATGCAGACGCTGCGACAACGAATGAACGGACATCGCGCGACAATCACCAGGCAGGAATGTTCCCTTCCAGTCGGGGAACACTTCGGCAGTCAAGGGCATTCAGCCTCTGATCTCCGGGTAAGCGTTCTCCAAGGCGGCCTTCAGGACGCGCGACAACGCAGAATCGCCGAGCAGAAACTTATAGCCAAGTTCCGCACACATGAGTGCGGCCTCAACCGGGACCTGGGATTCATGTCGCATTACATTCATCCCCCACCATCTGGCCTGGGCTTGCGAATTCCTACCAACTGTCCTGGCGTGAGACATTTCACACCTTTAACCTGTGATTATCCCTCTCTCCAGTGGCTCCATCTGGACCTGTAAAGACTTAATTACCTTCAAAGACTCGCATTCAAAGTATTGTCTGGCATTTTTGACTTTGTCTGTACATTTATGTTTCTGGAACCGACCTCTTCATTCACCTGAGGAAGGGGCTGTGCTCTGAAAGCCAGTGATTCGAAACAAACCTGTTGGACTTTAACCTGGTGTTGTAAGACTTCTTACTGTGCTCACCCCAGTCCAACGCCGGCATCTCCACATCATAGTATTTAAGGCAGTGCAGACTTGTCTGAGGACAAGGGGGAAACTGAAACCAGTTGAAACAGCTTTTTGAAGATATCCAGCCAGAGTTCTAACAGGAGCTAAATCTGTCCTGGGAAGCAAGTCTTACTCTGTGCCATTGGGATGTGGGATGGATTGAGAGCTGGATGTTTTTCTTTCTTGTTTAATTGGGAATAGAGATAGTAAATAAGGGAATTGTATTTACTTTATTGAGTAGTATTGTTTAAGGTTTATTGAAAGCTATTTTCGATTGTGTGGTCAAAGAGTTTAATATTGTGTTAATAATAAAGTTTTGTTTTAAAATACCAAATCCCAATTTCTTTGTGCAATCACTCCTGGGGCGAGGTATCCTTCCCACACAGTCTGACAAATAAACTAATATTGGGGTGTTGGTCCAGGGTCCTAGCCACTACTGGAATCAGGTCTGGGATCGTAAGAATGGTGACAGGGAACACTATAAAAAGGATAATGTTTAATATGGTCCTGCCATTGTCGATCTGACTGTCCTGGTCACAGTAGATCTGGAGGTCCATTCAGATGGATCTTTGTTGGAACACCATCTTTGATAAGTCTCGCGTGTCACAACTTTGCAGGCTTTTCGAATGAAGTTATACCTAGATGAGAATTTTCTGGTTGAAGGATAACTCATAATTCTTACCAGGTGTCTCGCTGGTCAGCTAGCTGAAGACAAATGATTTATTTGAAAAAGTAAGCAGCCTGCCTACAGGCCAAAATTAACTTGTAGTCTTAAAAATATCGCAGGAGGGGGACTGCCCAAAATTCAACGTCCGTCCAATTTTGCAGAAAGCATATTCCCCACCCCCATAAACTCTCCTCCAAAAACACCCAACAGCCCTCACCTCCCCCCCACCCACCCCCATAAACTCTCCTCCAAAAACACACAACAGCCCTCACCTCCCCCCCACCCACCCCCATAAACTCTCCTCCAAAAACACACAACAGCCCTCACCTCCCCCCCCACCCACCCCCATAAACTCTCCTCCAAAAACACACAACAGCCCTCACCTCCCCCTCCCCCCCCCACCCCCATAAACTCTCCTCCAAAAACACACAACAGCCCTCACCTCCCCCCCCACCCACCCCCATAAACTCTCCTCCAAAAACACACAACAGCCCTCACCTCCCCCCCACCCACCCCCATAAACTCTCCTCCAAAAACACCCAACAGCCCTCACCTCCCCCCCACCCACCCCCATAAACTCTCCTCCAAAAACACACAACAGCCCTCACCTCCCCCCCACCCACCTCCATAAACTCTCCTCCAAAAACACACAACAGCCCTCACCTCCCCCCCACCCACCCCCATAAACTCTCCTCCAAAAACACACAACAGCCCTCACCTCCCCCTCCCCCCCCACCCCCATAAACTCTCCTCCAAAAACACACAACAGCCCTCACCTCCCCCCCACCCACCCCCATAAACTCTCCTCCAAAAACACACAACAGCCCTCACCTCCCCCCCACCCACCCCCATAAACTCTCCTCCAAAAACACACAACAGCCCTCACCTCCCCCCCACCCACCCCCATAAACTCTCCTCCAAAAACACACAACAGCCCTCACCTCCCCCCCACCCACCCCCATAAACTCTCCTCCAAAAACACACAACAGCCCTCACCTCCCCCCCACCCACCCCCATAAACTCTCCTCCAAAAACACACAACAGCCCTCACCTCCCCCCACCCACCCCCATAAACTCTCCTCCAAAAACACACAACAGCCCTCACCTCCCCCCCACCCACCCCCATAAACTCTCCTCCAAAAACACACAACAGCCCTCACCTCCCCCCCACCCACCCCCATAAACTCTCCTCCAAAAACACACAACAGCCCTCACCTCCCCCTCCCCCCCCACCCCCATAAACTCTCCTCCAAAAACACACAACAGCCCTCACCTCCCCCCCACCCACCCCCATAAACTCTCCTCCAAAAACACACAACAGCCCTCACCTCCCCCCCACCCACCCCCATAAACTCTCCTCCAAAAACACACAACAGCCCTCACCTCCCCCCCACCCACCCCCATAAACTCTCCTCCAAAAACACACAACAGCCCTCACCTCCCCCCCACCCACCCCCATAAACTCTCCTCCAAAAACACACAACAGCCCTCATCTCCCCCCCACCCACCTCCATAAACTCTCCTCCAAAAACACACAACAGCCCTCATCTCCCCCCCACCCACCCCCATAAACTCTCCTCCAAAAACACACAACAGCCCTCACCTCCCCCCCACCCACCCCCATAAACTCTCCTCCAAAAACACACAACAGCCCTCATCTCCCCCCCACCCACCTCCATAAACTCTCCTCCAAAAACACACAACAGCCCTCACCTCCCCCCCACCCACCCCCATAAACTCTCCTCCAAAAACACACAACAGCCCTCACCTCCCCCTCCCCCCCCACCCCCATAAACTCTCCTCCAAAAACACACAACAGCCCTCACCTCCCCCCCACCCACCCCCATAAACTCTCCTCCAAAAACACACAACAGCCCTCACCTCCCCCCCACCCACCCCCATAAACTCTCCTCCAAAAACACACAACAGCCCTCACCTCCCCCTCCCAACCACCCCCAGAACACTCTCCACACATCAACCCGTCACCCCGTCCCCATCTCCTCACCCCTAAACCCCACCATCTACTGGGGGAAGAGAGAGTTAGATATCCAGGTGGAAGGAGGTGAAGTTTGAAGCAGGAAGCTGCAAAGAGACATTGTCGGAGGGAGGGTGGGAGGGCGGTCGGGTGGGAGGGCGGGTGGGAGAGAGGGTGGGTGGGAGGGAGGACGGGTCGGAGGACGGGTGGGAGGAAGGGAGGGCGGGTGGGAGAGAGGGTGGGCGGGAGGGAGGACGGGCCGGAGGGAGGGAGGGAGGACGGGCCGGAGGGAGGGAGGGAGGAACACTGTGAGAGATAGAGTTTAAAATGGGAAATTGTGCGATTATTCAATCTGGACCCAGGAAATACAAACTGGAATATTTCCCAAATGGTGGAAAGATAGGAATTATGGGGAACTGAGGGATTTAGTGGATCTGAGTAAAATGTAAAGTCGCCACATTCCCAGATGACCATAGGCTGCTTTCCCCTTTGAGGGGGAGCTGACTGGTGGTGAGGGGAAGGGGTGAGAAGGTGCGGGGAGTTCAGTAATAACCTCAGCCGAGTGGCACAGTGGTTAGCACTGCTGTCTTACTGCGCCGAGGACCCGGGTTCGATCCCGGCCCTGGTCACTGAATTGAACCCCGGTGCTGGCCTTGCTCTGCGTCACAAACCACCTGCATTGCCAAGTGGGCTAAACCGGCTCCCAAACTGAGGGTGAAACTGGAAACGGACCTAAGTAGAGAAAGCGAATGAATAGGGAGAAAATCCAATCAAAATGTCAAAAGGAATACTGCCCAGAGGCTCGACTACAATCGACGGATTTTCACTTCCACTTACCTAAAGCTCTGTTTATGCCCCATCTGGAGAAACCGAGGGGAAGGGGATTCCCCTGGACTGCCCCCCTGTCACCGGGTGGCCTGTGCACCTGCGTGGGACCGGATTTTCCCGCCGGTGTGAACAGCGGGAGATTCTGCCCGTACTGTCCTGAGTATAGAAGAGAGGAGGTGATCTAATGGTGGTTAATGTGTTAATGTGTGTTCTACGCTGTAAGTTTTTGCATGCTTGGTGACCTGGTCTTTGTGTCGGTTTCTTATACAGTACCTGCCTGAATCAAATAAAGCCCAACTCGAGGCTAGCAGGAAGAGGAACATATTGGTAATGCAAATTATCGAGGAGTCAGCACAGACTGAGGAGAATGTAGCTCAGAAAAGAGACTGGAACAAATTTTCTAGGTCAGATTCCTGAATTAAAAGCTTCCTGGCGACGGACACAAGATGCCAAAGATAGTCGGACTCTCAACAATTCAAGGAATCTTTCCGACATCAAATCGAACCTTCCTATTAACAGGAGAATCCATCACCTGAAATGTATTGCAACTTACGCTGTATTTAATTAAAGTTTTGATGGTGAACAATTTCTAACCCTCTTCTTCGTCTGTGAAATGGCAGCGTCACAATCTTTACCATCCCCTGTTGCCCTGTAAAGCCCCATCCGTCCGTGCACTGTCTCACCTGTCCAGCCGAGCCCGTCTGGCACTGTCTCACCTGTCCAGCAGAGTCCGTCTGGCACTGTCTCACCTGTCCAGCAGAGTCCGCCTGGCACTGTCTCACCTGTCCAACACCACAGTCTGGCACTGTCTCACCTGTCCAACAGAGTCCGTCTGGCACTGTCTCACCTGTCCAACACCACAGTCTGGCACTGTCTCACCTGTCCAGCAGAGTCCGTCTGGCACTGTCTCACCTGTCCAACACCACAGTCTGGCACTGTCTCACCTGTCCAGCAGAGCCCGTCTGGCACTGTCTCACCTGTCCAGCAGAGCCCGTCTGGCACTGTCTCACCTGTCCAACACCACAGTCTGGCACTGTCTCACCTGTCCAGCAGAGCCCGTCTGGCACTGTCTCACCTGTCCAGCAGAGCCCGTCTGGCACTGTCTCACCTGTCCAACACCACAGTCTGGCACTGTCTCACCTGTCCAACAGAGCCCGTCTGACACTGTCTCACCTGTCCAGCAGAGTCCGTCTGGCACTGTCTCACCTGTCCAGCAGACCCCGTCTGGCACTGTCTCACCTGTCCAGCAGAGCCCGTCTGGCACTGTCTCACCTGTCCAACACCACAGTCTGGCACTGTCTCACCTGCCCAGAACCACCGTCTGGCACTGTCTCACCTGTCCAGCAGAGTCCGTCTGTGCACTGTCTCACCTGTCCAGCAGACCCCGTCTGACACTGTCTCACCTGTCCAGCAGAGTCCGTCTGGCACTGTCTCACCTGTCCAGCAGAGCCCGTCTGGCACTGTCTCACCTGTCCAGCAGAGTCCGTCTGGCACTGTCTCACCTGTCCAGCAGACCCCGTCTGGCACTGTCTCACCTGTCCAACACCACAGTCTGGCACTGTCTCACCTGTCCAGCAGAGCCCGTCTGGCACTGTCTCACCTGTCCAGCAGAGCCCGTCTGGCACTGTCTCACCTGTCCAGCAGACCCCGTCTGGCACTGTCTCACCTGTCCAACACCACAGTCTGGCACTGTCTCACCTGTCCAGCAGAGCCCGTCTGGCACTGTCTCACCTGTCCAGCAGAGCCCGTCTGGCACTGTCTCACCTGTCCAGCAGAGTCCGTCTGGCACTGTCTCACCTGTCCAGCAGAGCCCGTCTGGCACTGTCTCACCTGTCCAGCAGACCCCGTCTGGCACTGTCTCACCTGTCCAACACCACAGTCTGGCACTGTCTCACCTGTCCAGCAGAGTCCGTCTGGCACTGTCTCACCTGTCCAGCAGAGTCCGTCTGGCACTGTCTCACCTGTCCAGCAGAGCCCGTCTGGCACTGTCTCACCTGTCCAGCAGACCCCGTCTGGCACTGTCTCACCTGTCCAACACCACAGTCTGACACTGTCTCACCTGTCCAGCAGAGTCCGTCTGGCACTGTCTCACCTGTCCAGCAGAGCCCGTCTGGCACTGTCTCACCTGTCCAGCAGACCCCGTCTGGCACTGTCTCACCTGTCCAACACCACAGTCTGACACTGTCTCACCTGTCCAGCAGACCCCGCCTGGCACTGTCTCACCTGTCCAACACCACAGTCTGGCACTGTCTCACCTGTCCAGCAGACCCCGTCTGGCACTGTCTCACCTGTCCAACACCACAGCCTGGCATTGTCTCACCTGTCCAGCAGAGTCCGTCTGGCACTGTCACCTGTCCAGAACCACCGTCTGTGCGCTGTCTCACCTGTCCAGCAGAGTCCGTCTGTGCACTGTCTCACCTGTCCAACACCACAGTCTGGCACTGTCTCACCTGTCCAGCAGAGTCCGTCTGGTACTGTCACCTGTCCAGCAGAGTCCGTCTGGCACTGCCACCTGTCCAGAACCACCGTCTGGCACTGTCTCACCTGTCCAGCAGAGCCCGTCTGGCACTGTCACCTGTCCAACACCACAGTCTGGCACTGTCACCTGTCCAGAACCACCGTCTGGCACTGTCTCACCTGTCCAACAGAGCCCGTCTGGCACTGCCACCTGTCCAGAACCACCGTCTGTGCACTGTCTCACCTGTCCAGAACCACCGTCTGGCACTGTCTCACCTGTCCAACAGAGTCCGTCTGGCACTGTTTCACCTGTCCAACACCACAGTCTGGCACTGTCTCACCTGTCCAGCAGAGTCCGTCTGGCACTGTCTCACCTGTCCAGACCCACCGTCTGGCACTGTCTCACCTGTCCAGCAGAGTCCGTCTGGCACTGTCTCACCTGTCCAACACCACAGTCTGGCACTGTCTCACCTGTCCAGCAGAGTCCGTCTGGCACTGTCTCACCTGTCCAACACCACAGTCTGGCACTGTCTCACCTGTCCAGCAGAGCCCGTCTGGCACTGTCTCACCTGTCCAACACCACAGTCTGGCACTGTCTCACCTGTCCAGCAGAGCCCGTCTGGCACTGTCTCACCTGTCCAACACCACCGTCTGGCACTGTCTCACCTGCCCAGACCCACCGCCTGGTACTGTCTCACCTGTCCAGCCCTCCTCATGTGGCACTGTCTCACCTGTCCTGTACAGACCCCTCTGGACAGAACAGTTTGACCTCACCCAGCCATTAGTGTCGTGCCTGCCCAGTGTCATCCACTCCATTCTGGACCCTCCCTGGGTCAAAAGGCAAAGGTTATGACCTCCATCGGTCCCTGTTGTAGCCATCTCAGATGGCCACCTGCAAAGGACCATGGGAATTATGGCCAACCCAGGACTCAGACAGACTCAGATAGCTGGACGCGATCGAAAACCCCGCTCGTTTGCATTCTACTGGCCCATTTCCCCAGAATAAAAGGACTGTACTCAGGTAACCGATACAGATGCAGGCTAACCGTCGCCACTCCCTTTACTCAGGGAGCCCAAACAGCCAAGGTCAGTGACCGCTAAGGACACGCCCAGCCATCAAGGCACCCGCCCCTTTATTGGCCAAAATCGAAGGCAGTGATCGAAGCCTGCCGAATTATTGGGTCCAAGTTAAGGACCGCCCCAAAGAGCGCGAAATCCCAGAGGGATGAGAAGAGACACAGCCGTGTGCTCGGCCTCTCTTGGCCCCGGCCTGTGCCAACCCAAGTGCAGCATAGCGACCAGACAGACAAGTCCAAGACCAATGATCGTTACCAGACGGCTGAGCCCAGCAGAAACAGAGTCACTTCTTCCACCCAGCCACGCAAGACCCGGACAAAGGCCTTGTCCATCTGCATAGAGCCGGTTGCCCTGAAGTTAAGTACAGGTTATTGTAGTTGTTAGGTGTAGTTTAACTTTTAGTGTTTTGTGTTGCATGTCAAAGTAATCCTTGTGTGTAAATAAACCACCGTTGAACTTAAACTGACTAACTGGTTGTGTGGTCCTTTGATCGATATCCGGTAAAGCCTTGTGGTGGCATCATTTGATACCTGGCGACTCTAAAGAGCATCATTATTAATTGGCAACATTATTGGTGCCGATTGATAACATTGGTCACCCAGTGATGTCACAATACTTCACTATGGTGTCACATGGTAACAGCAGCATTCCAGGACCAATCAGGTGACAGTTCTCATGGGCAACTTCCGGGATCAGACTTTGCACCAACCCTCTTCGATGAACTGTGCACTTTAGCTTTGAAAATGCAAGTAAAGGAGTCGGTGCTTTCGGGAGCTTACCCAGGGACCCACCCCCATGGTAAGAATTGCCCAAGCCCCCACTCTTCTGTTTGAGGTTAATCGTTCAGGTATTGGTATCCAATATGGAATCTTTTATATTGCAGAACTCTGGCAGCCAGGATCCAAACTGTACTGCAGTCTGAGTGGGAATACTATTCATGAGGGGCGACTTGATAGAGCTTTATAAGATGATCAGGGGAATAGATAGAGTAGACAGTCAGAGACTTTTGCCCCGGGTGGAACAAACCATTACAAGGGGACATAAATTTAAGGTGAAAGGTGGAAGATATAGGAGGGATATCAGAGGTAGGTTCTTTACCCAGAGAGTAGTGGGGGCATGGAATGCACTGCCTGTGGAAGTAGTTGAGTCGGAAACATTAGGGACCTTCAAGCAGCTATTGGATAGGTACATGGATTACAGTAAAATGATAGTGTAGATTTATTTGTTCTCAAGGGCAGCACGGTAGCATTGTGGATAGCACAATTGCTTCACAGCTCCAGGGTCCCAGGTTCCGGCTTGGGTCACTGTCTGTGCGGAGTCTGCACGTCCTCCCCGTGTGTGCGTGGGTTTCCTCCGGGTGCTCCGGTTTCCTCCCACAGTCCAAAGATGTGCAGGTTAGGTGAATTGGCCAATGATAAATTGCCCTTAATGTCCAAATTGCCCTTGGTGTTGGGTGGAAGTGTTGAGTTTGGGTAGGGTGCTCTTTCCAGGAGCTGGTGCCGACTCAAAGGGCCGAATGGCCTCCTTCTGCACTGTAAATTCAATGTTAATCTATGATTAATCTAGGACAAAGGTTCGGCACAACATCGTGGGCTGAAGGGCCTGTTCTGTGCTGTATTTTCTATGTTCTATGTTCTATGTATTGGGTAAAACACTGTGTCAGATTTACACAGGCCACAATCAGAAGTGTGATTTGTTTATACTGAAAGATTCCTCAGAATGAAGTACAGTCACTACCTGGTGCAAGCAGGGGGTTATAAGAGCTCTGTCTCCTCCAGCGACTCAGTCCTGTCCTAATATGTCAGCTTGCGCTGCTCATTGAAGAACCTGTAATAGATCCATTTGTTCAGACTCCTCGTCATTTCTTTGTGGACAGCTAACTAGGGTTAACGTAAGAATAACAACATTTTCTTAATATTTCTATGAGATTTGAACAGGATATTATTACAAGGTAGAAATTGGATGGAATATAAGGGAAAACATAAGTAACCCCATAAATTATGGGGAAGCTCCAGCCAGAATATAGTCATCACCCCCCCCCCCCCCCCACCACCTGAGAGATGCCCCCCCCCCCCCCACCACGCCCCCAGTTCACAACACACATCCCATCAACACCCCCCCCCCCCCCCATATCTGTCACACTCAGGGTGGGCATTAGATGAATGAGCCTGACAGCAGAATTGGGGCTGCTTTAATACTTCGATGTTCCTGGGAAGTGATGCTGGTGATTTATTGCCCCCTCCCCCTCCCCCCAACCATACCCCATGTGGCTCAGTGAGTCCTCTCGTGCGATCCCCAAACCATGGCCTCAGTTGACCTCAGTACCCCTATGACAAGAATTGGCAGGGTCATCACACTTCGTCCCTGTCGGTGAAGCTGCATCTACAGGTGTTTGGCGATTGCCTCTTTGCATTGATTCAAATCCTTCTTCCCCTGCCTCCCACAGATTTGTTGTTGTTTGTTGCCGCCATTATGAGCTGTCTCCTCATCATACAAGCCCTGCCGTGTGTCACTATGAAGAGAAAACGACATAGAGAGAAGTCTGATCACGTGAGGGTCCACTTTGCCCAACCTCGATCCACACACCGCATTTCTAGTTTGGCGGAATCCATTTGGTGTTCCGCGTTTTCCCATCCTCAGACTGGGAGTGGTGACCATCTGATTGCCAGACCCCAAACATCAGTCAAGGGACAACCCACAGTCCTTGCAGTGCTCTCAATCCCCTGTCCCTCACTGCACTCTGTGCTGGCCATGGAGGTGTCTGCTGCCACTGAGTATCTATTCCCCCAGACATCGGTCCAGCCCAAAGAGAAATCCCTTTCTAGCTTAAATCCCCAGGCATGTGGTCCAAAACACACCTTCCAGCTACCCACAGCTTGCTATCTGTCCAACCTAAACCTCACTTCCAGCCCTGGTCAGCCTAGAGATCAGAGGCTGGAACCTAGCTATAGTTCAAGAGAAAGAAGATTGTCTTCAGAGTCCAGACGAGACAATGGTGAATATCCAGAAAAGGACAAAGTTCCTCATGGCCTCCAGTCAGTCCGGGAGTCAAGGCCCAATTCAGGTTCTGTAGCTCTGCTGAATGCTCACAGTTTGTCTTCTGATCTGGTCAGCTCCATCACTCTGAGCTCGCCAGAACCTCACCAGTTAGCCCAGGCACCAGGGATGTGGGTTCCAGTAGCCGGGGAAAGCCAACCTTCCCACTGGCCACCAAAGTTCTGGAGTTGCCTGCAGGACAAATCAACAAAACCAAACCCACGCCTCAAAGACTTACCCGGTCAAAATGGCGAGGCGCCGGTCGCAACATTCAACCCAAGTGTCACCATTGCTTCTCCGTCAGTCAATCAGCCAAAGAGGTCAACTGGAGGTTATTCTGCAGGGTTAAGGTCAACTACCGGAGCAAGTGACCAGAATGGACGACATCCCAAGGTAGCAGGAGATGATGGCTCCTTCACCGTTTCGCACCCCACTAACTCTTCACATCTTGGATGCCTAAAGGTCAACGTGAGCAAAGATCACTCCACTGAGCAGACACCGAGCCTAATATCGATATCCTCACACTGTCAAGGTCCAAGACCACTCCCAGCACCAACTTCATCCGTCTCTAAATTACAGTGGAAATCAGAGGCGTCCTTTGCAGCTCCAACCCACATGGTACCTTCACAATGTGATGAGTTTGTTGAGATACCACTTGATGAAACATTCCCACCAAACCCCAAAGCAGTTCCTGAAAGGAAGGCATGGCTGGCAGTCTCGGAGCCCCTGTCCGAACTCTGCACCAAGATTCTGCCGTCTTCAATCTTTAATTGTTTCCATATCCCAGCAACCGGAAAGCTCCGAGCTCCCGTCGGGAAGAGTCAGGTCACAGCTTCTAGCAACACCCTGAGCGTCAGAGTTGAATCAGGAGCACCGGGCTCGGGGACTGGACTGGATGCGGGACATCTCTGGGGGAAGATTTTGAATGTTTCTAGATCCAGGCATGAAGCATTACCCTGGGGAGAAACCTTTGCTGACCTCCTCTTCCAAGAAATCTTTAAACCAAGTGAAATTCTTAAAAGTGACCCTCCCATTTCCAGCAGAAGAACAGAGTTGGGTGGGCAGAGTGAGTTTCAGCTGTCAACAGTGGAGAGATCAAAGACTTGCAAAGACCAAGATGGTACAGAAAGTGTAATTCCTGTTAACAAGGAGCTGTTCACGTCCATTCCTGGGCAACCGAACAGACTGGAACAATTTATTCACAATTCCCATAGTGAATTCGCCACTCCCTAGGCGGGAGCACAGTCTAGCTCGAAAGAAGATCTTTCCATTGCCCCTCACCTTGAATAGCTCTCAGCTCCCAGCACCAACACGAGGAGGCACTGCAATTGAACCCACTCCCAAACATGTTCCAGAATCAAGACTTATTCCAATGTTCTAAAAATAATTTTTAACTTTTGTAGAGTATTTCACCCCCATCTCACCCCCTCCATCCCCTCCAACCCCTCCATCCCCTCAATCCCCGCCACCCCCTCCACCCCCTCAATCCCCGCCACCCCCTCCACCCCCTCCACCCCCTCCATCCCCTCCACCCCTCCAACCCCTCCATCCCCTCCAACCCCGCCACCCCCCTCCACCCCCTCCACCCCCTCCATCCCCTCAATCCCCGCCACCCCCTCCACCCCCTCCACCCCCTCCATCCCCTCCACCCCTCCAACCCCTCCATCCCCTCCAACCCCTCCACCCCTCCTCCCCCTCCACCTCCTCCATCCCCTCCACCCCCATCATCCCCCGCCACCCCCTCCACCCCCTCAATCCCCGCCACCCCCTCCACCCCCTCCACCCCCTCCATCCCCTCCACCCCTCCAACCCCTCCATCCCCTCCAACCCCTCCACCCCTCCTCCCCCTCCACCTCCTCCATCCCCTCCACCCCCATCATCCCCCTCCACCCCCTCCATCCCCTCCACCCCCTTCATCCCCCTCCACCCCCTCCATCCCCCTCCACCCCCTCCACGCCCTCCATTCCCTCCACCCCCTTCATCCCCCTCCACCCCCTCCATCCCCCTCCACCCCCTCCATCCCCCTCCACCCCCTCCATCCCCCTCCACCCCCTCCACCCCCTCCATTCCCTCCACCCCCATCATCCCCCTCCACCCCCTCCATCCCCTCCACCCCCTTCATCCCCCTCCACCCCCTCCATCCCCCTCCACCCCCTCCACCCCCTCCATCCCCTCCATCCCCTCCACCCCCTTCATCCCCCTCCAACCCCTCCACCCCCTCCATCCCCTCCTCCCCCTCCACCTCCTCCATCCCCTCCATCCCCTCCACCCCCTCTACCCCCTCCACCCCCTCCACCCCCTCCACCCCCTCTACCGCCTCCACCCCCTCCACCCCCTCCATCCCCTCCACCCCCTTCATCCCCCTCCATCCCCTCCACCCCCTCCACCCACTCCACCCCCTCCACCCCCTACATCCCCTCCACCCCCTCCATCCCCTCCACCCCCTTCATCCCCCTCCATCCCCTCCTCCCCCTCCATCCCCTCCACCCCCTCCATACCCTCCATCCCCCTCCATCCCCTCCATCCCCTCCACCCACTCCATCCCCCTCCACCCCCTCCACTGCCTCCATCCCCCTCCATCCCCTCCACCCCCTCCATCCCCTCCACCCCCTCCATCCCCTCCTCCCCCTCCATCCCCTCCACCCCCTCCATACCCTCCATCCCCCTCCATCCCCTCCACACCCTTCATCCCCCTCCATCCCTTCCACCTCCTTCATCCCCTCCATCCCCTCCATCCCTCCATCCCCTCCACACCCTCCATCCCCTCCATCCCTTCCACCTCCTTCATCCCCTCCATCCCCTCCATTCCCTCCACCCCCTCATCCCCTTCCATCCCCTCCATCCCCTCCTCCCCCTCCATCCCCTCCACCCCCTCCATCCGCTCCATCCCCTCCACACCCTCCATCCCCTCCATTCCTTCCACCCCCTCCATCCCCTCCACTCCCTCCACCCTCCCAACCCCCTCCATCCCCTCCACCTCTCCATCCCCTCCACCCCCTCCATCCCCTCCATCCCCTCCACCCCCTCCATCCCCTCCACCCCCTCCATCCCCTCCATCCCCTCCACCCCCTCCATCCCCGACACCCCCTCCATCCCCTCCACCCCCTCCATCCCCTCCATCCTCCCCTCCACCCCCTCCATCCCCCTCCACCCCCTCCATCCTCCCCTCCCCCTCCATCCCCTCCACCCCTCCATCCCTCCATCCCCTCCACCCCCTCCATCCCTCCATCCCTCACCCCCTCCATCCCCGACACCCCCTCCATCCCTCCACCCCCTCCATCCCCTCCATCCCCTCCACCCCCTCCATCCCCTCCACCCCCTCCATCCCCTCCATCCCCGACACCCCCTCCATCCCCGACACCCCCTCCATCCCCTCCACCCCCTCCACCCCCTCCATCCCCTCCACCCCCTCCATCCCCTCCATCCCCTCCACCCCCTCCAGGAGAATATGATTGATTGGAAATTGCAGGAAACTAATAAACAATTTTCTTTCATGAGCCTGTTATGAGTGAGTTTGGACCATAGACGGAGTAAGTTTGAGGGTCAGTTGAGGTCCTGATCACAGTGTGAATCAGGCAGTAGGGGGAGGGGGGAGGGGAGAGGGGAGGGGGAGGGGGGAGAGGGGGGAAGCCAGTGTAAATCAGGCAGTAGGGGGAGGGGAGAGGGGAGGGGAGGGGGGAGAGGGGGGGAGGGGAGAGGGGGGGAGGGGGGAGGGGGAGGGGGGGAGGGGAGAGGGGAGGGGAGGGGGGAGGGGAGAGGGGGAGGGGGAGGGGAGGGGAAGCCAGTGTAAATCAGGCAGTAGGGGGAGGGGGTAGGTGAGGGGAGGGGGGAAGGGGAGGGGGGGAGGGGGAGGGCAGGGGAAGCCAGTGGGAGAAGGTGAGGGCCGGTAAGGTGAGTGCAACAAGTGATAAAAATGGAGTCAAGTGTCTTCAGATTCCTGTCACGTTGGATGGAGCTGAATCCAATCATTACATTTGTGTTGGGGATCAAAGCGCGAAAATCACCCTGTTCCTGATCAATTCTTTACATCTCCAATACTGTAACTCATTGTGTAACAAATGTGCAACCGCCCACTGTCGCTGTCTGGCCCTGTCGGTTCTCGCTCACTGTCGCTGTCTGGCCCTGTCGGTTCTCGCTCACTGTTGCTGTCTGGCCCTGTCGGTTCTCGCTCACTGTTGCTGTCTGGCCCTGTCGGTTCTCGCTCACTGTTGCTGTCTGGCCCTGTCGGTTCTCGCTCACTGTTGCTGTCTGGCCCTGTCGGTTCTCGCTCACTGTCGCTGTCTGGCCCTGTCGGTTCTCGCTCACTGTTGCTGTCTGGCCCTGTCGGTTCTCGCTCACTGTCGCTGTCTGGCCCTGTCGGTTCTCGCTCACTGTTGCTGTCTGGCCCTGTCGGTTCTCGCTCACTGTTGCTGTGGGGCCCTGTCGGTTCTCGCTCACTGTTGCTGTCTGGCTCTGTCGGTTCCCACTCACTGTTGCTGTCTGGCCCTGTCGGTTCTCGCTCACTGTCGCTGTGGGGCCCTGTCGGTTCTCGCTCACTGTTGCTGTCTGGCCCTGTCGGTTCTCGCTCACTGTCGCTGTCTGGCCCTGTCGGTTCTCGCTCACTGTTGCTGTGGGGCCCTGTCGGTTCTCGCTCACTGTTGCTGTGGGGCCCTGTCGGTTCTCGCTCACTGTTGCTGTCTGGCCCTGTCGGTTCTCGCTCACTGTTGCTGTCTGGCTCTGTCGGTTCCCGCTCACTGTTGCTGTGGGGCCCTGTCGGTTCTCGCTCACTGTCGCTGTCTGGCCCTGTCGGTTCTCGCTCACTGTTGCTGTCTGGCCCTGTCGGTTCTCGCTCACTGTCGCTGTCTGGCCCTGTCGGTTCTCGCTCACTGTCGCTGTCTGGCCCTGTCGGTTCTCGGTCACTGTTGCTGTCTGGCCCTGTCGGTTCTCGCTCACTGTCGCTGTCTGGCCCTGTCGGTTCTCGCTCACTGTCGCTGCCTGGCCCTGTCGGTTCTCGCTCACTGTCGCTGTCTGGCCCTGTCGGTTCTCGCTCACTGTTGCTGTGGGGCCCTGTCGGTTCTCGCTCACTGTTGCTGTGGGGCCCTGTCGGTTCTCGCTCACTGTCGCTGTGGGGCCCTGTCGGTTCTCGCTCACTGTCGCTGTCTGGCCCTGTCGGTTCTCGCTCACTGTTGCTGTGGGGCCCTGTCGGTTCTCGCTCACTGTCGCTGTCTGGCCCTGTCGGTTCCCGCTCACTGTTGCTGTCGGGCCCTGTCGGCTCTCGCTCACTGTTGCTGTCTGGCCCTGTCGGTTCTCGCTCACTGTCGCTGTCTGGCCCTGTCGGTTCTCGCTCACTGTTGCTGTGGGGCCCTGTCGGTTCTCGCTCACTGTTGCTGTGGGGCCCTGTCGGTTCTCGCTCACTGTCGCTGTGGGGCCCTGTCGGTTCTCGCTCACTGTTGCTGTGTGGCCCTGTCGGTTCCCGCTCACTGTCGCTGTGGGGCCCTGTCGGTTCTCGCTCACTGTTGCTGTGGGGCCCTGTCGGTTCTCGCTCACTGTTGCTGTGTGGCCCTGTCGGTTCCCGCTCACTGTCGCTGTGTGGCCCTGTCGGTTCTCGCTCACTGTTGCTGTCTGGCCCTGTCGGTTCTCGCTCACTGTTGCTGTGTGGCCCTGTCGGTTCTCGCTCACTGTTGCTGTCTGGCCCTGTCGGTTCTCGCTCACTGTCGCTGTGTGGCCCTGTCGGTTCTCGCTCACTGTTGCTGTCTGGCCCTGTCGGTTCTTCGCTCACTGTCGCTGTGGGGCCCTGTCGGTTCTCGCTCACTGTTGCTGTCTGGCCCTGTCGGTTCCCGCTCACTGTTGCTGTGGGGCCCTGTCGGTTCTCGCTCACTGTTGCTGTGTGGCCCTGTCGGTTCTCGCTCACTGTTGCTGTGGGGCCCTGTCGGTTCTCGCTCACTGTTGCTGTCTGGCCCTGTCGGTTCTCGCTCACTGTCGCTGTGGGGCCCTGTCGGTTCTCGCTCACTGTTGCTGTCTGGCCCTGTCGGTTCCCGCTCACTGTTGCTGTGGGGCCCTGTCGGTTCTCGCTCACTGTTGCTGCCTGGCCCTGTCGGTTCTCGCTCACTGTTGCTGTGGGGCCCTGTCGGTTCTCGCTCACTGTTGCTGTCTGGCCCTGTCGGTTCCCGCTCACTGTTGCTGTGGGGCCCTGTCGGTTCTCGCTCACTGTTGCTGTGGGGCCCTGTCGGTTCTCGCTCACTGTCGCTGTCTGACCCTGTCGGTTCTCGCTCACTGTTGCTGTCTGGCCCTGTCGGTTCCCGCTCACTGTCGCTGTCTGGCCCTGTCGGTTCTCGCTCACTGTCGCTGTCTGGCCCTGTCGGTTCTCGCTCACTGTTGCTGTCTGGCCCTGTCGGTTCCCGCTCACTGTCGCTGTCTGGCCCTGTCGGTTCTCGCTCACTGTCGCTGTCTGGCCCTGTCGGTTCCCGCTCACTGTCGCTGTCTGGCCCTGTCGGTTCTCGCTCACTGTCGCTGTGGGGCCCTGTCGGTTCTCGCTCACTGTCGATGTCTGGCCCTGTCTGTTCTCGCTCACTGTCGCTGTGTGGCTCTGTCGGTTCTCGCTCACTGTCGCTGTCTGGCCCTGTCGGTTCTCGCTCACTGTCGCTGTGTGGCCCTGTCGGTTCTCGCTCACTGTTGCTGTCTGGCCCTGTCTGTTCTCGCTCACTGTCGCTGTGGGGCCCTGTCGGTTCTCGCTCACTGTTGCTGTGGGGCCCTGTCGGTTCTCGCTCACTGTCGCTGTGGGGCCCTGTCGGTTCTCGCTCACTGTCGCTGTGTGGCCCTGTCGGTTCTCGCTCACTGTTGCTGTCTGGCTCTGTCGGTTCTCGCTCACTGTCGCTGTCTGGCCCTGTCGGTTCTCGCTCACTGTCGCTGTGTGGCTCTGTCGGTTCTCGCTCACTGTTGCTGTCTGGCCCTGTCGGTTCTCGCTCACTGTCGCTGTCTGGCCCTGTCGGTTCTCGCTCACTGTTGCTGTCTGGCCCTGTCGGTTCTCGCTCACTGTCGCTGTGTGGCTCTGTCGGTTCTCGCTCACTGTTGCTGTCTGGCCCTGTCGGTTCTCGCTCACTGTCGCTGTCTGGCCCTGTCGGTTCTCGCTCACTGTTGCTGTCTGGCCCTGTCGGTTCTCGCTCACTGTCGCTGTCTGGCCCTGTCGGTTCTCGCTCACTGTTGCTGTCTGGCCCTGTCGGTTCTCGCTCACTGTCGCTGTCTGGCCCTGTCGGTTCTCGCTCACTGTCGCTGTCTGGCCCTGTCGGTTCTCGCTCACTGTTGCTGTGGGGCCCTGTCGGTTCTCGCTCACTGTTGCTGTCTGGCCCTGTCTGTTCTCGCTCACTGTCGCTGTGGGGCCCTGTCGGTTCTCGCTCACTGTTGCTGTCTGGCTCTGTCAGTTCTCGCTCACTGTCGCTGTCTGGCCCTGTCGGTTCTCGCTCACTGTTGCTGTGGGGCCCTGTCGGTTCTCGCTCACTGTTGCTGTGGGGCCCTGTCGGTTCTCGCTCACTGTCGCTGTGTGGCTCTGTCGGTTCTCGCTCACTGTTGCTGTCTGGCCCTATCGGTTCTCGCTCACTGTCGCTGTCTGGCCCTGTCGGTTCTCGCTCACTGTTGCTGTCTGGCCCTGTCGGTTCTCGCTCACTGTCGCTGTCTGTCCCTGTCGGTTCTCGCTCACTGTCGCTGTCTGTCCCTGTCGGTTCTCGCTCACTGTTGCTGCCTGGCTCTGTCGGTTCTCGCTCACTGTCGCTGTCTGGCCCTGTCGGTTCTCGCTCACTGTTGCTGTCTGGCCCTGTCGGTTCTCGCTCACTGTTGCTGTCTGGCCCTGTCGGTTCTCGCTCACTGTTGCTGTCTGGCCCTGTCGGTTCTCGCTCACTGTCGCTGTGGGGCCCTGTCGGTTCTCGCTCACTGTTGCTGTCTGGCCCTGTCGGTTCTCGCTCACTGTTGCTGTCTGGCCCTGTCGGTTCCCGCTCACTGTCGCTGTCTGGCCCTGTCGGTTCTCGCTCACTGTCGCTGTGGGGCCCTGTCGGTTCTCGCTCACTGTCGCTGTCTGGCCCTGTCGGTTCTCGCTCACTGTTGCTGTCTGGCCCTGTCGGTTCTCGCTCACTGTTGCTGTCTGGCCCTGTCGGTTCCCGCTCACTGTTGCTGTCTGGCCCTGTCGGTTCTCGCTCACTGTTGCTGTCTGGCCCTGTCGGTTCTCGCTCACTGTTGCTGTCTGGCCCTGTCGGTTCCCGCTCACTGTTGCTGTGGGGGCCCTGTCGGTTCTCGCTCACTGTTGCTGTGGGGCTCTGTCGGTTCTCGCTCACTGTCGCTGTGGGGCCCTGTCGGTTCTCGCTCACTGTCGCTGTGGGGCCCTGTCGGTTCTCGCTCACTGTCGCTGTGGGCACTGTCGCTGTGGGGCCCTGTCGGTTCCCGCTCACTGTTGCTGTCTGGCCCTGTCGGTTCTCGCTCACTGTTGCTGTGGGGCTCTGTCGGTTCTCGCTCACTGTCGCTGTCTGGCCCTGTCGGTTCTCGCTCACTGTCGCTGTGGGGCCCTGTCGGTTCTCGCTCACTGTTGCTGTGGGGCCCTGTCGGTTCTCGCTCACTGTTGCTGTCTGGCCCTGTCGGTTCTCGCTCACTGTTGCTGTCTGGCCCTGTCGGTTCTCGCTCACTGTTGCTGTGGGGCTCTGTCGGTTCTCGCTCACTGTCGCTGTCTGGCCCTGTCGGTTCTCGCTCACTGTTGCTGTGGGGCCCTGTCGGTTCTCGCTCACTGTTGCTGTCTGGCCCTGTCGGTTCTCGCTCACTGTTGCTGTCTGGCTCTGTCGGTTCTCGCTCACTGTCGCTGTCTGGCCTGTCGGTTCTCGCTCACTGTCGCTGTGGGGCCCTGTCGGTTCTCGCTCACTGTCGCTGTCTGGCCCCCTGTCGGTTCTCGCTCACTGTTGCTGTCTGGCCCTGTCGGTTCTCGCTCACTGTCGCTGTCTGGCCCTGTCGGTTCTCGCTCACTGTCGCTGTCTGGCCCTTGTCGGTTCTCGCTCACTGTCGCTGTCTGGCCCTGTCGGTTCTCGCTCACTGTGTGCTGTGTGGCCCTGTCGGTTCCCGCTCACTGTTGCTGTCCTGGCCCTGTCGGTTCTCGCTCACTGTCGCTGTCTGGCCCTGTCGGTTCTCGCTCACTGTCGCTGTGGGGGCCTTGTCGGTTCTCGCTCACTGTTGCTGTCTGGCCCTGTCGGTTCTCGCTCACTGTTGCTCTCTGGCCCTGTCGGTTCTCGCTCACTGTTGCTGTGGGGCCCTGTCGGTTCTCGCTCACTGTCGCTGTCTGGCTCTGTCGGTTCCCGCTCACTGTTGCCTGTCGGGCCCTGTCGGTTCTCGCTCACTTGTCGCTGTGGGCCCCTGTCGGTTCTCGCTCACTGTTGCTGTCTGGCCCTGTCGGTTCTCGCTCACTGTTGCTGTCTGGCCCTGTCGGTTCTCGCTCACTGTTGCTGTGGGGCCTGTCGGTCTCTCGCTCACTGTCGCTGTGGGGCCTTGTCGGTTCTCGCTCACTGTTGCTGTCTGGCTCTGTCGGTTCTCGCTCACTGTCGCTGTCTGGCCCTGTCGGTTCTCGCTCACTGTCGCTGTCTGGCCTGTTCGCTCACTGTTGCTGTGGGGCCCTGTCGGTTCTCGCTCACTGTTGCTGTCTGGCCCTGTCGGTTCTCGCTCACTGTTGCTGTCTGGCCCTGTGGGTTCTCGCTCACTGTTGCTGTCTGGCCTTGTCGGTTCCCGCTCACTGTCGCTGTCTGGCCCTGTCGGTTCTCGCTCACTGTCGCTGTCTGGCCCTGTCGGTTCTCGCTCACTGTCGCTGTCTGGCCCTGTTGGTTCTCGCACTTGTGGTGCCAAAAATAATGTGTGGGATTCTCCGGTGGCGAATCCCCGCCTGGTGCTGAAATCGAGGCTTCGCCCCCTCCAAAACGCAAACCGCCAGGTCGTCACCTGAGGCCCTCCCTCGATGCTCCATCCCCGATGGGCCGAATTCCCGACGGCGAGGGGCTCCAGGGCTCCACAGTCGGGTGGGAGCCGTTCCACGGGCAGGGGGGGCTTTGGCAGGGGCTGGGGTCACTAGGTGGGGGATGGTCCGGGGGGTGGGGGGGGGGGGTGAGCCGGGCCAAAAGGGAGCAGTATTTTGCAGGTCGAGTCCACGGGGTCCCGATGCCGTGTTGCAGGGCGCACAGCCACGGACCGGGCAACACTCCGGGCTCATCTGCAGCTGGAGCCGGGGGCATGACGCTGCGTGGGGGCGTGACGCTGCGTGGGGGGCTTGACGCTGCGTGGGGGCGTGACGCTGCGTGGGGGGCGTGACGCTGCGTGGGGGCGTGACGCTGCGTGGGGGGCTTGACGCTGCGTGGGGACTTGACGCTGCGTGGGGACTTGACGCTGCGTGGGGGCGTGACGCTGCGTGGGGGGCTTGACGCTGCGTGGGGGCGTGACGCTGCGTGGGGGGCTTGACGCTGCGTGGGGGCGTGACGCTGCGTGGGGGCGTGACGCTGCGTGGGGGCGTGACGCTGCGTGGGGGCGTGACGCTGCGTGGGGACTTGACGCTGCGTGGGGGCGTGACGCTGCGTGGGGGGCTTGACGCTGCGTGGGGGCTTGACGCTGCGTGGGGGCGTGACGCTGCGTGGGGGCTTGACGCTGCGTGGGGGGGCGTGACGCTGCGTGGGGGACTTGACGCTGTGTGGGGGCGTGACGCTGCGTGGGGGCTTGACGCTGCGTGGGGGCGTGACGCTGCGTGGGGGCGTGACGCTGCGTGGGGGCGTGACGCTGCGTGGGGACTTGACACTGCGTGGGGGCGTGCCCCTGCGTGGGGGCTTGACGCTGCGTGGGGGCGTGACGCTGTGTGGGGGCGTGACGCTGCGTGGGGGCGTGACGCTGCATGGGGGCGTGACGCTGCGTGGGGGCGTGACGCTGCGTGGGGACTTGACGCTGCGTGGGGGCGTGACGCTGCGTGGGGGCGTGACGCTGCGTGGGGGCGTGACGCTGCGTGGGGACTTGACACTGCGTGGGGGCGTGACCCTGCGTGGGGGCTTGACGCTGCGTGGGGGCGTGACGCTGCGTGGGGACTTGACGCTGCGTGGGGGCTTGACGCTGCGTGGGGACTTGACGCTGCGTGGGGGCGTGACGCTGTGTGGGGGCGTGACGCTGTGTGGGGGGCTTGACGCTGTGTGGGGGCGTGACGCTGCATGGGGGCGTGACGCTGCATGGGGGCTTGACGCTGCGTAGGGGCTTGACGCTGCATGGGGGCGTGACGCTGCGTGGGGGCGTGACGCTGCGTGGTGGCGTGACGCTGTGTGGGGGCGTGACGCTGCGTGGGGGCTTGACGCTGCGTGGGGGCTTGACGCTGCGTGGGGGCGTGACGCTGCGTGGGGACTTGACGCTGCGTGGGGGCGTGATGCTGCGTGGGGGGCGTGACGCTGCGTGGGGACTTGACGCTGCGTGGGGACTTGACGCTGCGTGGGGGCTTGACGCTGCGTGGGGACTTGACGCTGCGTGGGGGCTTGACGCTGCGTGGGGGCGTGACGCTGCGTGGGGACTTGACGCTGCGTGGGGACTTGACGCTGCGTGGGGGCGTGACGCTGCGTGGGGACTTGACGCTGCGTGGGGGCGTGATGCTGCGTGGGGGCGTGACGCTGCGTGGGGACTTGACGCTGCGTGGGGACTTGACGCTGCATGGGGGCTTGACGCTGCGTGGGGGCGTGACGCTGCGTGGGGGCGTGACGCTGCGTGGGGGCGTGATGCTGCGTGGGGGCGTGACGCTGCGTGGGGACTTGACGCTGCGTGGGGACTTGACGCTGCATGGGGGCTTGACGCTGCGTGGGGGCGTGACGCTGCGTGGGGGCGTGACGCTGCGTGGGGACTTGATGCTGCGTGGGGGCTTGACGCTGCGTGGGGGCGTGACGCTGCGTGGGGGCGTGACGCTGCATGGGGACTTGACGCTGCGTGGGGACTTGACGCTGCGTGGGGACTTGACGCTGCATGGGGGCTTGACGCTGCGTGGGGGCGTGACGCTGCGTGGGGACTTGACGCTGCGTGGGGACTTGACGCTGCGTGGGGACTTGACGCTGCATGGGGGCTTGACGCTGCGTGGGGGCGTGACGCTGCGTGGGGGCGTGACGCTGCGTGGGGGGCTTGACGCTGCGTGGGGACTTGACGCTGCGTGGGGGGCGTGACGCTGCGTGGGGGGCGTGACGCTGCGTGGGGGCGTGACGCTGCGTGGGGGGCGTGACGCTGCGTGGGGGGCTTGACGCTGCGTGGGGGCGTGATGCTGCGTGGGGGCGTGACGCTGCGTGGGGGCGTGACGCTGCGTGGGGGCGTGATGCTGCGTGGGGGCGTGACGCTGCGTGGGGGCTTGACGCTGCGTGGGGGCTTGACGCTGCGTGGGGGCTTGACGCTGCGTGGGGGCGTGACGCTGCGTGGGGACTTGACGCTGCGTGGGGACTTGACGCTGCGTGGGGGCGTGACGCTGCGTGGGGGCGTGATGCTGCGTGGGGGCGTGACGCTGCGTGGGGACTTGACGCTGCGTGGGGACTTGACGCTGCATGGGGGGCTTGACGCTGCGTGGGGGCGTGACGCTGCGTGGGGGCGTGACGCTGCGTGGGGACTTGATGCTGCGTGGGGGCGTGACGCTGCGTGGGGGCGTGACGCTGCGTGGGGACTTGACGCTGCGTGGGGACTTGACGCTGCATGGGGGCTTGACGCTGCGTGGGGGCGTGACGCTGCGTGGGGGCGTGACGCTGCGTGGGGGGCTTGACGCTGCGTGGGGGGCGTGACGCTGCGTGGGGGCGTGACGCTGCGTGGGGGACTTGACGCTGCGTGGGGGCGTGACGCTGCGTGGGGGCGTGACGCTGCGTGGGGGGCTTGACGCTGCGTGGGGGCGTGACGCTGCGTGGGGGCGTGACGCTGCGCGGGGGCGTGACGCTGCGTGGGGGCGTGACGCTGCGTGGGGGCGTGACGCTGCGTGGGGGCTTGACGCTGCGTGGGGGGCGTGACGCTGCGTGGGGGCGTGACGCTGCGTGGGGGACTTGACGCTGCGTGGGGGCGTGACGCTGCGTGGGGGCGTGACGCTGCGTGGGGGGCTTGACGCTGCGTGGGGGCGTGACGCTGCGTGGGGGCGTGACGCTGCGTGGGGGCGTGACGCTGCGTGGGGACTTGACGCTGCGTGGGGGCGTGACGCTGCGTGGGGACTTGACGCTGCGTGGGGGCGTGACGCTGCGTGGGGGCGTGACGCTGCGTGGGGACTTGACGCTGCGTGGGGGCGTGACGCTGCGTGGGGGCGTGACGCTGCGTGGGGACTTGACGCTGCGTGGGGGGCGTGACGCTGCGTGGGGGCTTGACGCTGCGTGGGGGCGTGACGCTGCGTGGGGGCGTGATGCTGCGTGGGGGCGTGACGCTGCGTGGGGGCGTGACGCTGCGTGGGGGCGTGACGCTGCGTGGGGACTTGACGCTGCGTGGGGGCGTGATGCTGCGTGGGGGCGTGACGCTGCGTGGGGACTTGACGCTGCGTGGGGACTTGACGCTGCGTGGGGGCTTGACGCTGCGTGGGGACTTGACGCTGCGTGGGGGCTTGACGCTGCGTGGGGGCGTGACGCTGCGTGGGGACTTGACGCTGCGTGGGGACTTGACGCTGCGTGGGGGCGTGACGCTGCGTGGGGGCGTGATGCTGCGTGGGGGCGTGACGCTGCGTGGGGACTTGACGCTGCGTGGGGACTTGACGCTGCATGGGGGCTTGACGCTGCGTGGGGGCGTGACGCTGCGTGGGGGCGTGACGCTGCGTGGGGACTTGATGCTGCGTGGGGGCGTGACGCTGCGTGGGGGCGTGACGCTGCGTGGGGACTTGACGCTGCGTGGGGACTTGACGCTGCGTGGGGACTTGACGCTGCATGGGGGCTTGACGCTGCGTGGGGGCGTGACGCTGCGTGGGGGCGTGACGCTGCGTGGGGGGCTTGACGCTGCGTGGGGACTTGACGCTGCGTGGGGGGCGTGACGCTGCGTGGGGGGCGTGACGCTGCGTGGGGGCGTGACGCTGCGTGGGGGGCGTGACGCTGCGTGGGGGGCTTGACGCTGCGTGGGGGCGTGATGCTGCGTGGGGGCTTGACGCTGCGTGGGGGCGTGACGCTGCGTGGGGGACTTGACGCTGCGTGGGGGCGTGATGCTGCGTGGGGGCTTGACGCTGCGTGGGGGCGTGACGCTGCGTGGGGGCGTGACACTGCGTGGTGGCTTGACGCTGCGTAGGGGCTTGACGCTGCATGGGGGCGTGACGCTGCGTGGGGGCTTGACGCTGTGTGGGGGCGTGACGCTGCGTGGTGGCTTGACGCTGCGTGGGGGGGCGTGACGCTGCGTGGGGACTTGACGCTGTGTGGGGGCGTGACGCTGCGTGGGGGCTTGACGCTGCGTGGGGGCGTGACGCTGCGTGGGGGCGTGACGCTGCGTGGGGACTTGACGCTGCGTGGGGGGCTTGACGCTGCGTGGGGGGCTTGACGCTGCGTGGGGGCGTGACGCTGCGTGGGGGGCTTGACGCTGCGTGGGGGCGTGACGCTGCGTGGGGGCGTGACGCTGCGTGGGGGCGTGACGCTGCGTGGGGGCGTGACGCTGCGTGGGGGCGTGACGCTGCGTGGGGGCGTGACGCTGTGTGGGGGCGTGACGCTGCGTGGGGGCGTGACGCTGCGTGGGGGCGTGACGCTGCGTGGGGGCGTGACGCTGCGTGGGGGCTTGACGCTGCGTGGGGGCGTGACGCTGCGTGGGGGCGTGACGCTGCGTGGGGGACTTGACGCTGCGTGGGGGCGTGACGCTGCGTGGGGGCGTGACGCTGCGTGGGGGCGTGACGCTGCGTGGGGACTTGACGCTGCGTGGGGACGTGACGCTGCGTGGGGGCTTGACGCTGCGTGGGGGCGTGACGCTGCGTGGGGACGTGACGCTGCGTGGTGGCTTGACGCTGCGTGGGGGGCTTGACGCTGCGTGGGGGCTTGACGCTGCGTGGGGACGTGATGCTGCATGGGGGCTTGACGCTGCGTGGGGGGCTTGACGCTGCGTGGGGGGCGTGACGCTGCGTGGGGGCGTGACGCTGCGTGGGGACGTGACGCTGCGTGGGGACTTGACGCTGCGTGGGGGGCGTGACGCTGCGTGGGGACTTGACGCTGCGTGGGGACTTGACGCTGCGTGGGGACTTGACGCTGCGTGGGGGCGTGACGCTGCGTGGGGGCGTGATGCTGCGTGGGGGCGTGACGCTGCGTGGGGACTTGACGCTGCGTGGGGACTTGACGCTGCATGGGGGCTTGACGCTGCGTGGGGGCGTGACGCTGCGTGGGGGCGTGACGCTGCGTGGGGACTTGATGCTGCGTGGGGGCGTGACGCTGCGTGGGGGCGTGACGCTGCGTGGGGACTTGACGCTGCGTGGGGACTTGACGCTGCGTGGGGACTTGACGCTGCATGGGGGCTTGACGCTGCGTGGGGGCGTGACGCTGCGTGGGGGCGTGACGCTGCGTGGGGGGCTTGACGCTGCGTGGGGACTTGACGCTGCGTGGGGGGCGTGACGCTGCGTGGGGGGCGTGACGCTGCGTGGGGGCGTGACGCTGCGTGGGGGGCGTGACGCTGCGTGGGGGGCTTGACGCTGCGTGGGGGCGTGATGCTGCGTGGGGGCTTGACGCTGCGTGGGGGCGTGACGCTGCGTGGGGGACTTGACGCTGCGTGGGGGCGTGATGCTGCGTGGGGGCTTGACGCTGCGTGGGGGCGTGACGCTGCGTGGGGGCGTGACACTGCGTGGTGGCTTGACGCTGCGTAGGGGCTTGACGCTGCATGGGGGCGTGACGCTGCGTGGGGGCTTGACGCTGTGTGGGGGCGTGACGCTGCGTGGTGGCTTGACGCTGCGTGGGGGGCGTGACGCTGCGTGGGGACTTGACGCTGTGTGGGGGCGTGACGCTGCGTGGGGGCTTGACGCTGCGTGGGGGCGTGACGCTGCGTGGGGGCGTGACGCTGCGTGGGGACTTGACGCTGCGTGGGGGGGCTTGACGCTGCGTGGGGGGCTTGACGCTGCGTGGGGGCGTGACGCTGCGTGGGGGGCTTGACGCTGCGTGGGGGCGTGACGCTGCGTGGGGGCGTGACGCTGCGTGGGGGCGTGACGCTGCGTGGGGGCGTGACGCTGCGTGGGGGCGTGACGCTGCGTGGGGGCGTGACGCTGTGTGGGGGCGTGACGCTGCGTGGGGGCGTGACGCTGCGTGGGGGCGTGACGCTGCGTGGGGGCGTGACGCTGCGTGGGGGCTTGACGCTGCGTGGGGGCGTGACGCTGCGTGGGGGCGTGACGCTGCGTGGGGGACTTGACGCTGCGTGGGGGCGTGACGCTGCGTGGGGGCGTGACGCTGCGTGGGGGCGTGACGCTGCGTGGGGACTTGACGCTGCGTGGGGACGTGACGCTGCGTGGGGGCTTGACGCTGCGTGGGGGCGTGACGCTGCGTGGGGACGTGACGCTGCGTGGTGGCTTGACGCTGCGTGGGGGGCTTGACGCTGCGTGGGGGCTTGACGCTGCGTGGGGACGTGATGCTGCATGGGGGCTTGACGCTGCGTGGGGGGCTTGACGCTGCGTGGGGGCGTGACGCTGCGTGGGGGCGTGACGCTGCGTGGGGACGTGACGCTGCGTGGGGACTTGACGCTGCGTGGGGGCGTGACGCTGCGTGGGGACTTGACGCTGCGTGGGGGCGTGACGCTGCGTGGGGACTTGACGCTGCGTGGGGGCGTGACGCTGTGTGAGGGCTTGACGCTGCGTGGGGGCGTGACGCTGTGTGGGGCCGTGACGCTGCGTGGGGGCGTGACGCTGCGTGGGGACTTGACGCTGCGTGGGGGGCGTGATGCTGCGTGGGGGCTTGACGCTGCGTGGGGGCGTGACGCTGCGTGGGGGCGTGACGCTGCGTGGGGGCTTGACGCTGCGTGGGGGCTTGACGCTGCGTGGGGGCTTGACGCTGCGTGGGGGCGTGACGCTGCGTGGGGGCTTGACGCTGCGTGGGGGCGTGATGCTGCGTGGGGGCTTGACGCTGCGTGGGGGCGTGACGCTGTGTGGGGGCGTGACGCTGCGTGGGGGCGTGACGCTGCGTGGGGGCGTGACGCTGTGTGGGGGCTTGACGCTGTGTGGGGGCGTGACGCTGCGTGGGGGCTTGACGCTGCGTGGGGACTTGACGCTGCGTGGGGGGCGTGACGCTGCGTGGGGGGCTTGACGCTGTGTGGGGGCGTGACGCTGTGTGGGGGCGTGACGCTGCGTGGGGACTTGACGCTGCGTGGGGGGCGTGACGCTGCGTGGGGACTTGACGCTGCGTGGGGGCGTGACGCTGCGTGGGGACTTGACGCTGCGTGGGGGCTTGACGCTGCGTGGGGACTTGACGCTGCGTGGGGACTTGACGCTGCGTGGGGACTTGACGCTGCGTGGGGGCGTGACGCTGCGTGGGGACTTGACGCTGCGTGGGGGGCGTGACCCTGCGTGGGGGCGTGACGCTGCGTGGGGGCGTGACGCTGCGTGGGGACTTGACGCTGCGTGGGGGCGTGACGCTGCGTGGGGGCTTGACGCTGCGTGGGGGCGTGACGCTGCGTGGGGGCGTGACGCTGCGTGGGGACTTGACGCTGCGTGGGGGCGTGACGCTGCGTGGGGGCTTGACGCTGCGTGGGGGCTTGACGCTGCGTGGGGGCGTGACGCTGCGTGGGGACTTGACGCTGCGTGGGGGCGTGACGCTGCGTGGGGGCTTGACGCTGCGTGGGGGCGTGACGCTGTGTGGGGGCGTGACGCTGCGTGGGGGCGTGATGCTGCGTGGGGGCGTGACGCTGTGTGGGGGCGTGACGCTGCGTGGGGGCGTGATGCTGCGTGGGGGCGTGACGCTGTGTGGGGGCGTGACGCTGCGTGGGGACGTGACGCTGCGTGGGGGCTTGACGCTGCGTGGGGACTTGACGCTGCGTGGGGGCGTGACGCTGCGTGGGGGCGTGACGCTGCGTGGGGACTTGACGCTGCGTGGGGACTTGACGCTGCGTGGGGGCGTGACGCTGCGTGGGGGCGTGACGCTGCGTGGGGGGCTTGACGCTGCGTGGGGACTTGACGCTGCGTGGGGGTGTGACGCTGCGTGGGGACTTGACGCTGCGTGGGGGGCGTGACGCTGCGTGGGGGCGTGACGCTGCGTGGGGGCGTGATGCTGCGTGGGGGCGTGACGCTGCGTGGGGGGCGTGACGCTGCGTGGGGACTTGACGCTGCGTGGGGACTTGACGCTGCGTGGGGGGCGTGACGCTGTGTGGGGGCGTGACGCTGCGTGGGGACTTGACGCTGCGTGGGGACTTGACGCTGCGTGGGGGCGTGACGCTGCGTGGGGGCGTGACGCTGCGTGGGGGCGTGACGCTGCGTGGGGGGCTTGACGCTGCGTGGGGACTTGACGCTGCGTGGGGACTTGACGCTGCGTGGGGGGCGTGACGCTGCGTGGGGGCGTGACGCTGCGTGGGGGGCTTGACGCTGCGTGGGGACTTGACGCTGCGTGGGGGCGTGACGCTGCGTGGGGGCGTGACGCTGCGTGGGGACTTGACGCTGCGTGGGGGGCTTGACGCTGCGTGGGGGCGTGACGCTGCGTGGGGGCGTGACGCTGCGTGGGGGCGTGACGCTGTGTGGGGGCGTGACGCTGCGTGGGGGCGTGACGCTGCGTGGGGGCGTGACCCTGCGTGGGGGCGTGACGCTGCGTGGGGGCGTGACGCTGCGTGGGGGCGTGACGCTGCGTGGGGACTTGACGCTGCGTGGGGGGCTTGACGCTGCGTGGGGACTTGACGCTGCGTGGGGGTGTGACGCTGCGTGGGGACTTGACGCTGCGTGGGGGGCGTGACGCTGCGTGGGGGCGTGACGCTGCGTGGGGGCGTGACGCTGCGTGGGGGGCGTGACGCTGCGTGGGGGCGTGACGCTGCGTGGGGACTTGACGCTGCGTGGGGACTTGATGCTGCGTGGGGGCTTGACGCTGCGTGGGGGCGTGACGCTGCGTGGGGACTTGACGCTGCGTGGGGACTTGACGCTGCGTGGGGGCGTGACGCTGCGTGGGGGCTTGATGCTGCGTGGGGGCGTGACGCTGTGTGGGGACTTGACGCTGCGTGGGGGCTTGACGCTGCGTGGGGGCTTGACGCTGCGTGGGGGCTTGACGCTGCGTGGGGGCTTGACGCTGCGTGGGGACTTGACGCTGCGTGGGGGCGTGACGCTGCGTGGGGGCGTGACGCTGCGTGGGGGCGTGACGCTGCGTGGGGGCGTGACGCTGCGTGGGGACTTGACGCTGCGTGGGGACTTGACGCTGCGTGGGGACTTGACGCTGCGTGGGGGCGTGACGCTGCGTGGGGACTTGACGCTGCGTGGGGACTTGACGCTGCATGGGGACTTGACGCTGCGTGGGGGCTTGACGCTGCGTGGGGACTTGATGCTGCGTGGGGACTTGACGCTGCGTGGGGGCGTGACGCTGCGTGGGGACTTGACGCTGCGTGGGGGCGTGACGCTGCGTGGGGACTTGATGCTGCGTGGGGACTTGACGCTGCGTGGGGACTTGACGCTGCGTGGGGACTTGACGCTGCGTGGGGGCGTGACGCTGCGTGGGGACTTGACGCTGCGTGGGGGCTTGACGCTGTGTGGGGACTTGACGCTGCGTGGGGGCGTGACGCTGTGTGGGGACTTGACGCTGCGTGGGGGCGTGACGCTGCGTGGGGACTTGACGCTGCGTGGGGGGCGTGACGCTGCGTGGGGACTTGATGCTGCGTGGGGGCTTGACGCTGCGTGGGGGCTTAACGCTGCGAGCCTGCTAGTCCCCCACCAGACGGAGGATCGGTGGAGGTCTTGCACCATTTTTTCGGGTGTAAAATCGCCACCGCTCACACGCCGGGTCACGACATAGCTTCAAACCGGAGAATCCAGCCCAATACATTTAGAGAACCCAATTCATTTTTTTTCCAATTAAGGGACAATTTGGCGCGGCCAATCCACCCACCCTGCACATCTTTGTGGGGGTGAGACCCACGCAGACACTGGGAGAATGTGCAAACTCCACATGGACACATTTAAAATGATTTGAGGGTTTTGCTTCTACAACTTATTCAGGCAGCGAGTTCTCGACCCCAACCACACTTCTGGTGAAAGAACTTTTCCTCATCTCCTCTCTAATCTTTCCCCCAATCACTTTAAATCTATGCTCCCTAATCACTGACCTCGCTGCTGTTGTAAATGGGCCTCCCCCATCCACTCTATCCAGGCCTCTCGCTATTTTGTATATCTGACTGAAATCCCCTCCAAGGCGAACAACCCCAGTCTATCCAACTTTTCCTCACAGCTGCCATTTTCCAGTCCTGACAACATCCTCTTCAATCTCTGCACTCTCTCTCTAATGCAATTACATCCTTTCTGTAATGAGGGGCGGCAGGGTAGCACAGTGATTAGCACTGTTGCTTCACAGCTCCAGGGTCCCTGGTTCGATTCCGGCTTGGGTCACTGTCTGTGCGGAGTCTGCACGTTCTCCCCGTGTCTGCATGGGTTTCCTCCGGGTGCTCCGGTTTCCTCCCACAAGTCCCGAAAGACGTGCTGTTGGGTGAATTGGACATTCTGAATTCTCCCACTGTGACCCGAACAGGCGCCGGAGTGTGGCGACTAGGGGCTTTTCACAGTAACTTCATTGCAGTGTTAATGTAAGCCTACTTGTGGCACTAAAGATTATTAAAAAATTAAATGATTATTCTTACGCAGCCTTAGACCAGCAGAGTGAAGATTTTAGCCCTGGTCTGTGTTCAGTTAGCTGATTCAAGTTGGGACCAGGACCTGGTGCCTGGACATCAGCCTCCCGGCCCAGGTTAGAGAGTGAGGCGAGTCAATACTACCCTGTGAATCTGATGGTATCTGTGTGTGTGAGAGTGCAGGTATCTGTCTGTGTGTGAGTACAGGTATCTGTGTCTGTGTGAGTACAGGTATCTGTGTCTGTGTGAGTACAGGTATCTGTGTCTGTGTGAGTACAGGTATCTGTGTGTCTGTCTGTGAGTACAGGTATCTGTGTCTGTGTGAGTACAGGTATCTGTGTGTGTGAGTGCAGGTATCTGTCTGTGTGTGTGGCTGCAGGTATCTGTGTGTCTGTGAGTACAGGTATCTGTGTGTCTGTCTGTGTGAGTACAGGTATCTGTGTGTCTGTGTGAGTACAGGTATCTGTGTGTCTGCCTGTGTGGGTACAGGTATCTGTGTGTCTGTGTGAGTACAGGTATCTGTGTGTCTGTGTGAGTACAGGTATCTGTGTCTGTGTGAGTACAGGTATCTGTGTCTGTGTGAGTACAGGTATCTGTGTGTCTGTGTGAGTACAGGTATCTGTGTGTCTGTGTGAGTACAGGTATCTGTCTGTCTGTGAGTACAGGTATCTGTGTGTCTGTGTGAGTACAGGTACCTGTGTCTGTCTGTGAGTTCAGGTATCTGTGTGTCTGTGAGTACAGGTATCTGTCTGTCTGTGAGTACAGGTATCTGTGTCTGTGTGAGTACAGGTATCTGTCTGTCTGTGTGAGTACAGGTATCTGTGTCTGTGTGAGTACAGGTATCTGTCTGTCTGTCAGTACAGGTATCTGTGTCTGTGTGAGTACAGGTATCTATGTCTGTGTGTACAGGTAGCTGTGTGTGTGCCTGGTGAGTACAGGTATCTGTGTGTCTGTGTGAGTACAGGCATCTGTGTCAGTGTGTACAGGTAGCTGTGTGTCTGTCTGTGTGAGGACAGGTATCTGTGTCTGTGTGGGTACAGGTATTGGTGTATCTGCCTGTGTGAGGATAGGTATCTGTGTGTCTGTCTGTGTGTCTGTCTGTGTGAGTACAGATATCTGTGTCTGTGTGAGTACAGGTATCTGTGTGTCTGTGTGAGTACAGGTATCTGTGTGTCTGTCTGTGAGTACAGGTATCTATGTCTGTGTGTACAGGTAGCTGTGTGTGTGTCTGTGTGAGTACAGGTATCTGTGTATCTGTGTGAGTACAGGCATCTGTGTCTGTGTGTACAGGTAGCGGTGTGTCTGTCTGTGTGAGGACAGGTATCTGTGTCTGTGTGGGTACAGGTATTGCTGTATCTGTCTGTGTGAGGATAGGTATCTGTGTGTCTGTCTGTGTGAGTACAGATATCTGTGTCTGTGTGAGTACAGGTATCTGTGTGTCTGTGTGAGTACAGGTATCTGTGTGTCTGTCTGTGAGTACAGGTATCTGTGTGTCTGTGTGAGTACAGGTATCTGTGTCTGTGTGAGTACAGGTATCTGTGTCTGTGTGTACAGGTAGCTGTGTGTCTGTCTGTGTGAGGACAGGTATCTGTGTGTCTGCCTGTGTTTCTGTGTGAGCCTGAGTGAGGGCGGTCTGAGTGAGGGGGTCTGAGTGAGGGGGTCTGAGTGAAGGGGGTCTGAGTGAGGGGTTCTGAGTGAGGGGAGTCTGAGTGAGGGGGGGTCTGAGTGAGGGGGGACTGAGTGAGGGGGTCTGAGTGAGGGGGGACTGAGTGAGGGGGTCTGAGTGAGGTGGTCTGAGTGAGGGGGGTCTGAGTGAGGGGGTCTCAGTGAGGGGGGTCTGTGTGAGGGGGGACTGAGTGTGGGGGACTGTGCGAGGGGGGTCTGAGTGAGGGGGTCTGAGTGAGGGGGACTGAGTGAGGGGGACTGAGTGAGGGGGTCTGAGTGAGGGGGGACTGAGTGAGGGGAGTCTGAGTGAGGGGGGACTGAGTGAGGGGGGTCTGAGTGAGGGGGGACTGAGTGAGGGGAGTCTGAGTGAGGGGGGTCTGAGTGAGGGGGGTCTGAGTGAGGGGGTCTGAGTGAGGGGGTCTGAGTGAGGGGGGACTGAGTGAGGGGGGTCTGAGTGAGGGGGTCTGAGTGAGGGGGGTCTGAGTGAGGGGGGACTGAGTGAGGGGAGTCTGAGTGAGGGGGGTCTGAGTGAGGGGGGTCTGAGTGAGGGGGTCTGAGTGAGGGGGTCTGAGTGAGGGGGGACTGAGTGAGGGGGTCTGAGTGAGGGGGGGACTGAGTGAGGGGGGTCTGAGTGAGGGGGTCTCAGTGAGGGGGGTCTGAGTGAGGGGGGACTGAGTGAGGGGGGTCTGAGTGAGGGGGTCTCAGTGAGGGGGGTCTGAGTGAGGGGGGACTGAGTGAGGGGGGTCTGAGTGAGGGGGTCTCAGTGAGGGGGGTCTGAGTGAGGGGGTCTGAGTGAGGGGGGTCTGAGTGAGCGGGGACTGAGTGAGGGGGAACTGAGTGAGGGGGGTCTGAGTGAGGGGGGACTGAGTGAGGGGGGTCTGAGTGAGGGGGGACTGAGTGAGGGGTCTGAGTGAGGGGGGACTGAGTGAGGGGGTCTGAGTGAGGGGGGTCTGAGTGAGGGGGTCTCAGTGAGGGGGGTCTGAGTGAGGGGGTCTGAGTGAGGGGGGACTGAGTGAGGGGGTCTGAGTGAGGGGGGTCTGAGTGAGGGGGGACTGAGTGAGGGGGTCTGAGTGAGGGGGGACTGAGTGAGGGTGGACTGAGTGAGGGGGTCTGAGTGAGGGGGTCTGAGTGAGGGGGTCTCAGTGAGGGGGGTCTGAGTGAGAGGGTCTGAGTGAGGGGGTCTGAGTGAGGGGGGTCTGAGTGAGGGGGGACTGAGTGAGGGGGGTCTGAGTGAGGGGGGTCTCAGTGAGGGGGGTCTGAGTGAAGAGGACTGAGTGAGGGGGGTCTGAGTGAGGGGGGTCTGAGTGAGGGGGGTCTGAGTGAGGGGGTCTGAGTGAGGGGGGACTGAGTGAGGGGGGTCTGAGTGAGGGGGTCTGAGTGAGGGGGGACTGAGTGAGGGGGGTCTGAGTGAGGGTGGACTGAGTGAGGGGGGTCTGAGTGAGGGGGGTCTCAGTGAGGGGGGTCTGAGTGAGGGGGGTCTGAGTGAGGGGGTCTGAGTGAGGGGGGTCTCAGTGAGGGGGGTCTGAGTGAGGGGGTCTGAGTGAGGGGGTCTGAGTGAGGGGGGTCTGAGTGAGGGGGGTCTGAGTGAGGGGGTCTGAGTGAGGGGGGACTGAGTGAGGGGGGTCTGAGTGAGGGGGTCTGAGTGAGGGGGGACTGAGTGAGGGGGGTCTGAGTGAGGGTGGACTGAGTGAGGGGGGTCTGAGTGAGGGGGGTCTCAGTGAGGGGGTCTGAGTGAGGGGGGTCTGAGTGAGGGGGTCTGAGTGAGGGGGGTCTCAGTGAGGGGGGTCTGAGTGAGGGGGGGTCTCAGTGAGAGGGGTCTGAGTGAGGGGGTCTGAGTGAGGGGGGTCTCAGTGAGGGGGGTCTGAGTGAGGGGGGTCTGAGTGAGGGGGGTCTCAGTGAGGGGGGTCTGAGTGAGGGGGGTCTGAGTGAGGGGGGTCTCAGTGAGGGGGGTCTGAGTGAGGGGGGTCTGAGTGAGGGGGTCTGAGTGAGGGGGGACTGAGTGAGGGGGACTGAGTGAGGGGGGTCTGAGTGAGGGGGGTCTGAGTGAGGGGGTCTGAGTGAGGGGGTCTGAGTGAGGGGGGACTGAGTGAGGGGGGACTGAGTGAGGGGGTCTGAGTGAGGGGGGTCTGAGTGAGGGGGGTCTCAGTGAGGGGGACTGAGTGAGGGGGGTCTGAGTGAGGGGGGTCTGAGTGAGGGGGTCTGAGTGAGGGGGGTCTGAGTGAGGGGGGTCTCAGTGAGGGGGACTGAGTGAGGGGGGTCTGAGTGAGGGGGGTCTGAGTGAGGGGGTCTGAGTGAGGGGGGTCTGAGTGAAGGGGAGCTGTGGAGAGAGTGCAAAGAAGGTTCCTCAGGACCTCTCTCTGTCTCTCTCTCTTTCTCTCGGGTGTTGGATATGAGAGGTTTAAGGGAGATGTGCGGGGTAAGGTTTGCACACAGAGAGGGGTGGGTGCCTGGAACTCGCTGCCGGAGGATGTGGAGGAAGCAACAGATTAGCAACATTTTAGAGGCATCGGGATGGGCCCGTGAACAGGGAGGGAATCGATACGGACCGAGGAAGGGCAGAAAGGTTTTATTTTTAGTTCGAGCATCTTGATGGGCAGAGGCGGGAAGAGCTGTATTCCTGTGCTGCACTTTTCTTTGTTCTTTGTTGTAACGGAGATAGGGGGGGGGGGAGGGGTCCTCGGTGCTGAACATTTCCAATAATCGGCAAACATCCCCACTTCTGACCTTCTGTCGGAAGAAAGGTCATTGATGGAGCAGCTGAATGTGTTGGGACCGAGGACACTACCTTGAGGAACTGAGATGGAGCTGAGATGATTGACCTCCAACCACCACAACATCTTCCTTTGTGCCGGGTCTGACCCCCCCCAGTGGAGAGTTTTCCCCCCGATTCCCACTGACTCCAGTTTAGCTCGGGCTCTTTGATGACACACTCGGTCAAACGCTGCCTCGATGTCGAGGGCGGCCACTCCCACCTCACCTCTGGCATTCAGCTCTTTCATTCAAGGAGCCGCGCTCCGAAAGCTAGTGATTCGAAACAAACCTGTTGGACTTCAACCTGGTGTTGTGAGACTTCTGACTGAACATTATCCAAGATTGTGAATGTGGCTGTGGAAACGGTCCTGCACTCAGTCAGCTTCTCAACCTGCGCTCCAGAGGTCAAAGGACAACACTTGACCCACTAACCCACCCAGCCAGTTTGCCAACTAACATTTGGGCAATGGGGGAGGAAAAAACACCAAACAATCAGGATCATCTGTTTTTTTATTCACGAGAACACATGTTCATAAATAACAAAACAGGGACTTGAACAAAACAATAAAAGGGACAGACATTCACAAAGCAGTGTTAAGATATTGTTTAGGGCAGTGCTTTGTTCTGTTGATTGTCGATTAAGATTCGTAAACAATGAACACTGACAGACTGGGGCACATCACAGTCCAGGGTAGACTCGACGAGGAGCAGCCTGACCCTCTTCTCAAAGTGTTTTGGTTGGAAGCCAGGTCTCGGTGGAACACTGTCGAGTGCACTGTAGATTAGAGCGTTAAGCACACTAAAAACCTCCAGAGGACAAGCGACCGATTGCCGTTGTCCAAAAACTCACTGCCTTTCATTGCTGGGTGGTGGGGCTGAGATTGTTTAGAAGCATTTCCTGTGCACAATGGAAGGACCCGCCTCATCATATTCCTGTTTGCTGATCCACATCTGCTGGAAGGTGGAAAGTGAAGCTAGGATCGAGCCTCCAATCCAGACTGAGTATTTACGCTCAGGTGGGGCAATAATCTGCAGAGAGAAAAAGTGAGAAACAATCATTTCAGAACTTGGCTCTGTCAAAATAGGTGATGAAAGAACAATCCATCCAATTATTTGTACATTTAACATTTACAATGCAGATGTGTGTCTTTAAGGGCGCTGTTACTACATCTCCTAAAATGCTTCCCTCAGTCTCCAATATTTTTACAGTGTGGTCTCCATCTCTATAACCATGTCCCAAGGACAGGAACTGAGATGGACAAGATATTAACGTTGCAAAGAGTGCATTTCAGACTCAATTATCTCCTTCAGACCACAGCACAGCTGCTGCTCGGGCTACAAAGATGTCATCAACCCTGTCCTCAGCAGGGCGGCGTGTGGCACAGTGGTTAGCACTGGGACTGCGGCGCTGCCAACCCGAGTTCGATCCCGGCCCTGGGTCACTGTCCGTGTGGAGTCTGCACGTTCTCCCCGTGTCTGCGTGGGTTTCGCCCCCCCACAACCCAAAGATGTGCCGGGCAGGTGGATTGGCCCCTTAATTGGAGAAAAAAATAATTGGGTGCTCTGAATTTATTTCAAAAAATCTCTGTCCTCAATACAGGGCAGCACGGGAGCACAGTGGTTAGCACTGTGACTTCACAGCGCCAGGGTCCCAGGTTCGATTCCCGGCTTGGGTCACTGTCTGTGTGAAGTCTGCACGTTCTCCCCGTGTCTGCGTGGGTTTCCTCCGGGTGCTCCGGTTTCCTCCCACAGCCCAAAGGCATGCAGGTTAGGTGGATTGGCCGTGATCAATTGCTCTTCATGACCAAAAAGGCTAGGAGGGGTTATTGGGTTATGGGGATAGGGTGGAAGTGAGGGCTTAAGTGGGTCGGTGCAGACTCGATGGGCCGAACGGCCTCCTTCTGCACTGTATGTTCTGTGTTCTAAGTAATATTGAGTAATTGCCTTTCCAGGGAGGAGAGAAGAATGGTTTGCCTTAGACAGAGGAGCGTTGATGATAGAGCATGTTCGCTGCTCGGTAACTTCCTATTGAGGGTTCTTGTAAGGGGGGGGGGGCTGGAGTATTAATAATCAGTGGGTACCTACCTTAATCTTCATCGTGCTGGGGGCTAGGGCAGTGATTTCCTTCTGCATGCGGTCGGCAATACCGGGGTACATGGTGGTACCACCAGATAGGACATTGTTGGCATACAGATCCTTACGAATGTCAATATCACACTTCATGATGCTGTTGTAGGTGGTCTCATGGATGCCAGCAGATTCCATACCTGGTTTAATGAGACAGAGCAGAGAAGGTAAGAGTGAGATACAGTCTGATGTTGATGCCCTATCATCTCAGCAGAGAGCAATGAAATAGGTCGGGTGGGGGTGGGGGTGGGGGGGGGGGGCAAATTACTTTTTACTCCTTCTCCCTCCCTCCAATGCTAGTTGTACGAGTGCTTGAAGAGACGGAAATATTTCTGGGTCAGCTATTAGAAGCAATGATTACTGACGGGAGCCAACTCAGACCCTGATTCTAAAAACTGCAGATCACCCTGGAAGTTGATGCGTTTTTCAGTTCATTTGACATTTAGGACTCCTGACCAAAATTGAACTGATCAAGTTGGATTTTTCCCATGAAAGCAGGTCCGATGGCTTTAGGTATAGACCACGGTTCTATTGCTTTAGTCTCCCATAGTTAGCTAGTGGTGAGGATACCGCCAGTGGGCTTCAGAGGAGGAAAGGAAATAGAAAATAATTTAGCCGACGGTCCTGCTCCTGGTAGCTTTCCACCAGTTTTCTATGGGTGACCAATGATCAGGTCCAGGTGATATCCCCATGGTCAAATAGCTTGACTTAGGCAGAGTTTTGGTTGGACCCACACTCAATACGTCATTCGGACAGACATCAGAGAAGCAATGTAAGGTCTAGCTCATGGCGCAGTCCACTGGATAGAGTTCTTACCAATGAAGGATGGCTGGAAGAGGGTCTCTGGACACCTGAAACGTTCATTGCCAATGGTGATGACCTGGCCATCGGGAAGTTCATAACTTTTCTCCAGAGATGAAGATGATGCAGCTGTCGCCATCTCATTCTCAAAGTCCAGAGCCACGTAGCAAAGTTTTTCCTTGATGTCACGGACAATTTCACGTTCAGCTGAATCAAGCAAAATCAAGATGGTTAGCACAAAGTGAACGGACCCAAAGCAAAGTCTGCCCTGAGGGTTCAGTCTTTTCACTCACCAGTGGTGACAAATGAATAACCACGCTCTGTGAGAATCTTCATCAGGTAGTCAGTCAGGTCGCGACCAGCCAGATCCAGGCGCATGATGGCGTGAGGGAGAGCATAACCTTCATAGATGGGGACGTTATGGGTCACACCATCACCAGAGTCCAGAACAATTCCTGCAGCACAAGACACAGAAAGTAAAAATGTCAGACAGAATAATAATAATAATCTTTATTGTCACAAGTAGGCTGACATTAACACTGCAATGAAGTTACTGCGAAAAGCCCCTAGTCGCCACATTCCGGCGCCTGTTCGGGTACACAGCGGGAGAATTCAGAATGTCCAATTCACCCAACAGCACGTCTTTCGGGACTTGTGGGAGGAAACCGGAGCACCCGGAGGAAACCCACGCAGACACGGGGAGAACGTGCAGACTCTGCACAGACAGTGACCCAAGCCGGGAATCGAACCCGGGACCCCGGCGCTGCGAAGCAACAGTGCTAACTACTATGCTACCGTGCTGCTATAGTGTGATGTTTTCCTTATTTTTTGAGTGTGGGAAAGGATAAAATCGTAATTTCACGTCCGTCTCCACCTGGTAACTTGGGAAACAATGTGATGGAGATGGAATCACTGTTGATTCTCAGTTAACACCAGGACAATCAAGACTAATTCTCAGGGTAACTTTCTTTCCCCAGCCGGGTTACCTGACCAAGGCGCAAGGCTCACTCAACCCAACTTCCAACAGGAAAGCTCCCAATTCCAGGGAAACATGGGGAGATCTGATGAGGGCAGAACCAGGTTCATCTGTGATGAACTCAACAGTGGAACAGCCTGCTGCCACTCACCATTTAGGTTCTCATTCACCCCTGGTGAGACGTGCTGCTTTTAGAGGCAGTACTTTAAGCTTATATATGTCCACGGCTCATTCCTCCTACTCTTTACATTTTTGAAACTAAATGATTGGAAGTAAAAAAATCCAACTGTACCAGTGGTGCGGCCGGAGGCATACAGGGACAGCACAGCTTGGATGGCGACATACATGGCGGGTACGTTGAAGGTCTCAAACATGATTTGGGTCATCTTCTCCCGGTTAGCCTTGGGGTTGAGGGGGGCTTCAGTGAGCAGGGTGGGATGTTCCTCAGGGGCCACACGAAGCTCATTGTAGAAAGTGTGGTGCCAGATCTTCTCCATATCATCCCAGTTGGTAATGATGCCGTGTTCAATTGGGTATTTTAAAGTCAGGATGCCTCTCTTGCTCTGGGCCTCATCTCCTACATAGGCGTCTTTTTGACCCATACCAACCATGACACCCTGAAACAGGCCAAGAAACACATTAGAATTAGTTCAGACAAGCACCACAATGAGAAAACTGGCCTCTGAATGTCACAGACCAGTTCGGTTAACTACAGTGTCTCGTTCCTCGGCACCCAGCTTCAGTTGGAGAGGGAAGGTGAGTGTGTGCACTGGGCTGAAGTGGGCCTACCCCTTTTTTCGCCCACCTCAAGGTGGGGGGGGGGGGGGGGGGGGGGGCTATCTGAGGAAGCAGCTGCAAATTCTTTCAGACCCTCCATGATCACCCGGTGTAAACTGGCTGTGACTTCATGCGTGTCAGTGTAGCTCCCAAAATCTTCAGCCTTATATTTCCAGATAAGAAATGAGGGACCCAAAATGTGTGACCCAAAAATATCTGGCAAATCCCCAGAAGAAAAAAAATAAAGCTGGGAACATCCTGATTGTGGGAGCCGGACTGGAAATAGAGACGTGTAAGAGAGAGTGTCAGATTCCAGATTCCGGCCCAACATTCTGGACATGTCACACCAGCAACATTGCCTTGTACAGGATCAGCTCTCTATATTTAGTCACCTCGATTATCTGTCAATGATTCAGAGACTCATCATACTGAAGGAGTCAAATGATTCAGCAATGACAACGCTGGCAAAAAAAAAACCCAATAGGGGGGTGGGGTGGGAGGGGGAGATGAGGAGGATGTGTTTTTTTTGACACAGCGAGTTGTTGTGATTGAGAAGGTTCTGCCTGAAAGGGCAGCGGAAGCAGATTCAACAGGAACTTTCCAAAAGGGGGGATTGGGGAAATACTTGAAAGAGAAAATGCAATCTATGGGGAAAGAGCAGGGGAGTGGGAATTAATTATATAAATGGCTCTGCAACAATGATTAAATTGTCGACTTGTGCATTGTATAGTTCTGTGTGTCTCAGTTTTCTGTTTCTGAGCCTCACAGCACTTTAAGTGTAACAAGGGAAGTTGTACACCTGCCGTTTAACGCAATTCTAAATGTGCTCCATAGACGAATCATCCATCAGACTTTTGTACGAGTGGGTGGGGTACAGGGAATATATGAAAAGGGGGCATGTGGGGTAGAGGGGGTAAGATGACAACTGCGGGGGTACCTGGTGCCTGGGCCGGCCCACGATGGAAGGGAAAACAGCCCTGGGAGCGTCATCACCGGCAAAGCCAGCCTTTACCAGACCGGAACCATTGTCACAGACCAGTGCGGTGGTTTCCTCGTCGTCACACATGCTGCTGGATTTCTGCGATTAGAGGGAGGGAGAAAATGCAGTTAAAATTCCAAATCACACAGAGGTTTAATAAACAGACAGGTGATGTTGAGACGCTGCCCACCTTGCTGCCCTGTTCCCTCAGAAGACACCCACTTTTGAGTATTTGCCTTGCGTGTGGGCTGGCTGGCTAAGCAGAATGTTCTGGAAAGAGTTCCACTTCCCTCTACTCCCCCTCAGCTCCCTCACCCCTCAACCTCCAAAAATTCCAACCCATTTCCAAGGAATGAGCAACTTTGTTTTGGAGTCTTCATTCAGGAGAATGAGAGAAACAGAGTTAGGATTGAAAAGAAGGGAAAGATATATCTGCAGATTGTGAAAATGGGGTGGGGAGCTCAGTGTTTGAAACTGTTCCATAAAGGACACAGATCAGGCAAGGCTCAGACAAGGGCACAGACACAGATCAGACAAGAGAGAAAGTGCAGCTAAGCCAAGACTTCCAGGATCCCATCAGATCCAACATCCTTTGCACTCACACATTCACTCAGTCAACGGTTGGAAAAACTTACCCCAGACACAATTCCACTTGAATTGATTCTCAATCTGCCCTTTCACACTGCTGTCAACAGACATAGACCCTGGGAGTTACTTTGGGCTTTGGTGTGAAGGAGGAGTAAGTAGAAGGGAGAGGGGGGGGAGGGAGGGAGGGAGGGGCAGGAGATGGCAAGAGAGCAGTATTAAAAAGGGAGAATGGTGGGTTCAGATGGGAACCGAGGAACGCAGCTGTCTCGCAGGCAGTGTCCTGGTTATTCCATCCCATTGCAAGCTTGGAGGAGACGGGAATGTTGCTGACCATTTTGATTGGCTCATTAATCAACAATAATTTTGAAAATGATTGTGTACGTATCTTAGCCCAACATATCTGTTTTTTCCGATCGGAAAGAGGGAGGAAGCTGCATTGCTGGGATCAGAGGACAAAAAGGCAGTCTTTCAAGACACCGGGAGAGCGCCCAATCCCAATTTTCTCCCAGTTATCAGTTACGCATTGATAGAATCCCATTTCCAGCCAGCAAGGCTCTTTGGCAGCAATGAGCAGAGTTACTCTGCATTAGAAGAGATGAATCTCGGACAAATCCAAAACGCACCAGTGATAATGCCAGAAGCAATCACATTTTCTGATTTTAACAATCACCATTTATCTAGAAATTGGATTAAATTGTCGGATTGGCTCAATACTTCAAACAAACCGCTCACTCAGTCACATTCTAAAATCCACTTCCTCCCAATGTTAAGTCTTCTTTCCACTGATATCTTAATCTGCTAAAATAATTTCTGTTTCCGATTTCCCACTTGTTCTCCCCCACATTTCCTTTGCTCATTTCTCCATTTGTTTACTGTTATTTTCTGTCAGCTCATATTTCTTCGAGAATGTGCTCAAACCTTCTGCCACTACTGCCCTGTCCAAGTTGAAAGTCCGCCGATCCTTGCCCCCTTGCCTCCTGTAGTATGAGAAAGAGCTAGAATTTGATCTTACCGGCTCCTAGGAGAGAGAGAGAGAGAGAGAGAGGTCTAGGTGGGTACTGGTGGTAGGGTGTCCTGCTCTGTGCCAGTCTGGCTTTTATAGTTCACAGAGAATCCCAGATTTGCTCCACTCTCAGGTCTCCAGAAGGAAGGAATTGTCAGTCTCACACGCCATATTTGGAGAAGGGCCGAGGCTCATTTTACCGGCCCATTCAAGGTGAAATAGTGTCAATGCGACCCAATGAGATAGAGAGAGCCATGTTAGGGAAAGAGGGCACCAATCAGAACTAACTATGGAGAAGGAATACCTCTCCTTATACGGAAAGCCTTCTGGGAAAGACCTGCATGTGTCTGTTGAACCATCTCCCAGCTATTATTGCAGTAACCAGATCTGTAGCTGAACTGAGCCAAAGATACGTTAATCCAGTGGCCATTGACAACCTGGGTGTCTGACAGCTTGCAAAGGCACAGCTCTCATTTCAACTACCTTGCTACACTAACCTCCAAAAGGTGGAAATGGGAGAGGAGGTGGAGGATGGACGAGGTGGTGCAGGGAGTTGGGAAAGGATTTCAGGAAAGGAGGTAGAGAAGACAGGTGGGGGAGGGAAAGGCACACAGGAGTGGAGGTAAGGCAATGGGGGAGGGGCAGGCGAGGGATTGAGGTAGAAGGTTGTGGAGGTGGGGGAGGGGAGGAAAGGGAAGAAGGTGAGGGATGTGGGGAGGGACTGGAGGTGAAGGGGGTGGGGGAGAGGATTCAGGAGGTGGGGGGGGGGAAGGGGAGAAGGCGAGGGATGTGGGGGAGGGAGAAGGTGAGGGAGAGGTGAAGCTGGGAGGTGGAGGCGGGGGAGGGAGAAGGTGAGGGAGGTGGGTGAGGGAGAAGGTGTGGGGAGGGGAGAAGGTGAGGGAGGTGGGGGAAGGGAAGGCGGGGAGGTGGGGAGGGGAAGGGGGAGGTGGGGGAGGGAGGAGGTGTGGGGGAGGGGAGAAGGCGAGGGCGGTGGGGGAGGGGATGGCGGGGGGGGGGGAGGGGGAGGAGGAGGAGGGGAAAGGGGAGGGAGAAGGTGGGGGAGGAGAAGGGGGGAGGTGGGGGAGGGGAAGGGTGGAGGGAGAAGGTGTGGGAGGTGGGGGAGGGGAAGGGGGAAGGTGGGGGAGGGGAAGGGGAGGTGGGGGAGGGGAAGGGCTGAGGGAGAAGGCGTGGGAGGTGGGGAGGGGAAGGTGGGGGAGGGGAAGGGAGAGGTGGGGGAGGGGAAGGGGGAGGTGGGGGAGGGAGATGGTGAGGGAGGTGGGGAGGGGAAGGGGGGAGGTGGTGAGGGGTAGGGGAGGTGGTGAGGGGTAGGGGGAGGTGGCAGAGGGGATTGCAGGGGAGGGGAAGGCAGGGGAGGTGGGGGAGTGGAAGGGGGAGGGAGAAAGTGGGGAGGGTAAGGGGGAGGTGGGGGAGGGGAAGGGGGGAGGTGGGGGAGGGGAAGGGGGGAGGTGGGGGAGGGGAAGGGCGGAGGGAGAAGGAGTGGGAGGTGGGGGAGGGGAAGGGGGAAGGTGGGGGAGGGGAAGGGTATTTGGGGGAGGGGAAGGGAGAGGTGGGGGAGGGGAAGGGGGAGGTGGGGGAGGGAGACGGTGAGGGAGGTGGGGAGGGGAAGGGGGAGGTGGTGAGGGGTTGGGGGAGGTGGTGAGGGGTAGGGGGAGGTGGCAGAGGGGATTGCAGGGGAGGGGAAGGCAGTGGAGGTGGGGGAGGGGAATGGCGGACGGAGAAGGTGTGGGAGGTGGGGGAGGGGAAGGGGGAAGGTGGGGGAGGGGAAGGGGATTTGGGGGAGGGGAAGGGAGAGGTGGGGGAGGGGAAGGGGGAGGTGGGGGAGGGAGACGGTGAGGGAGGTGGGGAGGGGAAGGGGGAGGAGGTGAGGGGTAGGGGGAGGTGGTGAGGGGTAGGGGGAGGTGGCAGAGGGGATTGCAGGGGAGGGGAAGGCAGGGGAGGTGGGGGAGGGGAAGGGCGGAGGGAGAAGGTGTGGGAGGTGGGGGAGGGGAAGGGGGCAGGTGGGGGAGGGGAAGGGGAGGTGGGGAGGGGAGGGGCGGAGGGAGAAGGTGTGGGAGGGGAAGGGGGAAGGTGGGGGAGGGGAAGGGGAGGTGGGGGAGGGGAAGGGCTGAGGGAGAAGGTGTGGGATGTGGGGAGGGGAAAGGGGAAGGTGGGGAGGGGAAGGGGAGGTGGGGGAGGGGAAGGGAGAGGTGGGGGAGAGGAAAGGGGAGGGGAAGGGGAGGTGGGGAGGGGAAGGGAGAGGTGGGGAGGGGAAGGGGAGGTGGGGAGGGAGACGGTGAGGGAGGTGGGGAGGGGAGGGGGAGGTGGTGAGGGGATTGCAGGGGAGGTGGGGGAGGGGAAGGGGGAGGTGGGGGAGGGGAAGGGGAGGTGGGGAGGGGAAGGGGAGTTGGGGGAGTGGAAGGGGAGGTGGGGGAGGGAGATGGTGAAGGAGGTGGGGAGGGAAAAGGTGTGGGAGGTGGGGGAGGGGAAGTGGGAGGTGGGGGAGGGGAAGGTGGGAGGTGGGGAGGGGAAGAGGGGGACGCGGGGAGGGGAAGGGGATGGTGGGGAGGGAGATGGTGAGGGAGGTGGGGAGGGGAAGGGAGGGAGGTGGGGGAGGGAGATGGTGAGGGAGGTGGGAAGGGGAAGGGGGAGGTGGGGGAGGGGAAGGGGGGAGGGAGAAGATGTGGGAGGTGGGGGAGGGGGAGGGGGAGGTGGGGGAGGGGTAGGTGGGGGAGGGAGAAGGTGTGGGAGATGATGAGGAGGTAGGGAGTGAAGAAGATGATGGAGGAGAAGGTGGGAAGGGGAGAAGGTGAGGGAGGTGGTGAAGGGGAGAAGGTGGGGGAGGGGATAAGGTGAGGGGAGGGGATAAGGTGAGGGGCAGGAGAAGGTGGGGAAGTGGGGAGAGGAAGGGAAAATGGAGAGGTTGAGGAAGGGGCTGCCGGGGAAGCCGATGGGGAAGATTCCTTGTGAGCAAACTAGAATATTCCACCACAGAATGCTTCACTGTCCAAATCAAATGTGTCTGGCAGATTGTGTACAGGAGGCTAGGGAATAGGGAATGTGTGTTTGGGGATGATTGGGGAGCGGGGAGTGTGTGTTTGGGGATGATTGCGGAGTGGGGAATGTGTGTTTGGGGGTGATTGGGGAGTGGGGAATGTGTGTTTGGGGGTGATTGGGGAGTGGGGAGTGTGTGTTTGGGGATGATTGGGGAGTGGGGAGTGTGTGTTTGGGGGTGATTGGGGAGCGGGGAGTGTGTGTTTGGGGGTGATTGGGGAGTGGGGAATGTGTGTTTGGGGGTGATTGCGGAGTGGGGAGTGTGTGTTTGGGGGTGATTGGGGAGTGGGGAATGTGTGTTTGGGGGTGATTGCGGAGTGGGGAATGTGTGTTGGGGGTGATTGGGGAGCGGGGAATGTGTGTTTGGGGGTGATTGGGGAGTGGGGAATGTGTGTTTGGGGGTGATTGGGGAGTGGGGAATGTGTGTTTGGGGGTGATTGCGGAGTGGGGAATGTGTGTTTGGGGGTGATTGCGGAGTGGGGAGTGTGTGTTTGGGGGTGATTGGGGAGCGGGGTGTGTGTTTGGGGGTGAATGGGGAGTGGGGAGTGTGTGTTTGGGGGTGAATGGGGAGTGGGGAATGTGTGTTTGGGGGTGATTGGGGAGTGGGGAATGTGTGTTTGGGGGTGATTGCGGAGTGGGGAGTGTGTGTTTGGGGGTGATTGGGGAGCGGGGTGTGTGTTTGGGGGTGAATAGGGAGTGGGGAATGTGTGTTTGGGGGTGATTGGGGAGTGGGGAATGTGTGTTTGGGGGTGATTGCGGAGTGGGGAGTGTGTGTTTGGGGGTGAATGGGGAATGTGTGTTTGGGGGTGATTGGGGAGCGGGGAGTGTGTGTTTGGGGGTGATTGGGGAGTGGGGAATGTGTGTTTGGGGGTGATTGGGGAGTGGTGAATGTATGTTTGGGGGTGATTGCGGAGTGGGGAATGTGTGTTTGGGGGTGATTGGGGAGTGGGGAATGTGTGTTTGGGGGTGATTGCGGAGTGGGGAGTGTGTGTTTGGGGGTGATTGGGGAGCGGGCAATGTGTGTTTGGGGGTGATTGGGGAGCGGGGAATGTGTGTTTGGGGGTGATTGGGGAGCGGGGAATGTGTGTTTGGGGGTGATTGGGGAGTGGGGAGTGTGTGTTTTGGGGTGATTGGGTAGCGGGGAGTGTGTGTTTGGGGGTGATTGGGGAGCGGGGAATGTGTGTTTGGGGGTGATTGGGGAGTGGGGAATGTGTGTTTGGGGGTGATTGGGGAGTGGGGAATGTGTGTTTGGGGGTGATTGGGGAGTGGGGAGTGTGTGTTTGGGGGTGATTGGGGAGTGGGGAATGTGTGTTTGGGGGTGAATGGGGAATGTGTGTTTGGGGGTGATTGGGGAGCGGGGAGTGTGTGTTTGGGGGTGATTGGGGAGTGGGGAATGTGTGTTTGGGGGTGATTGGGGAGTGGTGAATGTATGTTTGGGGGTGATTGCGGAGTGGGGAATGTGTGTTTGGGGGTGATTGGGGAGTGGGGAATGTGTGTTTGGGGGTGATTGCGGAGTGGGGAGTGTGTGTTTGGGGGTGATTGGGGAGCGGGCAATGTGTGTTTGGGGGTGATTGGGGAGCGGGGAATGTGTGTTTGGGGGTGATTGGACAGCGGGGAATGTGTGTTTGGGGGTGATTGGGGAGTGGGGAGTGTGTGTTTTGGGGGTGATTGGGGAGTGGGGAATGTGTGTTTGGGGGTGATTGGGGAGCGGGGAATGTGTGTTTGGGGGTGATTGGGGAGCGGGGAATGTGTGTTTGGGGGTGATTGGGGAGTGGGGAATGTGTGTTTGGGGGTGATTGCGGAGTGGGAAATGTGTGTTTGGGGGTGATTGGGGAGCGGGGAATGTGTGTTTGGGGGTGATTGGGGAGTGGGGAATGTGTGTTTGGGGGTGATTGGGGAGTGGGGAGTGTGTGTTTGGGGGTGATTGGGGAGCGGGGAATGTGTGTTTGGGGGTGATTGGGGAGTGGGGAATGTGTGTTTGGGGGTGATTGCGGAGTGGGGAATGTGTGTTTGGGGGTGATTGGGGAGCGGGGAATGTGTGTTTGGGGGTGATTGGGGAGTGGGGAATGTGTGTTTGGGGATGATTGCGGAGTGGGGAATGTGTGTTTGGGGGTGATTGGGGAGCGGGGAATGTGTGTTTGGGGGTGATTGGGGAGTGGGGAATGTGTGTTTGGGGGGGAGTGGGGAGTGTGTGTTTGGGGGTGATTGGGGAGTGGGGAGTGTGTGTTTGGGGGTGATTGGGGAGCGGGGAGTGTGTGTTTGATGATGATTGTGGAGCGGGGGGGTGTGTGTTTGGGGGTGATTGGGGAGCAGGGAGTGTGTGTTTGGGGGTGATTGGGGAGCGGGGAGTGTGTGTTTGGGGGTGATTGGGGAGTGGGGAATGTGTGTTTGGGGATGATTGCGGAGTGGGGAATGTGTGTTTGGGGGCGATTGGGCAGCGGGGAATGTGTGTTTGGGGGTGATTGGGGAGTGGGGAATGTGTGTTTGGGGATGATTGCGGAGTGGGGAGTGTGTGTTTGGGGGTGATTGGGGAGCGGGGAATGTGTGTTTGGGGGTGATTGGGGAGTGGGGAATGTGTGTTTGGGGGTGACTGGGGAGTGGGGAGTGGGTGTTTAGGGGTGATTGGGGAGTGGGGAGTGTGTGTTTGGGGGTGAATGGGGAGCGGGGAGTGTGTGTTTGGGGGTGATTGGGGAGTGGGGAATGTGTGTTTGGGGCTGATTGGGGAGCGGGGAGTTTGTGTTTGGGGGTGACTGAGGAGCGGGGAGTGTGTGTTTGGGGGTGATTGGGGAGTGGGGAGTGTGTGTTTGGCGGTGATTGGGGAGTGGGGAGTGTGTGTTTGGGGGTGATTGGGGAGTGGGGAATGTGTGTTTGGGGGTGATTGGGGAGCGGGGAATGTCTGTTTGGGGGTGATTGGGGAGTGGTGAATGTGTGTTTGGGGGTGAATGGGGAGTGGGGAGTGTGTGTTTGGGGGTGATTGGGGAGTGGGGAATGTATGTTTGGGGGTGATTGGGGAGTGGGGAGTGTGTGTTTGGGGGTGATTGGGGAGTGGGGGGGTGTGTGTGTTTGTTGGTGATTGGGGAATGGGGAGTGTGTGTTTGGGGGTGATTGGGGAGCAGGGAATGTGTGTTTGGGGGTGATTGGGGAGTGGGGAGTGTGTGTTTGGGTGTGATTGGGGAGTGGGGAGTGTGTGTTTGGGGGTGATTGGGGAGTGGGGAGTGTGTGTTTGGGGGTGATTGGGGAATGGGGAATGTGTGTTTGGGGGTGATTGGGGAGCAGGGAATGTGTGTTTGGGGGTGATTGGGGAGTGGGGAGTGTGTGTTTGGGGGTGATTGGGGAGCGGGGTGTGTGTGTTTGGGGGTGATTGGGGAGCGGGGAGTGTGTGTTTGGTGGTGATTGGGGAGCGGGGAATGTGTGTTTGGGGGTGATTGGGGAGCGGGGAGTGTGTGGGGGTGATTGGGGAGTGGGGAGTGTGTGTTTGGGGATGATTGGCCAGTGGGGAATGTGTGTTTGGGGGTGATTGGGGAGTGGGGAGTGTGTGTTTGGGGATGATTGGGGAGGGGGGAATGTGTGTTTGGGGGTGATTGGGGAGTGGGGAATGTGTGTTTGGGGTGATTGGGGATGTTGAATGTGTGTTTGGGGGTGATTGGGGAGCGGGGTGTGTGTGTTTGGGGGTGATTGGCGAGCGGGGAGTGTGTGTTTGGGGGTGTTTGGGGAGTGGGGAATGTGTGTTTGGGGGTGATTGGGGAGTGGGGAGTGTGTGTTTGGGGGTGATTGGGGAGCGGGGAGTGTGTGTTTTGTGGTGATTGGGGAGCGGGGAGTGTGTGTTTGGGGGTGATTGGGGAGCGGGGAGAGTGTGTTTGGGGATGATTGGGGAGCGGGGGGTGTATTTGGGGGTGATTGGGGAGCGGGGAATGTGTGTTTGGTGGTGATTGGGGAGCGGGGAATGTGTGTTTGCGGGTGATTGGGGAGCGGGGGGTGTGTGTTTGGGGATGATTGGGGAGTGGGGAATGTGTGTTTGGGGGTGATTGGGGAGCGGGGAATGTGTGTTTGGGGGTGATTGGGGAGCGGGGAATGTGTGTTTGGGGGTGATTGGGGAGCGGGGAATGTGAGTTTGGGGGTGATTGGGGAGTGGGGAATGTGTGTTTGATGATGATTGGGGAGTGGGGAGTGTGTGTTTGGGGGTGATTGGGGAGCAGGGAGTGTGTGTTTGGGGGTGATTGGGGAGCGGGGAGTGTGTGTTTGGGGGTGATTGGGGAGCGGGGTGTGTGTTTGGGGATGATTGGGGAGCGGGGAATGTGTGTTTGATGATGATTGGGAAGTGGGGAGTGTGTGTTTGGGGGTGATTGGGGAGCAGGGAGTGGGTGTTGGGGGGTGATTGGGGAGCGGGTATTGTGTGTTTGGGGGTGTATGGGGAGTGGGGAATGTGTGTTTGTGGGTGATTGGGGAGCGGGGAATGTATGTTTGGGGGTGATTGGGGAGCGGGGTGTGTGTTTGGGGGTGATTGGGGAGTGGGGAATGTGTGTTTGGTGTGATTGGGGATGTTGAATGTGTGTTTGGGGGTGATTGCGGAGTGGGGAATGTGTGTTTGGGGGTGATTGGGGAGTGGGGAGTGTGTGTTTGGGGATGATTGGCCAGTGGGGAATGTGTGTTTGGGGGTGATTGGGGAGTGGGGAGTGTGTGTTTGGGGATGATTGGGGAGGGGGGAATGTGTGTTTGGGGGTGATTGGGGAGTGGGGAATGTGTGTTTGGGGTGATTGGGGATGTTGAATGTGTCTTTGGGGGTGATTGGGGAGCGGGGTGTGTGTGTTTGGGGGTGATTGTGGAGCGGGGAGTGTGTGTTTGGGGTGATTGGGGAGTGGGGAGTGTGTGTTTGGGGGTGATTGGGGAGCGGGGAGTGTGTGTTTGGGGGTGTTTGGGGAGTGGGGAATGTGTGTTTGGGGGTGATTGGGGAGTGGGGAGTGTGTGTTTGGGGATGATTGGGGAGTGGGGAGTGTGTGTTTGGGGGTGATTGAGGAGTGTGGAGTGTGTGTTTGGGGGTGATTGGGGAGCGGGGAGTGTGTGTTTGGTGGTGATTGGGGAGCGGGGAGTGTGTGTTTGGGGGTGATTGGGGAGCGGGGAGAGTGTGTTTGGGGATGATTGGGGAGCTGGGGGGTGTATTTGGGGGTGATTGGGGAGCGGGGAATGTGTGTTTGGTGGTGATTGGGGAGCGGGGAATGTGTGTTTGCGGGTGATTGGGGAGCGGGGGGTGTGTGTTTGGGGATGATTGGGGAAGCGGGGAATGTGTGTTTGGGGGTGATTGGGGAGCGGGGAATGTGTGTTTGGGGGTGATTGGGGAGCGGGGAATGTGTGTTTGGGGGTCATTGGGGAGTGGGGAATGTGTGTTTGGGGGTGATTGGATAGTGGGGAATGTGTGTTTGATGATGATTGGGGAGTGGGGAGTGTGTGTTTGGGGGTGATTGGGGAGCAGGGAGTGTGTGTTTGGGGGTGATTGGGGAGCGGGGAGTGTCTGTTTGGGGGTGATTGGGGAGCGGGGTGTGTGTTTGGGGATGATTGGGGAGCGGGGAATGTGAGTTTGATGATGATTGGGAAGTGGGGAGTGTGTGTTTGGGGGTGATTGGGGAGCGGGGAGTGTGTGTTTGGGGGTGTTTGGGGAGTGGGGAATGTGTGTTTGGGGGTGATTGGGGAGTGGGGAGTGTGTGTTTGGGGGTGATTGGGGAGTGGGGAGTGTGTGTTTGGGGGTGATTGGGGAGCGGGGAGTGTGTGTTTGGGGGTGTTTGGGGAGTGGGGAATGTGTGTTTGGGGGTGATTGGGGAGTGGGGAGTGTGTGTTTGGGGATGATTGGGGAGTGGGGAGTGTGTGTTTGGGGGTGATTGAGGAGTGTGGAGTGTGTGTTTGGGGGTGATTGGGGAGCGGGGAGTGTGTGTTTGGTGGTGATTGGGGAGCGGGGTGTGTGTTTGGGGGTGATTGGGGAGTGGGGAATGTGTGTTTGGTGTGATTGGGGATGTTGAATGTGTGTTTGCGGGTGATTGCGGAGTGGGGAATGTGTGTTTGGGGGTGATTGGGGAGTGGGGAGTGTGTGTTTGGGGATGATTGGCCAGTGGGGAATGTGTGTTTGGGGGTGATTGGGCAGTGGGGAGTGTGTGTTTGGGGATGATTGGGGAGGGGGGAATGTGTGTTTGGGGGTGATTGGGGAGTGGGGAATGTGTGTTTGGGGTGATTGGGGATGTTGAATGTGTGTTTGGGGGTGATTGGGGAGCGGGGAATGTGTGTTTGGGGGTGATTGGGGAGCGGGGAATGTGTGTTTGGGGGTGATTGGGGAGTGGGGAATGTGTGTTTGGGGATGATTGCGGAGTGGGGAATGTGTGTTTGGGGGTGATTGGGGAGCGGGGAATGTGTGTTTGGGGGTGATTGGGGAGTGGGGAATGTGTGTTTGGGGGTGACTGGGGAGTGGGGAGTGTGTGTTTGGGGGTGATTGGGGAGTGGGGAGTGTGTGTTTGGGGGTGAATGGGGAGTGGGGAGTGTGTGTTTGGGGGTGATTGGGGAGTGGGGAATGTGTGTTTGGGGGTGAATGGGGAATGTGTGTTTGGGAGTGATTGGGGAGCGGGGAGTGTGTGTTTGGGGGTGATTGGGGAGTGGGGAATGTGTGTTTGGGGGTGATTGGGGAGTGGTGAATGTATGTTTGGGGGTGATTGCGGAGTGGGGAATGTGTGTTTGGGGGTGATTGGGGAGTGGGGAATGTGTGTTTGGGGGTGATTGCGGAGTGGGGAGTGTGTGTTTGGGGGTGATTGGGGAGCGGGCAATGTGTGTTTGGGGGTGATTGGGGAGCGGGGAATGTGTGTTTGGGGGTGATTGGACAGCGGGGAATGTGTGTTTGGGGGTGATTGGGGAGTGGGGAGTGTGTGTTTTGGGGTGATTGGGGAGCGGGGAATGTGTGTTTGGGGGTGATTGGGGAGTGGGGAGTGTGTGTTTGATGATGATTGGGGAGCGGGGGGGGTGTGTTTGGGGGTGATTGGGGAGCAGGGAGTGTGTGTTTGGGGGTGATTGGGGAGCGGGGAATGTGTGTTTGGGGGTGATTGGGGAGTGGGGAATGTGTGTTTGGGGGTGATTGCGGAGTGGGGAATGTGTGTTTGGGGGTGATTGGGGAGCGGGGAATGTGTGTTTGGGGGTGATTGGGGAGTGGGGAATGTGTGTTTGGGGATGATTGCGGAGTGGGGAATGTGTGTTTGGGGGTGATTGGGGAGCGGGGAATGTGTGTTTGGGGGTGATTGGGGAGTGGGGAATGTGTGTTTGGGGGGGAGTGGGGAGTGTGTGTTTGGGGGTGATTGGGGAGTGGGGAGTGTGTGTTTGGGGGTGATTGGGGAGCGGGGAGTGTGTGTTTGATGATGATTGTGGAGCGGGGGGTGTGTGTTTGGGGGTGATTGGGGAGCAGGGAGTGTGTGTTTGGGGGTGATTGGGGAGCGGGGAGTGTGTGTTTGGGGGTGATTGGGGAGTGGGGAATGTGTGTTTGGGGATGATTGCGGAGTGGGGAATGTGTGTTTGGGGGCGATTGGGCAGCGGGGAATGTGTGTTTGGGGGTGATTGGGGAGTGGGGAATGTGTGTTTGGGGATGATTGCGGAGTGGGGAGTGTGTGTTTGGGGGTGATTGGGGAGCGGGGAATGTGTGTTTGGGGGTGATTGGGGAGTGGGGAATGTGTGTTTGGGGGTGACTGGGGAGTGGGGAGTGGGTGTTTAGGGGTGATTGGGGAGTGGGGAGTGTGTGTTTGGGGGTGAATGGGGAGCGGGGAGTGTGTGTTTGGGGGTGATTGGGGAGTGGGGAATGTGTGTTTGGGGCTGATTGGGGAGCGGGGAGTGTGTGTTTGGGGGTGACTGAGGAGCGGGGAGTGTGTGTTTGGGGGTGATTGGGGAGTGGGGAGTGTGTGTTTGGCGGTGATTGGGGAGTGGGGAGTGTGTGTTTGGGGGTGATTGGGGAGTGGGGAATGTGTGTTTGGGGGTGATTGGGGAGCGGGGAATGTCTGTTTGGGGGTGATTGGGGAGTGGTGAATGTGTGTTTGGGGGTGAATGGGGAGTGGGGAGTGTGTGTTTGGGGGTGATTGGGGAGTGGGGAATGTATGTTTGGGGGTGATTGGGGAGTGGGGAGTGTGTGTTTGGGGGTGATTGGGGAGTGGGGGGGTGTGTGTGTTTGTTGGTGATTGGGGAATGGGGAGTGTGTGTTTGGGGGTGATTGGGGAGCAGGGAATGTGTGTTTGGGGGTGATTGGGGAATGGGGAGTGTGTGTTTGGGTGTGATTGGGGAGTGGGGAGTGTGTGTTTGGGGGTGATTGGGGAGTGGGGAGTGTGTGTTTGGGGGTGATTGGGGAATGGGGAATGTGTGTTTGGGGGTGATTGGGGAGCACGGAATGTGTGTTTGGGGGTGATTGGGGAGTGGGGAGTGTGTGTTTGGGGGTGATTGGGGAGCGGGGGGTGTGTGTTTGGGGGTGATTGGGGAGCGGGGAGTGTGTGTTTGGTGGTGATTGGGGAGCGGGGAATGTGTGTTTGGGGGTGATTGGGGAGCGGGGAGTGTGTGGGGGTGATTGGGGAGTGGGGAGTGTGTGTTTGGGGATGATTGGCCAGTGGGGAATGTGTGTTTGGGGGTGATTGGGGAGTGGGGAGTGTGTGTTTGGGGATGATTGGGGAGGGGGGAATGTGTGTTTGGGGGTGATTGGGGAGTGGGGAATGTGTGTTTGGGGTGATTGGGGATGTTGAATGTGTGTTTGGGGTGATTGGGGAGCGGGGTGTGTGTGTTTGGGGGTGATTGGGGAGCGGGGAGTGTGTGTTTGGGGGTGTTTGGGGAGTGGGGAATGTGTGTTTGGGGGTAATTGGGGAGTGGGGAGTGTGTGTTTGGGGGTGATTGGGGAGCGGGGAGTGTGTGTTTTGTGGTGATTGGGGAGCGGGGAGTGTGTGTTTGGGGGTGATTGGGGAGCGGGGAGAGTGTGTTTGGGGATGATTGGGGAGCGGGGGGTGTATTTGGGGGTGATTGGGGAGCGGGGAATGTGTGTTTGGTGGTGATTGGGGAGCGGGGAATGTGTGTTTGCGGGTGATTGGGGAGCGGGGTGTGTGTGTTTGGGGATGATTGGGGGGTGGGGAATGTGTGTTTGGGGGTGATTGGGGAGCGGGGAATGTGTGTTTGGGGGTGATTGGGGAGCGGGGAATGTGTGTTTGGGGGTGATTGGGGAGCGGGGAATGTGAGTTTGGGGGTGATTGGGGAGTGGGGAATGTGTGTTTGATGATGATTGGGGAGTGGGGAGTGTGTGTTTGGGGGTGATTGGGGAGCAGGGAGTGTGTGTTTGGGGGTGATTGGGGAGCGGGGAGTGTGTGTTTGGGGGTGATTGGGGAGCGGGGTGTGTGTTTGGGGATGATTGGGGAGCGGGGAATGTGTGTTTGATGATGATTGGGAAGTGGGGAGTGTGTGTTTGGGGGTGATTGGGGAGCAGGGAGTGGGTGTTGGGGGGTGATTGGGGAGCGGGTATTGTGTGTTTGGGGGTGTTTGGGGAGCGGGGAATGTGTGTTTGGGGGTGATTGGGGAGTGGGGAATGTGTGTTTGGGGGTGATTGGGGAGTGGGGAATGTGTGTTTGTGGGTGATTGGGGAGCGGGGAATGTATGTTTGGGGGTGATTGGGGAGCGGGGTGTGTGTTTGGGGGTGATTGGGGAGTGGGGAATGTGTGTTTGGTGTGATTGGGGATGTTGAATGTGTGTTTGGGGGTGATTGCGGAGTGGGGAATGTGTGTTTGGGGGTGATTGGGGAGTGGGGAGTGTGTGTTTGGGGATGATTGGCCAGTGGGGAATGTGTGTTTGGGGGTGATTGGGGAGTGGGGAGTGTGTGTTTGGGGATGATTGGGGAGGGGGGAATGTGTGTTTGGGGGTGATTGGGGAGTGGGGAATGTGTGTTTGGGGTGATTGGGGATGTTGAATGTGTGTTTGGGGGTGATTGGGGAGCGGGGAGTGTGTGTTTGGGGGTGTTTGGGGAGTGGGGAATGTGTGTTTGGGGGTGATTGGGGAGTGGGGAGTGTGTGTTTGGGGATGATTGGGGAGTGGGGAGTGTGTGTTTGGGGGTGATTGAGGAGTGTGGAGTGTGTGTTTGGGGGTGATTGGGGAGCGGGGAGTGTGTGTTTGGTGGTGATTGGGGAGCGGGGAGTGTGTGTTTGGGGGTGATTGGGGAGCGGGGAGAGTGTGTTTGGGGATGATTGGGGAGCTGGGGGGTGTATTTGGGGGTGATTGGGGAGCGGGGAATGTGTGTTTGGTGGTGATTGGGGAGCGGGGAATGTGTGTTTGCGGGTGATTGGGGAGCGGGGGGTGTGTGTTTGGGGATGATTGGGGAAGCGGGGAATGTGTGTTTGGGGGTGATTGGGGAGCGGGGAATGTGTGTTTGGGGGTGATTGGGGAGCGGGGAATGTGTGTTTGGGGGTCATTGGGGAGTGGGGAATGTGTGTTTGGGGGTGATTGGATAGTGGGGAATGTGTGTTTGATGATGATTGGGGAGTGGGGAGTGTGTGTTTGGGGGTGATTGGGGAGCAGGGAGTGTGTGTTTGGGGGTGATTGGGGAGCGGGGAGTGTCTGTTTGGGGGTGATTGGGGAGCGGGGTGTGTGTTTGGGGATGATTGGGGAGCGGGGAATGTGAGTTTGATGATGATTGGGAAGTGGGGAGTGTGTGTTTGGGGGTGATTGGGGAGCGGGGAGTGTGTGTTTGGGGGTGTTTGGGGAGTGGGGAATGTGTGTTTGGGGGTGATTGGGGAGTGGGGAGTGTGTGTTTGGGGGTGATTGGGGAGTGGGGAGTGTGTGTTTGGGGGTGATTGGGGAGCGGGGAGTGTGTGTTTGGGGGTGTTTGGGGAGTGGGGAATGTGTGTTTGGGGGTGATTGGGGAGTGGGGAGTGTGTGTTTGGGGGTGATTGAGGAGTGTGGAGTGTGTGTTTGGGGGTGATTGGGGAGCGGGGAGTGTGTGTTTGGTGGTGATTGGGGAGCGGGGTGTGTGTTTGGGGGTGATTAGGGAGTGGGGAATGTGTGTTTGGTGTGATTGGGGATGTTGAATGTGTGTTTGCGGGTGATTGCGGAGTGGGGAATGTGTGTTTGGGGGTGATTGGGGAGTGGGGAGTGTGTGTTTGGGGATGATTGGCCAGTGGGGAATGTGTGTTTGGGGGTGATTGGGGAGTGGGGAGTGTGTGTTTGGGGATGATTGGGGAGGGGGGAATGTGTGTTTGGGGGTGATTGGGGAGTGGGGAATGTGTGTTTGGGGTGATTGGGGATGTTGAATGTGTGTTTGGGGGTGATTGGGGAGCGGGGTGTGTGTGTTTGGGGGTGATTGGGGAGCGGGGAGTGTGTGTTTGGGGTGATTGGGGAGTGGGGAGTGTGTGTTTGGGGGTGATTGGGGAGCGGGGAGTGTGTGTTTGGGGGTGTTTGGGGAGTGGGGAATCTGTGTTTGGGGGTGATTGGGGAGTGGGGAGTGTGTGTTTGGGGATGATTGGGGAGTGGGGAGTGTGTGTTTGGGGGTGATTGAGGAGTGTGGAGTGTGTGTTTGGGGGTAATTGGGGAGCGGGGAGTATGTGTTTGGTGGTGATTGGGGAGCGGGGAGTGTGTGTTTGGGGGTGATTGGGGAGCGGGGAGAGTGTGTTTGGGGATGATTGGGGAGCTGGGGGGTGTATTTGGGGGTGATTGGGGAGCGGGGAATGTGTGTTTGGTGGTGATTGGGGAGCGGGGAATGTGTGTTTGCGGGTGATTGGGGAGCGGGGGGTGTGTGTTTGGGGATGATTGGGGAAGCGGGGAATGTGTGTTTGATGATGATAGGGGAGTGGGGAGTGTGTGTTTGGGGGTGATTGGGGAGCAGGGAGTGTGTGTTTGGGGGTGATTGGGGAGCGGGGAGTGTCTGTTTGGGGGTGATTGGGGAGCGGGGTGTGTGTTTGTGGATGATTGGGGAGCGGGGAATGTGAGTTTGATGATGATTGGGAAGTGGGGAGTGTGTGTTTGGGGGTGATTGGGGAGCGGGGAGTGTGTGTTTGGGGGTGTTTGGGGAGTGGGGAATGTGTGTTTGGGGGTGATTGGGGAGTGGGGAGTGTGTGTTTGGGGGTGATTGGGGAGTGGGGAGTGTGTGTTTGGGGGTGATTGGGGAGCGGGGAGTGTGTGTTTGGGGGTGTTTGGGGAGTGGGGATTGTGTGTTTGGGGGTGATTGGGGAGTGGGGAGTGTGTGTTTGGGGATGATTGGGGAGTGGGGAGTGTGTGTTTGGGGGTGATTGAGGAGTGTGGAGTGTGTGTTTGGGGGTGATTGGGGAGCGGGGAGTGTGTGTTTGGTGGTGATTGGGGAGCGGGGAGTGTGTGTTTGGGGGTGATTGGGGAGCGGGGAGTGTGTGTTTGGGGGTGATTGGGGAGCGGGGAATGTGTGTTTGGTGGTGATTGGGGAGCGGGGAATGTGTGTTTGCGGGTGATTGGGGAGCGGGGGGTGTGTGTTTGGGGATGATTGGGGAAGCGGGGAATGTGTGTTTGGGGGTGATTGGGGAGCGGGGAATGTGTGTTTGGGGGTGATTGGGTAGCGGGGAATGTGTGTTTGGGGGTGATTGGGGAGTGGGGAATGTGTGTTTGGGGGTGATTGGGGAGCGGGGAATGTGAGTTTGGGGGTGATTGGGGAGTGGGGAATGTGTGTTTGATGATGATTGGGGAGTGGGGAGTGTGTTTGGGGGTGATTGGGGAGCAGGGAGTGTGTGTTTGGGGGTGATTGGGGAGCGGGGAGTGTGTGTTTGGGGGTGATTGGGGAGCGGGGTATGTGGGGATGATTGGGGTGCGGGGAATGTGTGTTTGTTGATGATTGGGAAGTGGGGAGTGTGTGTTTGGGGGCGATTGGGGAGCAGGGAGTGGGTGTTGGGGGGTGATTGGGGAGCGGGTATTGTGTGTTTGGGGGTGTTTGGGGAGTGGGGAATGTGTGTTTGGGGGTGATTGGGGAGCGGGGAATGTATGTTTGGGGGTGATTGGGGAGCGGGGTGTGTGTTTGGGGGTGATTGGGGAGTGGGGAATGTGTGTTTGGTGTGATTGGGTATGTTGAATGTGTGTTTGGGGGTGATTGGGGAGTGGGGAGTGTGTGTTTGGGGTGATTGGGGAGTGGGGAGTGTGTGTTTGAGGGGATTGGGGAGTGGGGAGTGTGTGTTTGGGCGTGATTGGGGAGTGGGGAGAGTGTGTTTGGGGATGATTGGGGAGTGGGGAGTGTGTGTTTGGGGGTGATTGGGGAGTGGGGAGTGTGTGTTTGGGGGTGATTGGGGAGCGGGGAGTGTGTGTTTGGTGGTGATTGGGGAGCGGGGTGTGTGTGTTTGGGGGTGATTGGGGAGCGGGGAGTGTGTGTTTGGGGGTGATTGGGGAGAGGGGAGTGTGTGGGGGTGATTGGGGAGCGGGGAATGTGTGTTTGGCGATGATTTGCCAGTGGGGAATGTGTGTTTGGGGGTGATTGGGGAGCGGGGAATGTGTGTTTCGGGGTGATTGGGGAGTGGGGAATGTGTGTTTGGGGGTGATTGGGGAGCGGGGAGTGTATGTTTGGGGGTGATTGAGGAGAGGGGAATGTGTGTTTGGGGGTGATTGGGGAGCGGGTTTGTGTGTTTGTGGGTGATTGGGGAGCGGGGAGTGTGTGGTTGGGGGTGATTGGGGATTGGGGAATGTGTGTTTGGGGGTGATTGGGGAGCGGGGAGTGTGTGTTTGGGGGTGTTTGGGGAGCGGGGAATGTGTGTTTGGGGGTGATTGGGTATCGGGGAATGTGTGTTTGGGGGTGATTTGCCAGTGGGGAGCGTGTTTGGGGGTTATTGGGGAGTGGGAATGTGTGTGTTTGGGTGTGATTGAGGAGTGGGGAATGTGTGTTTGGGGGTGATTGGGGAGTGGGGTGTCTGTTTGGGGGTGATTGAGGAGCGGGGAATGTGTGTTTGGGGGTGATTGGGGAGCGGGGAATGTGTGTTTGTGGGTGATTGGGGAGCGGGGTTTGTGTGTTTGTGGGTGATTGGGGAGCGGGGAGTGTGGTTGGGGGTGATTGGGGATTGGGGAATGTGTGTTTGGGGGTGATTGGGGAGCATGGAATGTGTGTTTGGGGGTGATTGGGGAGCGGGGAGTGTGTGTTTGGGGGTGATTGGGGAGCGGGGAGTGTGTGTTTGGGGGTGATTGGCGAGCAGGGTGTGTGTGTTTGGGGGTGATTGGGGAGCGGGGGGTGTGTGTTTGGGGGTGATTGGGGAGCGGGGAATGTGTGTTTGGGGGTGATTGGGGAGCGGGGAGTGTGTGTTTGGGGGTGATTGGGGAGCGGGGAGTGTGTGTTTGGGGGTGATTGGGGAGCGGGGGGTGTGTGTTTGGGGGTGATTGGGGAGCGGGGGGTGTGTGTTTGGGGGTGATTGGGGAGCGGGGAGTGTGTGTTTGGGGGTGATTGGGGAGTGGGGAGTGTGTGTTTGGGAGTGATTGGGGAGCGGGGAGTGTGTGTTTGGGGGTGATTGGGGAGTGGGGAATGTGTGTTTGGGGGTGATTGGGGAGCGGGGAGTGTGTGTTTGGGGGTGATTGGGGAGCGGGGAGTGTGTGTTTGGGGATGATTGGGGAGCGGGGAGTGTGTGTTTGGGGGTGATTGGGGAGTGGGGAGTGTGTGTTTGGGGATGATTGGGGAGCGGGGTGTGTGTTTGGCCATGATTGGGGAGTGGGGAATGTGTGTTTGGGGGTGATTGGGGAGTGGGGAATGTGTGTTTGGGGGTGATTGGGGAGCGGGGGGGTGTGTGTTTGGGGATGATTGGGGTGCGGGGAATGTGTGTTTTGGGGTGATTGGTGAGCGGGGAATGTGTGTTTGGGGGTGATTGGGGAGCGGGGAATGTGTGTTTGGGGGTGATTGGGGAGTGGGGAATGTGTGTTTGGGGGTGATTGGGGTGCGGGGAATGTGTGTTTTGGGGTGATTTGGGAGTTGGGAGTGTGTATTTGGGGGTGATTGGGGAGTGGGGAATGTGTGTTTGGGGGTGATTGGGGAGTGGGGTGTCTGTTTGGGGGTGATTGAGGAGCGGGGAATGTGTGTTTGGGGGTGATTGGGGAGCAGGGAATGTGTGTTTGGGGGTGATTGGGGAGCGGGGAGTGTGTGTTTGGGGGTGATTGGGGAGAGGGGTTTATGTGTTTGCGGGTGATTGGGGAGCGGGGAATGTGTGTTTGGGGGTGATTGGGGATCGGCTAGTGTGTGTTTGGGATGATTGGGGATTGGGGAATGTGTGTTTGGGGGTGATTGGGGAGCGGGGAATGTGTGTTTGATGATGATTGGGAAGTGGGGAGTGTGTGTTTGGGGGTGATTGGGGAGCAGGGAGTGGGTGTTGGGGGGTGATTGGGGAGCGGGTATTGTGTGTTTGGGGGTGTTTGGGGAGCGGGGAATGTGTGTTTGGGGGTGATTGGGGAGTGGGGAATGTGTGTTTGGGGGTGATTGGGGAGTGGGGAATGTGTGTTTGTGGGTGATTGGGGAGCGGGGAATGTATGTTTGGGGGTGATTGGGGAGCGGGGTGTGTGTTTGGGGGTGATTGGGGAGTGGGGAATGTGTGTTTGGTGTGATTGGGGATGTTGAATGTGTGTTTGGGGGTGATTGCGGAGTGGGGAATGTGTGTTTGGGGGTGATTGGGGAGTGGGGAGTGTGTGTTTGGGGATGATTGGCCAGTAGGGAATGTGTGTTTGGGGGTGATTGGGGAGTGGGGAGTGTGTGTTTGGGGGTGATTGGGGAGTGGGGAATGTGTGTTTGGGGTGATTGGGGATGTTGAATGTGTGTTTGGGGGTGATTGGGGAGCGGGGAGTGTGTGTTTGGGGGTGTTTGGGGAGTGGGGAATGTGTGTTTGGGGGTGATTGGGGAGTGGGGAGTGTGTGTTTGGGGATGATTGGGGAGTGGGGAGTGTGTGTTTGGGGGTGATTGAGGAGTGTGGAGTGTGTGTTTGGGGGTGATTGGGGAGCGGGGAGTGTGTGATTGGTGGTGATTGGGGAGCGGGGAGTGTGTGTTTGGGGGTGATTGGGGAGCGGGGAGAGTGTGTTTGGGGATGATTGGGGAGCTGGGGGGTGTATTTGGGGGTGATTGGGGAGCGGGGAATGTGTGTTTGGTGGTGATTGGGGAGCGGGGAATGTGTGTTTGCGGGTGATTGGGGAGCGGGGGGTGTGTGTTTGGGGATGATTGGGGAAGCGGGGAATGTGTGTTTGGGGGTGATTGGGGAGCGGGGAATGTGTGTTTGGGGGTGATTGGGGAGCGGGGAATGTGTGTTTGGGGGTCATTGGGGAGTGGGGAATGTGTGTTTGGGGGTGATTGGATAGTGGGGAATGTGTGTTTGATGATGATTGGGGAGTGGGGAGTGTGTGTTTGGGGGTGATTGGGGAGCAGGGAGTGTGTGTTTGGGGGTGATTGGGGAGCGGGGAGTGTCTGTTTGGGGGTGATTGGGGAGCGGGGTGTGTGTTTGGGGATGATTGGGGAGCGGGGAATGTGAGTTTGATGATGATTGGGAAGTGGGGAGTGTGTGTTTGGGGGTGATTGGGGAGCGGGGAGTGTGTGTTTGGGGGTGTTTGGGGAGTGGGGAATGTGTGTTTGGGGGTGATTGGGGAGTGGGGAGTGTGTGTTTGGGGGTGATTGGGGAGTGGGGAGTGTGTGTTTGGGGGTGATTGGGGAGCGGGGAGTGTGTGTTTGGGGGTGTTTGGGGAGTGGGGAATGTGTGTTTGGGGGTGATTGGGGAGTGGGGAGTGTGTGTTTGGGGGTGATTGAGGAGTGTGGAGTGTGTGTTTGGGGGTGATTGGGGAGCGGGGAGTGTGTGTTTGGTGGTGATTGGGGAGCGGGGTGTGTGTTTGGGGGTGATTAGGGAGTGGGGAATGTGTGTTTGGTGTGATTGGGGATGTTGAATGTGTGTTTGCGGGTGATTGCGGAGTGGGGAATGTGTGTTTGGGGGTGATTGGGGAGTGGGGAGTGTGTGTTTGGGGATGATTGGCCAGTGGGGAATGTGTGTTTGGGGGTGATTGGGGAGTGGGGAGTGTGTGTTTGGGGATGATTGGGGAGGGGGGAATGTGTGTTTGGGGGTGATTGGGGAGTGGGGAATGTGTGTTTGGGGTGATTGGGGATGTTGAATGTGTGTTTGGGGGTGATTGGGGAGCGGGGTGTGTGTGTTTGGGGGTGATTGGGGAGCGGGGAGTGTGTGTTTGGGGTGATTGGGGAGTGGGGAGTGTGTGTTTGGGGGTGATTGGGGAGCGGGGAGTGTGTGTTTGGGGGTGTTTGGGGAGTGGGGAATCTGTGTTTGGGGGTGATTGGGGAGTGGGGAGTGTGTGTTTGGGGATGATTGGGGAGTGGGGAGTGTGTGTTTGGGGGTGATTGAGGAGTGTGGAGTGTGTGTTTGGGGGTAATTGGGGAGCGGGGAGTGTGTGTTTGGTGGTGATTGGGGAGCGGGGAGTGTGTGTTTGGGGGTGATTGGGGAGCGGGGAGAGTGTGTTTGGGGATGATTGGGGAGCTGGGGGGTGTATTTGGGGGTGATTGGGGAGCGGGGAATGTGTGTTTGGTGGTGATTGGGGAGCGGGGAATGTGTGTTTGCGGGTGATTGGGGAGCGGGGGGTGTGTGTTTGGGGATGATTGGGGAAGCGGGGAATGTGTGTTTGATGATGATAGGGGAGTGGGGAGTGTGTGTTTGGGGGTGATTGGGGAGCAGGGAGTGTGTGTTTGGGGGTGATTGGGGAGCGGGGAGTGTCTGTTTGGGGGTGATTGGGGAGCGGGGTGTGTGTTTGTGGATGATTGGGGAGCGGGGAATGTGAGTTTGATGATGATTGGGAAGTGGGGAGTGTGTGTTTGGGGGTGATTGGGGAGCGGGGAGTGTGTGTTTGGGGGTGTTTGGGGAGTGGGGAATGTGTGTTTGGGGGTGATTGGGGAGTGGGGAGTGTGTGTTTGGGGGTGATTGGGGAGTGGGGAGTGTGTGTTTGGGGGTGATTGGGGAGCGGGGAGTGTGTGTTTGGGGGTGTTTGGGGAGTGGGGATTGTGTGTTTGGGGGTGATTGGGGAGTGGGGAGTGTGTGTTTGGGGATGATTGGGGAGTGGGGAGTGTGTGTTTGGGGGTGATTGAGGAGTGTGGAGTGTGTGTTTGGGGGTGATTGGGGAGCGGGGAGTGTGTGTTTGGTGGTGATTGGGGAGCGGGGAGTGTGTGTTTGGGGGTGATTGGGGAGCGGGGAGTGTGTGTTTGGGGGTGATTGGGGAGCGGGGAATGTGTGTTTGGTGGTGATTGGGGAGCGGGGAATGTGTGTTTGCGGGTGATTGGGGAGCGGGGGGTGTGTGTTTGGGGATGATTGGGGAAGCGGGGAATGTGTGTTTGGGGGTGATTGGGGAGCGGGGAATGTGTGTTTGGGGGTGATTGGGTAGCGGGGAATGTGTGTTTGGGGGTGATTGGGGAGTGGGGAATGTGTGTTTGGGGGTGATTGGGGAGCGGGGAATGTGAGTTTGGGGGTGATTGGGGAGTGGGGAATGTGTGTTTGATGATGATTGGGGAGTGGGGAGTGTGTTTGGGGGTGATTGGGGAGCAGGGAGTGTGTGTTTGGGGGTGATTGGGGAGCGGGGAGTGTGTGTTTGGGGGTGATTGGGGAGCGGGGTATGTGGGGATGATTGGGGTGCGGGGAATGTGTGTTTGTTGATGATTGGGAAGTGGGGAGTGTGTGTTTGGGGGCGATTGGGGAGCAGGGAGTGGGTGTTGGGGGGTGATTGGGGAGCGGGTATTGTGTGTTTGGGGGTGTTTGGGGAGTGGGGAATGTGTGTTTGGGGGTGATTGGGGAGCGGGGAATGTATGTTTGGGGGTGATTGGGGAGCGGGGTGTGTGTTTGGGGGTGATTGGGGAGTGGGGAATGTGTGTTTGGTGTGATTGGGTATGTTGAATGTGTGTTTGGGGGTGATTGGGGAGTGGGGAGTGTGTGTTTGGGGTGATTGGGGAGTGGGGAGTGTGTGTTTGAGGGGATTGGGGAGTGGGGAGTGTGTGTTTGGGCGTGATTGGGGAGTGGGGAGAGTGTGTTTGGGGATGATTGGGGAGTGGGGAGTGTGTGTTTGGGGGTGATTGGGGAGTGGGGAGTGTGTGTTTGGGGGTGATTGGGGAGCGGGGAGTGTGTGTTTGGTGGTGATTGGGGAGCGGGGTGTGTGTGTTTGGGGGTGATTGGGGAGCGGGGAGTGTGTGTTTGGGGGTGATTGGGGAGAGGGGAGTGTGTGGGGGTGATTGGGGAGCGGGGAATGTGTGTTTGGCGATGATTTGCCAGTGGGGAATGTGTGTTTGGGGGTGATTGGGGAGCGGGGAATGTGTGTTTCGGGGTGATTGGGGAGTGGGGAATGTGTGTTTGGGGGTGATTGGGGAGCGGGGAGTGTATGTTTGGGGGTGATTGAGGAGAGGGGAATGTGTGTTTGGGGGTGATTGGGGAGCGGGTTTGTGTGTTTGTGGGTGATTGGGGAGCGGGGAGTGTGTGGTTGGGGGTGATTGGGGATTGGGGAATGTGTGTTTGGGGGTGATTGGGGAGCGGGGAGTGTGTGTTTGGGGGTGTTTGGGGAGCGGGGAATGTGTGTTTGGGGGTGATTGGGTATCGGGGAATGTGTGTTTGGGGGTGATTTGCCAGTGGGGAGCGTGTTTGGGGGTTATTGGGGAGTGGGAATGTGTGTGTTTGGGTGTGATTGAGGAGTGGGGAATGTGTGTTTGGGGGTGATTGGGGAGTGGGGTGTCTGTTTGGGGGTGATTGAGGAGCGGGGAATGTGTGTTTGGGGGTGATTGGGGAGCGGGGAATGTGTGTTTGTGGGTGATTGGGGAGCGGGGTTTGTGTGTTTGTGGGTGATTGGGGAGCGGGGAGTGTGGTTGGGGGTGATTGGGGATTGGGGAATGTGTGTTTGGGGGTGATTGGGGAGCATGGAATGTGTGTTTGGGGGTGATTGGGGAGCGGGGAGTGTGTGTTTGGGGGTGATTGGGGAGCGGGGAGTGTGTGTTTGGGGGTGATTGGCGAGCAGGGTGTGTGTGTTTGGGGGTGATTGGGGAGCGGGGGGTGTGTGTTTGGGGGTGATTGGGGAGCGGGGAATGTGTGTTTGGGGGTGATTGGGGAGCGGGGAGTGTGTGTTTGGGGGTGATTGGGGAGCGGGGAGTGTGTGTTTGGGGGTGATTGGGGAGCGGGGGGTGTGTGTTTGGGGGTGATTGGGGAGCGGGGGGTGTGTGTTTGGGGGTGATTGGGGAGCGGGGAGTGTGTGTTTGGGGGTGATTGGGGAGTGGGGAGTGTGTGTTTGGGAGTGATTGGGGAGCGGGGAGTGTGTGTTTGGGGGTGATTGGGGAGTGGGGAATGTGTGTTTGGGGGTGATTGGGGAGCGGGGAGTGTGTGTTTGGGGGTGATTGGGGAGCGGGGAGTGTGTGTTTGGGGATGATTGGGGAGCGGGGAGTGTGTGTTTGGGGGTGATTGGGGAGTGGGGAGTGTGTGTTTGGGGATGATTGGGGAGCGGGGTGTGTGTTTGGCCATGATTGGGGAGTGGGGAATGTGTGTTTGGGGGTGATTGGGGAGTGGGGAATGTGTGTTTGGGGGTGATTGGGGAGCGGGGGGGTGTGTGTTTGGGGATGATTGGGGTGCGGGGAATGTGTGTTTTGGGGTGATTGGTGAGCGGGGAATGTGTGTTTGGGGGTGATTGGGGAGCGGGGAATGTGTGTTTGGGGGTGATTGGGGAGTGGGGAATGTGTGTTTGGGGGTGATTGGGGTGCGGGGAATGTGTGTTTTGGGGTGATTTGGGAGTTGGGAGTGTGTATTTGGGGGTGATTGGGGAGTGGGGAATGTGTGTTTGGGGGTGATTGGGGAGTGGGGTGTCTGTTTGGGGGTGATTGAGGAGCGGGGAATGTGTGTTTGGGGGTGATTGGGGAGCAGGGAATGTGTGTTTGGGGGTGATTGGGGAGCGGGGAGTGTGTGTTTGGGGGTGATTGGGGAGAGGGGTTTATGTGTTTGCGGGTGATTGGGGAGCGGGGAATGTGTGTTTGGGGGTGATTGGGGATCGGGGAGTGTGTGTTTGGGATGATTGGGGATTGGGGAATGTGTGTTTGGGGGTGATTGGGGAGCGGGGTGTGTGTTTGGGGATGATTGGGGAGCGGGGAGTGTGTGTTTGGGGGTGATTGGGGAGCGGGGGGGTGTGTGTTTGATGGTGATTGGGGAGCGGGGTGTGTGAGTTTGGGGGTGATTGGGGAGCGGGGGTGTGTGTTTGGGGGTGATTGGGGAGCGGGGAGTGTCTGTTTGGGGGTGATTGAGGAGCGGGGAATGTGTGTTTGTGGGTGATTGTGGTTGTGGGGAATGTGTATTTGGGGGCGATTGGGGAGCGGGTATTGTGTGTTTGGGGGTGATTGGGGAGTGGGGAATGTGTGTTTGGGGGTGATTGGGGAGCGGGGAGAGTGCGTTTGGGGATGATTGGGGAGCGGGGGGTGTGTATTTTTGGGTGATTGGGGAGTGGGGAGTGTGTGTTTGGGGGTGATTGGGGAGCGGGGTGTGTGTGTTTGGGGGTGATTGGGGAGTGGGGAATGTGTGTTTGGGGGTGATTGGGGAGTGGGGAGTGTGTGTTTGCGGTGATTGGGGAGCGGGGAGTGTGTGTTTGATGATGATTGGGGAGTGGGGAGTGTGTGTTTGGGGGTGATTGGGGAGTTGGGAGTGTGTGTTTGGGGGTGATTGGGGAGTGGGGAGTGTGTGTTTGCGGTGATTGGGGAGCGGGGAGTGTGTGTTTGATGATGATTGGGGAGAGGGGAGTGTGTGTTTGGGGATGATTGGGGTGCGGGGAGTGTGTGTTTGGGGGTGATTGGGGAGCGGGGAGTGTGTGTTTGGGGGTGATTGGGGAGTGGGGAATGTGTGTTTGGGGGTGATTGGGGAGTGGGGAGTGTGTGTTTGCGGTGATTGGGGAGCGGGGAGTGTGTGTTTGATGATGATTGGGGAGTGGGGAGTGTGCGTTTGGGGATGATTGGGGAGCGGGGAATGTGTGTTTGGGGGTGATTGGGGAGCGGGGAATGTGAGTTTGGGGGTGATTGGGCAATGGGGAGTGTGTGTTTGGGGGTGATTGGGGACCGGGGAATGTGTGTTTGGGGATGATTGGGGAGCGGGGGGGGTGTGTTTGGGGGTGATTGGGGAGTGGGGAATGTGTGTTTGGGGGTGATTGGGGAGCGGGGAATGTGTGTTGGGGGTGATTGTGTAGCGGGGAATGATGGGACATTCACAAGAGATGGGGAAGGAGAGGAATATATGAATGGGCGGAGGTAGGGGTCGGGTGGGGTGGGGCGGTCCGGGAAATATCATTGAGAGGAATGTGGGGAAGGAGGAAGCTGCGGAGTGGGAATGTCAGAGATATGGGGGGATGGATGTTTTGGGGGCATGTGACATGGAAAAGAGGAGATGTGGGTAAGGTACAGAAGTGGGGGAACATATGGGGCAGGGGGAATTTCAACTTGTGTTGTGTGGAGAATGAGGCAATGAGGGAGTGGTGATTTTGGGCCGGCTGTATAGGCGAGGTGGTTGTAAGGTAAGGGAATGTGGGCACAGGGTGTGTGGTGGAGATGGGATGTGAGGCAGGTTTTATTTATGGAAGGGGATGTAGAGGCGGAGGAAGTTGGACAAGGGGTTTGGAGGGGATGGGACTGTTGGGGAGGGTGGATTAGGGTGCTTGGAATATGGGGAGGGGTTGTGTGGGGAAGTTGGATGGGGAGGATGTTTTTGGGAGGAGGCTTGTGAGGGCTGGGAGTTGTGTGAGGTGAATTTACGGATGTGACAGTATTTGGGGGGTGGGGTATTTTGGGGATGAGGGCATTAGGGGTGTGGGGTATTTGGGAGGAGTGGTATTTTGGCGGTGGGGTATTTGGGGGTGGGGTATTTGGGGGGTGGGGTGTTTGGGGGGTGGGGTATTTGGGGATGAGGTACTTGGGAGGAGGGATGTATGGGGGGGTGGGGTACTTGAGGGGAGGGTATTTGAGGGGTGGGGTATTTGGGTGGGTGGGGTATTTGGGGGTGGTGGGGTATTTGGGGGTGGTGTATTTGGGAGGAGGGGTATTTGGGGTTGGGGTATTTGGGGCTGGGGTGTTTGGGTGGTGGGGTATTTGGGAGGAGGAGTATATGGGGGGGGTTAAGCAATTGGGAGGAGGGGTATTTGGGGGGTCTGATGTTTTGGGGGTGGGGTGTTTGGGGAATGGGGTGTTTGGGGGGTGGGGTATTTGGCGGGTGGGGTATTTGGGAGCAGGGGTATTTGGGAGGTGGGGTGTTTGGGGGGTGGGGTATTTGGGGGATGGGGTGTCTGGGGGTGGGGTATTTGGAGTTTGGGGTATTTGGGAGGAGGGGTATTTGGGGGGTGGGGTGTTTGGGGGTTGTGGTATTTGGGGGGTGGGGTATTTTGGGTGTGGAGTATTTGGGAGGAGGGGTGTTTGGAGTTTGGGGTATTTGGGAGGAGGGGTATTTGGGGGTGGGGTGTTTGGGGGTTGGGGTATTTGGGGTGTGGGGTATTTGGGAGGAGGGGTGTTTGGGTGTTGGGTATTTGGGGGCTGGGGTGTTTGGGAGGAGGGTTGTATGGGGGGTGGGGTACTTGAGGGGAAGGGTATTTAGGAGGAGGGGTATTTGGGGGGGTGGGGTATTTGGGGGCTGGGGTATTTGGGAAGAGGGGTGTTTGGGGGTGGGGTATTTGGGGGGTGGGGTATTTGGGGGCTGGGGTATTTGGGAAGAGGGTGTTTGGGGGTGGGGTATTTGGGGGTGGGGTATTTGGGGCTGGGGTATTTAGGAGGAGGGGTATTTGGGGGTGGGGTATTTGGGGGCTGGGGTATTTGGGAAGAGGGGTGTTTGGGGGTGGTGCATTTGGGAGGAGGCGTATTTGGGGGGTGGGGTATTTGGGGGGTGGAGTGTTTGGGGGAGGGCTATTTGGGGGGCGGGATATTTGAGGGGTGGGCTATTTGGAAGGAGGGGAATTTGGGGGGTGGGGTGCTTGGGGAGCGGGGTATTTGGGAGGAGGGGTATTTGGCGGGGTGGGGTATTTGGGGGGTGGGGTATTTGGTGGGTGGGATGTATGGTGGGTGGGGTACTTGAGGGGAGGGGTATTTAGGAGGAGGGGTATTTGGGGGGTGGGATATTTTGGGGCTGGGGTATTTGGGAAGAGGGGTGTTTGGGGGGTGGGGTATTTGGGGGGTGGGGTATTTGGGGGCTGGGGTATTTGGGAAGAGGGGTTTGGGATGGGGTATTTGGGGGGTGGGGTATTTGGGGGCTGGGGTATTTAGGAGGAGGGGTATTTGGGGCGTGGGGTATTTGGGGGCTGGGGTATTTGGGAAGAAGGGTGGTTGGGGGTGGGGTATTTGGGAGGAGGCGTATTAAGGGGGTGGGGTATTTGGGGGGTGGAGTATTTGGGGGGAGGGCTATTTAGGGGGTATTTGGGGGGCGGGATATTTGAGGGGTGGGCTATTTGGAAGGAGGGGTATTTCGGGGGTGGGGTACTGGGGGAGTGGGGTACTTGGGAGGAGGGGTATTTGGCGGGGTGGGGTGTTTGGGGGTGGGGTATTTGGGGGGGTGGGGTATTTGAGGGGTGGGGTATTTGGGGGGTAGGGTGTTTGAGGGGAGGTGTATTTGGGAGGAGAGGTTATTTGGTGAGTGGGGTGTTTTGGTGGTGGGGTGTTTGGGGGTGGGGTATTTGGGAGGAGGGGTATTTGGGGGTGTGGTGTTTTGGTGGTGTGGTGTTTTGGGGTGGGGTATTTGGGAGGAGGGGTATTTGGGAGGTGGGGTGTTTTACGGGTGGGGTATTTCGAAGGAAGGGTATTTGAGGTGTGGGGTATTTGGGTGGAGGGGTATTTGAGGGGTGGGGATTAGCAGGGGTGACGTTTGCTGGATGGGGGATATTTGTGCTAGATTGGTTTTTGCACAGTGTAGTATTTGATGGGTGCGGCTATTTGAGGGGTGGGGTTTTTTCAGCGTGGGATCTTTGTCGAGTTGGGGAGCTATTTGCAAAGAGTGGGCAGTTAGGGATTGTGGGTATTGGCTGGGTGAAGGGCGATGTGCAGGGTGATGGTATTTGTGGCAAACCATTTGTGGGATGTTGTTTGAGGGGTGGGGGCATTTGATGGGTGGGGATATTTTTAAGATGGGTGTGTGTGAGAAGTGGCCTATTTGCAGGGTGGGATGTTTGAGGGGCGGGGGTATTTGTGGGGTGGGGGTATTTGAGGGGTGGAGGTATTTGTGATGTGGGGTATTTGAGGGATGGGGTATTTGAGGGGTGGGGCTATTTGAGGGTTGGGGGATTTGAGGGTTGGGGGATTTGAGGGGTGGGGGTGTGTGAGGGTGTGTGTGTGTGTGAGGGTGTGTGTGTGTGTGTGAGTGTGTGTGTGTGAGGGTGGGGGTGTGTGAGGGTGGGGGTGTGAGGGTGGGGGTGTGTGAGGGTGGGGGTAAGTGCAGGGTGGGGGTAAGTGCAGGGTGGGGGTATTTGAGGGGTGGGGGTATTTGAGGGGTGGGGGTAAGTGCAGTGTGGGGGTATTTGAGGGGTGGGGTGTGTGAGGGGTGGGGGTGTGTGAGGGGTGGAGGTGTGTGAGGGTGGGGGTATGTGCAGGGTGGGGGTGTGTGAGGGTGGGGGTGTGTGTGGGTGGGGGTAAGTGCAGGGTGGGGGTGTGTGAGGGTGGGGGGTGTGAGGGGTGGGGTGTGTGAGGGTGGGGGTATGTGAAGGGTGGGGGGTGTGAGGGTGGGGGGTGTGAGGGGTGGGGGGGTGTGAGGGTGGGGGTGTGTGTGGGTGGGGGTGTGTGCAGGGTGGGGGGGTGTGAGGGTGGGGGTATGTGCAGGGTGGGGGTGTGTGAGGGTGGGGGGTGTGAGGGGTGGGGGTGTGTGAGGGTGGGGGTATGTGCAGGTGGGGGTAAGTGCAGGTGGGGGTAAGTGCAGGGTGGGGGTATTTGAGGGGTGGGGGTATTTGAGGGGTGGGGGTAAGTGCAGTGTGGGGATATTTGAGGGGTGGAGGTGTGTGAGGGTGGGGGTATGTGCAGGGTGGGGGTGTGTGAGGGTGGGGGTGTGTGTGGGTGGGGGTAAGTGCAGGGTGGGGGTGTGTGAGGGTGGGGGGTGTGAGGGGTGGGGTGTGTGAGGGTGGGGGTATGTGAAGGGTGGGGGGTGTGAGGGTGGGGGGTGTGAGGGGTGGGGGTGTGTGAGGGTGGGGGTATGTGCAGGGTGGGGGGGTGTGAGGGTGGGGGGTGTGAGGGGTGGGGGTGTGTGAGGGTGGGGGTGTGTGTGGGTGGGGGTGTGTGCAGGGTGGGGGGGTGTGAGGGTGGGGGTATGTGCAGGGTGGGGGTGTGTGAGGGTGGGGGGTGTGAGGGGTGGGGGTGTGTGAGGGTGGGGGTATGTGCAGGTGGGGGTAAGTGCAGGTGGGGGTAAGTGCAGGGTGGGGGTATTTGAGGGGTGGGGGTATGTGCAGGGTGGGGGTATTTGAGGGGTGGGGGTATGTGCAGGGTGGGGGCATTTGAGGGGTGGGGGTATTTGATGGGTGGGGGTATTTGAGGGGTGGGGGTAAGTGCAGGGTGGGGGTTTGTGAGGGTGGGGGAGTGTGAGGGTGCAGGGTGGGGGTAATTGAGGGGTGGGGGTATTTGAGGGGTAGGGGTATTTGAGGGGTGGGGGTATTTGAGGGGTGGGGGTATTTGAGGGGTGGGGGTAAGTGCAGGGTGGGGGATTTGAGGGGTGGGGGATTTGAGGGGTGGGGGTCTGTGCAGGGTGGGGTTATTAGAGGGGTGGGGGTATGTGCATGGTGGGGGTGTGTGAGGGGTGGGGGTGTGTGAGGGTGTGTGTGTGAGGGTGGGGGGTATGAGGGTGGGGTATTTGAGGGGTGGGGGTATTTGAGGGGTGATGGTAAGTGCAGGGTGGGGGTATTTGAGGGGTGGGGGTATTTGAGGGGTTGGGTGTGTGAGGGTGTGTGCGTGAGGGTGGGGGGGTGTGAGGGTGGGGGTTTGTGCAAGGTGGGGGTGTGTGAGGGGTGGGGTATTTGAGGGGTGGGGGTATGTGCAGGGTGGGTGTGTGTGAGGGGTGGGGGTGTGTGAGGGTGTGTGTGTGAGGGTGTGTGTTTGTGAGGGTGTGTGTGAGGGGTGGGGGTGTGTGAGGGTGTGTGTGAGGGTGTGAGGGTGTGTGTGAGGGTGTGTGTGTGAGGGTGTGTGTGTGAGGGTGGGGTGTGTGTGAGGGTGTGTGTGTGTGAGGGTGTGTGTGTGAGGGTGGGGGTGTGTTAGAGTGTGTGTGTGAGTGTGGGGGTGTGTGAGGGGTGGGGATGTGTGAGGGTGTGTGTGTGAGGGTGTGTGTGTGAGGGTGGGGGTGTGTGAGGGGTCGGGGTGTGTGAGGGTGTCTTTGTAGGGGTGGGGGTGTGTGAGGGTGGGGGTGTGAGGGTGGGGGTGTGTGAGGGGTGAGGGTGAGGGTGTGTGAGGATGTGTGTGTGAGGGTGGGGGTGTGTGAGGGGTGGGGGTGTGTGAGGATGTGTGTGTGAGGATGGGGGTGTGTGAGGGTGTGTGTGTGAGGGTGGGTGTGTGTGAGGGGTGGGGGTGTGTGAGGGTGTGTGTGTGAGGGTGTGTGTGAGGGTGGGGGTGTGTGAGGGTGTGTGTGTGGGTGTGTGTGTGAGGGTGGGGGTGTGTGAGGTGTGTGTGTGAGGGTGGGGGGGTGTGAGGGTGTGTGTGTGAGGGTGTGTGTGTGAGGGTGTGTGTGTGAGTGTGGGGGTGTGTGAGGGGTGGGGGTGTGTTAGGGTGTGTGTGTGAGGGTGGGGGTGTGTGAGGGGTGGGGGTGTGTGAGGTTGTGTGTGTGAGGGTGGGGGTGTGTGAGGGTGGGGGTGTGAGGGTGGGGGTGTGTGAGGGGTGGGGGTGTGTGAGGGTGTGTGTGTGAGGGTGGGGGTGTGTGAGGGTGGGGGGTGTGAGTGTGGGGGTGTGTGAGGGTGTTACCGCAGGGATCAGTTCTGGGTCCTCTGCAGTTTGTGATTTTCATTAATGACTTGGATGAGGGAGTTGAAGGGTGGGTCAGTAAATTTGCAGACGATACGAAGATTGGTGGAGTTGTGGATAGTAAGGAGGGCTGTTGTCGGCTGCAAAGAGACATAGATAGGATGCAGAGCTGGGCTGAGAAGTGGCAGATGGAGTTTAACCCTGAAAAGTGTGAGGTTATCCATTTTGGAAGGACAAATATGAATGCGGAATACAGGGTTAACGGTAGAGTTCTTGGCAATGTGGAGGAGCAGAGAGATCTTGGGGTCTATGTTCATACATCTTTGAAAGTTGCCACTCAAGTGGATAGAGCTGTGAAGAAGGCCTATGGTGTGCTCGCGTTCATTAACAGAGGGATTGAATTTAAGAGCCGTGAGGTGATGATGCAGCTGTACAAAACTTTGGTAAGGCCACATTTGGAGTACTGTGTACAGTTCTGGTCGCCTCATTTTAGGAAGGATGTGGAAGCTTTGGAAAAGGTGCAAAGAAGATTTACCAGGATGTTGCCTGGAATGGAGAGTAGGTCTTACGAGGAAAGGTTGAGGGTGCTAGGCCTTTTCTCATTAGAACGGAGAAGGATGAGGGGCGACTTGATAGAGGTTTATAAGATGATCAGGGGAATAGATAGAGTAGACAGTCAGAGACTTTTTCCCCGGGTGGAACAAACCATTACAAGGGGACATAAATTTAAGGTGAAAGGTGGAAGATATAGGAGGGATATCAGAGGTAGGTTCTTTACCCAGAAAGTAGTGGGGGCATGGAATGCACTGCCTGTGGAAGTAGTTGAGTCGGAAACATTAGGGACCTTCAAGCAGCTATTGGATAGGTACATGGATTACGGTAAAATGATATAGTGTAGATTTATTTGTTCTCAAGGGCAGCACGGTAGCATTGTGGATAGCACAATTGCTTCACAGCTCCAGGGTCCCTGGTTCGATTCTGGCTTGGGTCACTGTCTGTGCGGAGTCTGCACATCCTCCCCGTGTCTGCGTGGGTTTCCTCTGGGTGCTCCGGTTTCCTCCCACAGTCCAAAGATGTGCAGGTTAGGTGGATTGGCCAATGATAAATTGCCCTTAATGTCCAAATTGCCCTTGGTGTTGGGTGGGGGTGTTGACCTTGGGTAGGGTGCTCTTTCCAAGAGCCGGTGCAGACTCAAAGGGCCGAATGGCCTCCTTCTGCACTGCGAGGGTGTGTGCAGGGTGAGGGTGTGTGAGGGTGTGTGAGGGGTGTGTGTGTGTGAGGGTGGCGGTGTGAGGGTGTGTGTGTGAGGGTGTGTGAGGGGTGGGGGTATGTGAGGGTGGGGGTGTGAGGGTGTGTGTGTGAGGGGTGGGGTGGGCGTGAGGGAGTGTGTGTGAAGGTGAGGGTGGGGGGTGTGAGGGTGTGTGTGTGAGGGGTGGGGTTGTGTGAGGGTGTGTGTGTGACGTGTGGGGGTGTGTGTGTGAGGGTGTGTGGTGGTGTGAGTGTGAGGGTGGGGGTGTGAGGGTGGGGGTGTGAGGGTGTGTGTGAGGGTGTGTGTGTGAGGGGTGGGGGTGTGTGAGGGTGTGTGTGTGAGGGGTGGGGGTGTGTGAGGGGTGGGGGTGTGTGAGGGTGGGGGTGTGTGAGGGTGTGTGTGTGAGGGGTGGGGGTATTTGTGAAGGAGGTGCTGTCCCCCGCTCTCCGCTCTGAACGACCGCCTGGTGATTGGTGCCGGGACAGAATAGGACTCACACATGAAGCCCCTGCAGTCCAATAGCCAGCCAAGATCCTGAGAACTTCACAACAGACACCAACTCCACGGGAAAGGTGAGGGTAACGGGACATTCCCGGAACTGCTTCTTATAACAGTCACTGGCCCAATTAACTAAAGGAATCCCACAAATAATTTTACCAATGGGAGTTCGCACAGTTAGAATGATAATGTCTATTGTGCAGGGCCAGAGGTCAACCCTAGCCAGAGCCAATCGTACTGATGAGCTGAAGGGTCGGAAAAAGCTTAATATTAAATTTCTCACAGTGGCAGCTTCCAGCTGCTCTCCACTTATCCTGTTTGACAGGCACAGCACAAGTGAGTTAAATATAGACGGAGAGAAATAGAGACAGGACGGAGAGACAGAGAGGACAGAGAGAGAGAGAGAGACACACACACACACAGAAACTGAGACAGAGACAGAGACAGACGGAGAGAGAGAGAGAGAGACAGAGACTGAGAAAGAGACAGAGAGAGAGAGACAGAGGGACAGGGAGAGTCAGAGAGGACAGGGAGAGAGAGAGAGAGATAAACACACACAGAAACTGAGACAGAGACAGAGAGACAGAGACAGACAGAGAGAGAGAGAGAGAGAAACTGAGAAAGAGACAGAGAGAGAGACAGAGGGTGAGGGAGAGACAGAGAGGACAGAGAGAGAGAGACACACAGAAAAACTGAGACAGAGACAGAGAGACAGAGACAGGCAGAGAGACAGAGAGAGAGACAGAGACAGAGACAGACAGACAGTCAGAGAGACAGAGATAGAGAGAGAGAGAAACTGAGAGAAAGACAGACAGTGAGAGACAGAGGGAGAGGGAGAGACAGAGAGGACAGAGAGAGAGACACACACACAGAAACTGAGACAGAGAGAGACAGACAGACACACAGAGGCAGAGACAGACAGAGCGAGAGAGACAGAGACTGAGAAAGAGACAGAGAGAGAGAGAGACAGAGGGACAGGGAGAGTCAGAGAGGACAGGGAGAGAGAGAGAGAGATAAACAAACAAAGAAACTGAGTCAGAGACAGAGAGACAGAGACAGAGAGACAGGCAGAGAGAGAGAGAGAGAGAGAGAGAAACTGAGAAAGAGACAGAGAGAGAGACAGAGGGAGAGAGAGAGACAGAGAGGACAGAGAGAGAGAGCGATAAACACATACAGAAACTGAGACAGAGACAGAGAGACAGAGACAGAGAGACAGAGAGAGAGAGAGAGAAACTGAGAAAGAGACAGAGAGAGAGACAGAGGGAGAGAGACACACACAGAAAAACTGAGACAGAGACAGAGAGACAGAGACAGGCAGAGAGATAGAGAGAGAGACAGAGACAGAGACAGACTGAGAGAGTGACAGAGACAGAGATAGAGAGAGAGAGAAACTGAGAGAAAGACAGACAGAGAGAGAGAGAGGGAGAGGGAGAGACAGAGAGAGACACACACACACAGAAACTGAGACAGAGAGAGACAGACAGACACACAGAGGCAGAGAGGGAGAGAAACTGAGAGAGAGGCAGAGAGAGAGAGCGAGCGAGAGAGAGACAGAGAGAGAGACAGAGAGAGAGAGACAGAGAGAGAGAGAGAAACTGAGAGAGAGAGACAGAGGAAGAGACTGAGAGAGAGAGACAGAAGGAGAGAGAGGGCAGGGAGAGAAGGAGAAATAGAGGCTGCGTGGTAGAGACTGTGAGAGAGAGAAGCACTGAGAGAAAGGGGAAAAACTCAGAGACAGAAACAGAGATGTCGAGGCAGAGAAAGAGACAGAAACAGAGAAAGAGAGCACGAGGGTGAGACAGAGATGTGAGGGACACAGAGTAAGAAAGAGACAGGCACAAAGACAAAGAGAAAGAGGATAGTTCAGAGATAAAGGGACCACAACCAATAAATATATGAGAGCAATAGAATAATAGAGAGATAGATAGTGAGAGGAATACAGTAATGGAGAGATAGATAGTGAGAGGAATACAATAATGGAGAGATAGATCATAGAATCATAGAAGTTTACAGCATGGAAACAGGCCCTTCGGCCCAACCAGTCCATGCCGCCCAGTTTTTTACCATTAAGCTAGTCCCAGTTGCCCGCACTTGGCCCATAACCCTCTATACCCATCTTACCCATGTAACCATCTAAATGCTTTTTGAAAGACACAATTGTACCCGCTTCTACTACTACCTCTGGCAGCCCATTCCAGACACTCACTACCCTCTGAGTGAAGAAATTGCCCCTCTGGGCCCTTCTGAATCTCTCCCCTCTCACCTTAAACCTATGCCCTCTAGTTTTAGACTCCCCTACCTTTGGGAAAAGATGTTGACTATCTACCTTATCTATGCCCCTCATTATTTTATAGACCTCTATAAGTTCACCCCTAAGCCTCCTACGCTCCAGGGAAAAAAGTCCCAGTCTATCCAGCCTCTCCTTATAACTCAAACCATCAAGTCCCGGCAACATCCTAGTAAATCTTTTCTGCACTCTTTCTAGTTTAATAATATCCTTTCTATAATAGGGTGACCAGAACTGCACACAGTATTCCAAGTGTGGCCGTACCAATGTCTTGTACAACTTCAACAAGACGTCCCAACTCCTATATTCAATGTTCTGACCAATGAAACCAAGCATGCCGAATGCCTTCTTCACCACCCTGTCCACCTGCGACTCCACCTTCAAGGAGCTATGAACCTGTACTCCTAGATCTCTTTGTTCTATCACTCTCCCCAACGCCATACCATTAACTGAGTAGGTCCTGGCCTGATTCGATCTGCCAAAATGCATCACCTCACATTTATCTAAATTAAACTCCATCTGCCATTCGTCGGCCCACTGGCCTAATAGATCAAGATCCCGTTGCAATCCTAGATAACCTTCTTCACTATCCACTGTGCCACCAATCTTGGTGTCATCTGCAAACTTACTAACCATGCCTCCTAAATTCTCATCCAAATCATTAATATAAATCACAAATAACAGTGGACCCAGCACCGATCCCTGAGGCACACCACTGGTCACAGGCCTCCAGTTTGAAAAACAACCCTCTACAACCACCCTCTGCCTTCTGTCGTCCAGCCAATTTTGAATCCAATTGGCAACCTCACCCTGGATCCCGTGAGCTTTAACCTTCTGCAACAACCTACCATGCGGTACCTTGTCAAAGGCTTTGCTAAAGTCCATGTAGACAACGTCTACTGCACTACCCTCATCTACTGATAGGAATAGAATAATGGGGAGATAGTTAGAGTAATAGAATAATGGAGAGATAGATAGTGAGAGGAATAGAATAATGGAGAGATAAATAGTGAGAGGAATAGAATAATGGAGAGATAAATAGTGAGAGGAATAGAATAATGGAGAGATAGATAGTGAGAGGAATAGAATAATGGAAAGATAGATAGTGAGAGGAATAGAATAATGGAGAGACAGATAGTGAGAGGAATAGAATAATGGATAGATAGAGCGAAAAATAGAACAGTGGAGAGATAGATAGTGGGAGGAATAGAATGAAGGAGAGATAGATAGTGAGAAGAATAGATTAATGGAGAGACAGATAGTGAGAGGAATTGAATAATGGAGAGATAGATAGTGAGAGGAATTGAATAATGGAGGGAGAGATAGTGAGAGTAATAGAGAGAATGGAGAAATAGATAGTGAGAGGAATAGAATAACGGAGAGATACATAGTGAGAGTAATAGAATAATGGAGAGATAGATAGTGAGAGGAGTAGAGAGAATGGAGAGACAGAAAGTGAGCGGAATAGAATAATGGAGAGATAGATAGTGAGGAATGGAATAATGGAGGGAGAGATAGTGAGAGTAATAGAGAGAATGGAGAGATACATAGTGAGAGTAATAGAATAATGGAGAGATAGATAGTGAGAGGAATAGAATAATGGAGAGACGGATAGTGAGAGCAGCAGAGAGAATAATGGAGAGATAGAGAGTGAGAAGAATAGAATAATGGAGAGATAGATAGTGAGAGGAATGGAATAATGGAGAGATAGATAGTGAGAGGAATAGAATAATTGAGAGTCAGATAGTGAGAGGAATAGAATAATGGAGAACTAGATAGTGAGAGTAGCAGAGAGAATAATGGAGAGATAGAGAGTGAGAAGAATAGAATAATGGAGAGATAGATAGAGAGAGGAATAGAATAATGGAGAGACTAGTGAGAGGAATAGAATAACGGAGAGATAGATAGTGAGAGGAATTGAATAATGGAAAGATAGATAGTGAGAGGAATACAATAATGGAGAGATAGATAGTGAGAGGAATAGAATAATGGAGAGGTAGATAATGAGAGTAGCAGAGAGAATAATGGTGAGATAGATAGTGAAAGGAATTGAATAATGGAGAGACTAGTCAGAGGAGTAGAATAATGGAGAGATAGATTGTGAGAGGAATTGAATAATGGAAAGATAGATAGTGAGAGGAATTGAATAATGGAGGGAGAGTAATAGAGAGAATGGAGAGATACATAGTGAGAGTAATAGAATAATGGAGAGATAGATAGTGAGAGAAATATAATAATGGAGGGATAGATAGTGAGAGGAATAGAATAATGGAGAGATAGATAGTGAGAGGAATTGAATAATGGAGGGAGAGTAATAGAGAGAATGGAGAGAAACATAGTGAGAGTAATAGAATAATGGAGAGATAGATGGTGAGAGGAATATAATAATGGAGAGACGGATAGTGAGAGCAGCAGAGAGAATAATGGAGAGATAGAGAGTGAGAAGAATAGAATAATGGAGAGATAGATAGTGAGAGGATTGGAATAATGGAGAGATAGATAGTGAGAGGAATAGAATAATGGAGATTCAGATAGTGAGAGGAATAGAATAATGGAGGGAGAGTAATAGAGAGAATGGAGAGATACATAGTGAGAGTAATAGAATTATGGAGAGACAGATAGTGAGAGGAATAGAATAATGGAGGGATAGATAGTGAGAGGAATAGAATAATGGAGAGATAGATAGTGAGAGAAATATAATAATGGAGGGATAGATAGTGAGAGGAATAGAATAATGGAGAGACGTATAGTGAGAGTAGCAGAGAGAATAATGGTGAGATAGTTTGTGAGAGGAATAGACTAATGGAGAGATAGATATTGAGAGGAATAGACTAATGGAGAGATAGATAGTGCGCGGAATGGAATAATGGAGAGGCAGATAGTGAGAGTAATAGAGAGAATGGAGAGATAGATAGTGTGAGCAAAGTATAATGGAGAGATAGATAGTGAGAAGAATAGAATAACGGAGAGATAGATAGTGAGAGTAATGGAATAATGGAGAGGCAGATAGTGAGAGGAATTGAATAATGCTGAGGTAGATAGTGAGAGTAGCATAGAGAATATTGGAGAGATAGAGAGTGAGAGGAATAGAGAGATTGGACAGATAGATAGTGTGAGGAATAGAATAATGGACAGACAGATAGTGAGAGCAATTGAATAATGCTGAGGTAGATAGTGAGAGTAGCAGAGAGAACAATGGAGAGATAGAGAGCGAGAGGAATAGAATAATGGAGAGGGAGATAATGAGAGTAATAGAGAGAATGGAGAGATAGACAGTGTGAGGAAAGAATAACGGAGAGATAGATAGTGAGAGTAATAGAAAAATGAAGAGATAGATAGTGAGAATAATAGAATAATGGACAGATAGATAGTGAGAGGAATAGAATAATAGAGAGATAGATAGTGAGAGAAATATAATAATGGAGAGAGAGATAGTGAGAGGAATGGAATAATGGAGAGATAGATAGTGAGAGGAACAGTGAATGGAGAGATAGATATTGAGAGAAAAGAATAACGGAGAAATAGATAGTGAGAGGAATAGAATAATGGAGAGATAGATAGTGAGAGGAATAGAATAATTGAGAGATAGGTAGTGAGAGGAATAGAATAATGGAGAGACAGATAGTAAGAGGAACAGAATAATGGAGAAACAGATAGTGAGAGGAACAGAGAGAATGGAGAGATAGATAGTGAGAGGAGTAGAATAATGGAGAAATAGATAGTGCGCAGAATAGAATAATGGAGAGATAGAAAGTGAGAGGAATAGAATAATGGAGAAATAGTGAGAGGAATAGAATAATGGAGAGATAGATAATGAGAGAAGTAGAATAATGGAAAGATAGATAGTGAGAGGAATAGAGAGGATGGAGAGATAGATAGTGTGAGAAATAGAATAATGGAGAGATAGATAGTGAGAGAAATATAATAACGGAGGGATAGATAGTGAGAGGAATAGAATAACGGAGAGATAGATAGTGAGAGCAAGAGAATAATGGAGAGACTAGTGAGAGGAATAGAATAATGGAGAGATAGATAATGAGAGAAGTAGAATAATGGAAAGATAGACAGTGAGAGGAATGAAATAATGGAGAGACTGATAGCGAGAGGAAAAGAGAGAATGGAGAGGTAGCTAGTGAGAGGAGTAGAATAATGGAGAAATAGATAGTGCGAAGAATAGAATAATGGAGAGATAGATAGTGAGAGGAATAGAATAATGGAGAAATAGAAAGTGAGAGGAACAGAATAATGGAGAAACAGATAGTGAGAGGTACAGAATAATGGAGAGATAGATAGTGAGAGGAATAGAATAATGCGGAAATAGATAGTGCAAAGAATAGAATAGTGGAGAGATAGATAGTGAGAGGAATGGAATAATGGAGAGATAGATAATGAGAGGAATTGAATAATGCTGAGGTAGATAGTGAGAGTAGCAGCGAGAATAATGGAGAGATAGAGAGCGAGAGGAATAGAATAATGGAGAGATAGATAGTGCGAGGAATAGAATAATGGAGAGGCAGATAGTGAGAGTAATAGAGAGAATGGAGAGATAGATAGTGTGAGCAAAGAATAACGGAGAGATAGATAGTGAGAGTAATAGAAAAATGAAGAGATAGACAGTGAGAATAATAGAATATTGGACAGATAGATAGTGAGAGAAATATAATAATGGAGAGAGAGAGATAGTGAGAGGAATGGAAGAATGGAAAGATAGATAGTGAGAGGAATAGTGAATGGAGAGATAGATAGTGAGATAAAAGAATAACGGAGAAATAGATAGTGAGAGGAATGGAATAATGGAGAGATAGATAGTGAGAGTAGCAGAGAGAATAATGGAGAGATAGAGAGTCAGAGGAGTAGAATAATGGAGAGATAGATAGTGAGAGTAGCAGAGAGAATAATGGAGAGATAGAGAGTGAGAGGAATAGCATAATGGAGAGTTAGGTAGTGAGAGGAATAGAACAATGGAGAGATAGATAGTGAGAGGAATAGAATAATTGAGAGATAGGTAGTGAGAGGAATAGAATAATGGAGAGACAGATAGTAAGAGGAACAGAATAATGGGGAAATAGATAGTGAGAGGAACAGAGAGAATGGAGAGATAGATAGTGAGAGGAGTAGAATAATGGAGAAATAGATAGTGCGCAGAATAGAATAATGGAGAGATAGATAGTGAGAGGAATAGAATAATGGAGAAATAGTGAGAGGAATAGAATAATGGAGAGATAGATAATGAGAGAAGCAGAATAATGGAAAGATAGATAGTGAGAGGAATAGAGAGAGTGGAGAGATAGATAGCGTGGGGAATAGAATAATGGAGAGATACATAGTGAGAGAAATATAATAATGGAGAGATAGATAGTGAGAGGAATAGAATAATGAAGAGACAGATAGAGAGAGTAATAGAGAGAATGGAGAGATAGATAGTGTGAGGAATAGAATAATGGAGAGATAGATAATGAGAGAAATATAATAACGGAGGGATAGATAGTGAGAGGAATAGAATAACGGAGAGGTAGATCGTGAGAGGAATAGAATAATGGAGAGACGGATAGTGAGAGTAGCAGAGAGAATAATGGAGAGGTAGTTTGTGAGAGGAATAGACGAATGGAGAGATTTATAGTGAAAGGAATAGAATAATGGAGAGATAGATAGTGAGAGGAATCGAATAATGGAGAGATAGATAGTGAGAAGAATAGAATAATGGAGAGATAGATAGTGAGAGGAATAGAAAAATGGAGAAATAGATAGTGAGAGGCACAGAATAATGGAGAAACAGATAGTGAGAGGAACAGGATAATGGAGAGATAGATAGTGAGAGGAATAGAATAGTAGAGAGATAGATAGTGAGAGGAATGGAATAATGGAGAGATAGATAATGAGAGGAATTGAATAATACTGAGGTAGATAGTGAGAGTAGCAGAGAGAATAATGGAGAGATAGAGAGCGAGAGGAATAGAATAATGGAGAGATAGGTAGTGCGAGGAATAGAATATTGGAGAGGCAGATAGTGAGAGTAATAGAGAGAATGGAGAGATAGATAGTGTGAGCAAAGTATAATGGAGAGATAGATAGTGAGAAGAATAGAATAACGGAGAGATAGATAGTGAGAGTAATGGAATAATGGAGAGACTGATAGTGAGAGGAATAGAATAATGGAGAGGCAGATAGTGAGAGGAATTGAATAATGCTGAGGTAGATAGTGAGAGTAGCAGAGAGAATATTGGAGAGATAGAGAGTGAGAGGAATAGAATAATGGAGAGATAGGTAGTGCGAGGAATAGAATAATGGAGAGGCAGATAGTGAGAGTAATAGAGAGAATGGAGAGATAGATAGTGTGAGCAAAGTGTAATGGAGAGATAGATAGTGAGAAGAATAGAATAACGGAGAGATAGATAGTGAGAGTAATAGAAAAATAATCGATAGATAGTGAGAGCAATAGAATAATGGAGAGACTAGTGAGAGGAATAGAATAACGGAGAGATAGATAATGAGAGAAGTAGAATAATGGAAAGATAGACAGTGAGAGGAATGAAATAATGGAGAGACTGATAGCGAGAGGAATAGAGAGAATGGAGAGGTAGCTAGTGAGAGGAGTAGAATAATGGAGAAATAGATAGTGCGAAGAATAGAATAATGGAGAGGTAGATCGTGAGAGGAATAGAATAATGGAGAAATAGATAGTGAGAGGAACAGAATAATGGAGAAACCGATAGTGAGAGGAACAGAATAATGGAGAGATAGATAGTGAGAGGAATAGAATAATGGGGAAATAGATAGTGAGAGGAACAGAATAATGGAGAGATAGATAGTAAGAGTAATAGAGAGAATGGAGAGATAGGTAGTGAGAGGAATAGAATAATGTGGAAATAGATAGTGAGAGGAATAGAATAATGGGCAAATAGATAGTGAGAGGAATAGAATAATGGGGAAATAGATAGTGAGAGGAATAGAATAATGGGGAAATAGATAGTGAGAGGAATAGAATAATGGGGAAATAGATAGTGAGAGGAACAGAATAATGGAGAGATAGATAGTGAGAGGAATAGAATAATGTGGAAATAGATAGTGAGAGGAATAGAATAATGGGGAAATAGATAGTGAGAGGAATAGAATAATGGGGAAATAGATAGTGCAAAGAATAGAATAGTGGAGAGATAGATAGTGAGAGTAGCAGAGAGAATAATGGAGAGATAGAGAGTGAGAGGAATAGCATAATGGAGAGTTAGGTAGCGAGAGGAATAGAACAATGGAGAGATAGATAGTGAGAGGAATAGAATAATTGAGAGATAGGTAGTGAGAGGAATAGAATAATGGAGAGACAGATAGTAAGAGGAACAGAATAATGGGGAAATAGATAGTGAGAGGAACAGAGAGAATGGAGAGATAGATAGTGAGAGGAGTAGAATAATGGAGAAATAGATAGTGCGCAGAATAGAATAATGGAGAGATAGATAGTGAGAGGAATAGAATAATGGAGAAATAGTGAGAGGAATAGAATAATGGAGAGATAGATAATGAGAGAAGCAGAATAATGGAAAGATAGATAGTGAGAGGAATAGAGAGAATGGAGAGATAGATAGCGAGGGGAATAGAATAATGGAGAGATACATAGTGAGAGAAATATAATAATGGAGAGATAGATAGTGAGAGGAATAGAATAATGAAGAGACAGATAGAGAGAGTAATAGAGAGAATGGAGAGATAGATAGTGTGAGGAATAGAATAATGGAGAGATAGATAGTGAGAGAAATATAATAACGGAGGGATAGATAGTGAGAGGAATAGAATAACGGAGAGGTAGATCGTGAGAGGAATAGAATAATGGAGAGACGGATAGTGAGAGTAGCAGAGAGAATAATGGAGAGGTAGTTTGTGAGAGGAATAGACGAATGGAGAGATTTATAGTGAAAGGAATAGAATAATGGAGAGATAGATAGTGAGAGGAATAGAATAATGGAGAGATAGATAGTGAGAAGAATAGAATAATGGAGAGATAGATAGTGAGAGGAATAGAAAAATGGAGAAATAGATAGTGAGAGGCACAGAATAATGGAGAAACAGATAGTGAGAGGAACAGGATAATGGAGAGATAGATAGTGAGAGGAATAGAATAGTAGAGAGATAGATAGTGAGAGGAATGGAATAATGGAGAGATAGATAATGAGAGGAATTGAATAATGCTGAGGTAGATAGTGAGAGTAGCAGAGAGAATAATGGAGAGATGAGAGCGAGAGGAATAGAATAATGGAGAGATAGGTAGTGCGAGGAATAGAATATTGGAGAGGCAGATAGTGAGAGTAATAGAGAGAATGGAGAGATAGATAGTGTGAGCAAAGTATAATGGAGAGATAGATAGTGAGAAGAATAGAATAACAGAGAGATAGATAGTGAGAGTAATGGAATAATGGAGAGACTGATAGTGAGAGGAATAGAATAATGGAGAGGCAGATAGTGAGAGGAATTGAATAATGCTGAGGTAGATAGTGAGAGTAGCAGAGAGAATATTGGAGAGATAGAGAGTGAGAGGAATAGAATAATGGAGAGATAGGTAGTGCGAGGAATAGAATAATGGAGTGGCAGATACTGAGAGTAATAGAGAGAATGGAGAGATAGATAGTGTGAGCAAAGTGTAATGGAGAGATAGATAGTGAGAAGAATAGAATAACGGAGAGATAGATAGTGAGAGTAATAGAAAAATAATCGATAGATAGTGAGAGCAATAGAATAATGGAGAGACTAGTGAGAGGAATAGAATAACGGAGAGATAGATAATGAGAGAAGTAGAATAATGGAAAGATAGACAGTGAGAGGAATGAAATAATGGAGAGACTGATAGCGAGAGGAATAGAGAGAATGGAGAGGTAGCTAGTGAGAGGAGTAGAATAATGGAGAAATAGATAGTGCGAAGAATAGAATAATGGAGAGGTAGATCGTGAGAGGAATAGAATAATGGAGAAATAGATAGTGAGAGGAACAGAATAATGGAGAAACCGATAGTGAGAGGAACAGAATAATGGAGAGATAGATAGTGAGAGGAATAGAATAATGGGGAAATAGATAGTGCAAAGAATAGAATAGTGGAGAGATAGATAGTGAGAGGAATAGAATAATGGAGAGATAGATAGTAAGAGTAATAGAGAGAATGGAGAGATAGATAGTGAGAGGAATAGAATAATGGAGAGACAGATAGTGAGAGGAATTGAATAATGCTGAGGTAGATAGTGAGAGTAGCAGAGAGAATAATGGAGAGATAGAGAGCGAGAGGAATAGAATAATGGAGAGATAGGTAGAGCGAGGAATAGAATAATGGAGAGGCAGCTAGTGAGAGTAATAGAGAGAATGGAGAGATAGATAGTGAGAGGAATAGAATAATGGAGAGATAGGTAGTGCGAGGAATAGAATAATGGAGAGGCAGATAGTGAGAGTAATAGAGAGAACGGAGAGATAGATAGTGTGAGCAAAGAATAACGGAGAGATAGATAGTGAGAGTAATAGATAAATGAAGAGATAGATACTGAGAGGAATAGAGAATGGAGAGATAGATAGTGAGAGGAAAGAATAATGGAGAGATAGATAGTGCAAAGAATAGAATAGTGGAGAGATAGATAGTGAGAGGAATAGAATAATGGAGAGACAGATAGTGAGAGGAATTGAATAATGCTGAGGTAGATAGTGAGAGTAGCAGAGAGAATAATGGAGAGATGAGAGCGAGAGGAATAGAATAATGGAGAGTTAGGTAGTGCGAGGAATAGAATAATGGAGAGGCAGATAGTGAGAGTAATAGAGAGAATGGAGAGGTAAATAGTGTGAGCAAAGTATAATGGAGAGATAGATAGTGAGAAGAATAGAATAACGGAGAGATAGATAGTCAGAGGAATGGAATAATGGAGAGATAGAGAGTGAGAGGAATAGAATAATGGAGAGATAGAGAGCGAGAGGAATAGAATAATGGAGAGATAGGTAGTGCGAGGAATAGAATAATGGAGAGGCAGATAGTGAGAGTAATAGAGAGAATGGAGAGATAGATAGTGAGAGGAATAGAATAAAGGAGAGATAGTTAGTGAGAGTAATTGAAAAATGAAGCGATAGATAGTGAGAGGAATAGAGAGAATGGAGAGATAGATAGTGTGAGCAAAGTACAATGGAGAGATAGATAGTGAGAGTAATTGAAAAATGAAGCGATAGATAGTGAGAATAATAGAATAATGGACAGATAGATAGTGAGAGGAATAGAATATTGGAGAAATAGATAGTGAGAGGAATAGAATAATGGAGAAACAGATAGTGAGAGGAATAGAATAATGGGGAAATAGATAGTGCAAAGAATAGAATAGTGGAGAGATAGATAGTGAGAGGAATGGAATAATGGAGAGATAGATAATGAGAGGAATTGAATAATGCTGAGGTAGATAGTGAGAGTAGCACAGAGAATAATGGAGAGATAGAGAGCGAGAGGAATAGAATAATGGAGAGATAGGTAGGGCGAGGAATAGAATAATGGAGAGATAGATAGAGAGAGGAATAGAATAATGGAGAGATAGGTAGTGAGAGGAATAGAGAGAATGGACAGATAGATAGTGAGAGGAATAGAATAATGGACAGACAGATAGTGAGGGGAATTGAATAATGCTGAGGTAGATAGTGAGAGTAGCAGAGAGAACAATGGAGAGATAGAGAGCGAGAGGAATAGAATAATGGAGAGGGAGATAATGAGAGTAATAGAGAGAATGGAGAGATAGATAGTGTGAGGAAAGAATAACGGAGAGATAGATAGTGAGAGTAATAGAAAAATGAAGAGATAGATAGTGAGAATAATAGAATAATGGAGAGATAGATAGTGAGAGGAATAGAATTATAGAGAGATAGATAGTGAGAGAAATATAATAATGGAGAGAGAGATAGTGAGAGGAATGGAATAATGGAGAGATAGATAGTGAGAGGAATAGTGAATGGAGAGATAGATAGTGAGAGAAAAGAATAACGGAGAAATAGATAGTGAGAGGAATGGAATAATGGAGAGATAGTTAGTGAGAGTAGCAGAGAGAATAATAGAGAGATAGAGAGTCAGAGGAATAGAATAATGGAGAGATAGATAGTGAGAGTAGCAGAGAGAATAATGGAGAGATAGGTAGTGAGAGGAATAGAATAATGGAGAGACAGATAGTAAGAGGAACAGAACAATGGGGAAATAGATAGTGAGAGGAACAGAGAGAATGGAGAGATAGATAGTGAGAGGAGTAGAATAATAGAGAAATAGATAGTGCGCAGAATAGAATAATGGAGAGATAGATAGTGAGAGGAATAGACTAATGGAGAAATATTGAGAGGAATAGAATAATGGAGAGATAGATAATGAGAGAAGTAGAATAATGGAAAGATAGATAGTGAGAGGAATAGAGTAATGGAGAGATAGATAATGAGAGAAATATAATAATGGAGAGATAGATAGTGAGAGGAATAGAATAATGAAGAGACAGATAGAGAGAGTAATAGAGAGAATGCAGAGATAGATAGTGTGAGGAATAGAATAATGGAGAGATAGATAGTGAGAGAAATATAATAACGGAGGGATAGATAGTGAGAGGAATAGAATAACGGAGAGATTGATCGTGAGAGGAATAGAATAATGGAGAGACGGATAGTGAGAGTAGTAGAGAGAATAATGGAGAGGTAGTTTGTGAGAGGAATAGACTAATGGAGAGATAGATAGTGAGAAGAATAGAATAATGGAGAGATAGATAGTGAGAGGAATAGAATAATGGAGAAATAGATAGTGAGAGGAACAGAATAATGGAGAAACAGATAGTGAGAGGAACAGAATTATGGAGAGATAGATAGTGAGAGGAATAGAATAGTAGAGAGATAGATAGTGAGAGGAATGGAATAATGGAGAGATAGATAGTGAGAGTAATAGATAAATGAAGAGATAGATACTGAGAGCAATAGAGAATGGAGAGATAGATAGTGAGAGGAAAGAATAATGGAGAAATAGATAGTGCAAAGAATAGAGTAGTGGAGAGATAGATAGTCAGAGGAATGGTATAATGGAGAGATAGATAATGAGAGGAATTGAATAATGCTGAGGTAGATAGTGAGAGTAGCAGAGAGAATAATGGAGAGATAGATAGTGAGAGGAATAGAATAATGGAGAGATAGATAATGAGAGGAATTGAATAATGCTGCGGTAGATAGTGAGAGTAGCAGAGAGAATAATGGAGAGATAGAGAGCGAGAGGAATAGAATAATGGAGAGATAGATAGAGAGAGGAATAGAATAATGGAGAGTTAGGTAGTGCGAGGAATAGAATAATGGAGAGATAGAGAGCGAGAGGAATAGAATAATGGAGAGTTAGGTAGTGCGAGGAATAGAATAATGGAGAGGCAGATAGTGAGAGTAATAGAGAGAATGGAGAGATAGATAGTGTGAGCAAAGTATAATGGAGAGATAGATAGTGAGAAGAATAGAATAACGGAGAGATAGATAGTGAGAGGATCAGAATAATGGAGAAACAGATAGTGAGAGGAACAGAATAATGGAGAGATAGATAATGAGAGGAATAGAATAATGGGGAAATAGATAGTGCAAAGAATAGAATAGTGGAGAGATAGATAGTTTGAGGAATGGAATAATGGAGAGATAGATAATGAGAGGAATTGAATAATGCTGAGGTAGATAGTGAGAGTAGCAGAGAGAACAATGGAGAGATAGAGAGCGAGAGGAATAGAATAATGGAGAGATAGGTAATGCGAGGAATAGAATAATGGAGAGGCAGATAATGAGAGTAATAGAGAGAATGGAGAGATAGACAGTGTGAGGAAAGAATAACGGAGAGATAGATAGTGAGAGTAATAGAAAAATGAAGAGATAGATAGTGAGAGAAATATACTAATGGAGAGAGAGATAGTTTGAGGAATGGAATAATGGAGAGATAGATAGTGAGAGGAATAGTGAATGGAGAGATAGATAGTGAGAGAAAAGAATAACGGAGAAGTAGATAGTGAGAGGAATGGAATAATGGAGAGATAGAGAGTCAGAGGAATAGAATAATGGAGAGATAGATAGTGAGAGTAGCAGAGAGAATAATGGAGAGATAGAGAGTGAGGGGAATAGCATAATGGAGAGTTAGATAGTGAGAGGAATAGAATAATGGAGAGATAGGTAGTGAGAGGAATAGAATAATGGAGAGATAGATAGTGAGAGGAATAGAGTGAATGGAGAGATAGATAGTGTGAGGAATAGAGTAATGGAGAGATAGATAGTGAGAGAAATATAATAATGGAGAGATAGATAGTGAGAGGAATAGAATAATGAAGAGACAGATAGAGAGAGTAATAGAGAGAATGGAGAGATAGATAGTGTGAGGAATAGAATAATGGAGAGATAGATAGTGAGAGAAATATAATAACGGAGGGATAGATAGTGAGAGGAATAGAATAACGGAGAGATAGATCGTGAGAGGAATAGAATAATGGAGAAATAGATAGTGAGAGGAACAGAATAATGGAGAAACAGATAGTGAGAGGAACAGAATAATAGAGAGATAGATAGTGAGAGGAATAGAATAGTAGAGAGATAGATAGTGAGAGGAATAGAATAGTAGAGAGATAGATAGTGAGAGGAATGGAATAATGGAGAGATAGATAATGAGAGGAATTGAATAATGCTGAGGTAGATAGTGAGAGTAGCAGAGAGAATAATGGAGAGATAGAGAGTGAGAGGAATAGAATAATGGAGAGATAGATAGTGAGAGGAATAGAATAATGGAGAGATAGATAGTGAGAAGAATAGAATAATGGAGAAATAGATTGTGAGAGGAACAGAATAATGGAGAGATAGATAGTGAGAGGAATAGAATAATGGAGAAATAGATTGTGAGAGGAACAGAATAATGGAGAGATAGATAGTGAGAGGAATAGAATAATGGATAAATAGATTGTGAGAGGAACAGAATAGTCGAGAGATAGATAGTGAGAGTAATGGAATAATGGAGAGATAGATAATGAGAGGAATTGAATAATGCTGAGGTAGATAGTGAGAGTAGCAGAGAGAATAATGGAGAGATGGAGCACGAGAGGAATAGAATAATGGAGAGATAGGTAGTGCGAGGACTAGAATATTGGAGAGGCAGATAGTGAGAGTAATAGAGAGAATGGAGAGATAGATAGTGTGAGCAAAGAATAACGGAGAGACAGATAGTGAGAGTAATGGAAAAATGAAGAGATAGATACAGAGAGCAATAGAGAATGGAGAGATAGATAGTGAGAGGAAAGAATAATGGAGAAATAAATAGTGCAAAGAATTGAATAGTGGAGAGATAGATAGTCAGAGGAATGGAATAATGGAGAGATAGGTAATGAGAGGAATTGAATAATGCCGAGGTAGATAGTGAGAGTAGCAGAGAGAACAATGGAGAGATAGAGAGTGAGAGGAATAGAATAATGGAGAGATAGATAGTGAGAGGAATAGAGCGAAAGGAGAGATAGATAGTGAATGGAATAGAGTAATGGAGAGACAGATAGTGAGAGGAATTGAATAATGCTGAGGTAGATAGTGAGAGTAGCAGAGAGAATAATGGAGAGATGAGAGCGAGAGGAATAGAATAATGGAGAGATAGGTAGTGCGAGGAATAGAATAATGGAGAGATAGGTAGTGCGAGGAATAGAATAATGGAGAGGCAGATAGCGAGAGTAATAGAGAGAATGGAGAGATAGATAGTGTGAGCAAAGTATAATGGAGAGATAGATAGTGAGAAGAATAGAATAACGGAGAGATAGATAGTGAGAGGAATGGAATAATGGAGAGACTGATAGCGTGAGGAATAGATAGAATGGAGAGGTAGCTAGTGAGAGGAGTAGAATGATGGAGAAATAGATAGTGCGAAGAATAGAATAATGGAGAGGTAGATAGTGAGAGGAATAGAATAATGGAAAAATAGATAGTGAGAGGAACAGAATAATGGAGAGATAGATAGTGAGAGGAATAGAATAATGTGGAAATAGATAGTGCAAAGAATAGAATAGTGGAGAGAAAGACAGTGAGAGGAATAGAATAATGGAGAGATAGATAGTGAGAGGAATAGAGCGAAAGGAGAGATAGATAGTGAATGGAATAGAGTAATGGAGAGACAGATAGTGAGAGGAATTGAATAATGCTGAGGTAGATAGTGAGAGTAGCAGAGAGAATAATGGAGAGATGAGAGCGAGAGGAATAGAATAATGGAGAGATAGGTAGTGCGAGGAATAGAATAATGGAGAGATAGGTAGTGCGAGGAATAGAATAATGGAGAGGCAGATAGTGAGAGTAATAGAGAGAATGGAGAGATAGATAGTGTGAGCAAAGTATAATGGAGAGATAGATAGTGAGAAGAATAGAATAACGGAGAGATAGATAGTGAGAGGAATGGAATAATGGAGAGACTGATAGCGTGAGGAATAGATAGAATGGAGAGGTAGCTAGTGAGAGGAGTAGAATGATGGAGAAATAGATAGTGCGAAGAATAGAATAATGGAGAGGTAGATAGTGAGAGGAATAGAATAATGGAAAAATAGATAGTGAGAGGAACAGAATAATGGAGAGATAGATAGTGAGAGGAATAGAATAATGTGGAAATAGATAGTGCAAAGAATAGAATAGTGGAGAGAAAGATAGTGAGAGGAATAGAATAATGGAGAGATAGATAGTGAGAGGAATTGAATAATGCTGAGGTAGATAGTGAGAGTAGCAGAGAGAATAATGGAGAGATAGAGAGCGAGAGGAATAGAATAATGGAGAGATAGGTAGTGCGAGGAATAGAATAATCGAGAGGCAGATAGTGAGAGTAATAGAGAGAATGGAGAGATAGATAGTGTGAGCAAAGAATAACGGAGAGATAGATAGTGAGAGTAATAGAAAAATGAAGAGATAGATAGTGAGAATAATAGAATAATGGAGAGATAGATAGTGAGAGAAATATAATAATGGAGAGAGAGATAGTGAGAGGAATGGAATAATGGAGAGATAGATAGTGAGAGGTATAGTGAATGGAGAGATAGATAGTGAGAGCAATGGAACAATGGAGAGATAGAGAGTGAGGGAAAAGAATAACGGAGAAATAGATAGTGAGAGGAATGGAATAATGGAGAGATAGAAAGTGAGAGTAGCAGAGAGAATAATGGAGAGATAGAGAGTCAGAGGAATAGAATAATGGAGAGATAAATAGTGAGAGTAGCAGAGAGAATAATGGAGAGATAGAGAGTGAGAGGAATAGATTAATGGAGAAATAGTGAGAGGAATAGAATAATGGAGAGATAGATAGTGAGAGGAATAGAGAGAATGGAGAGATAGATAGTGAGAGGAGTAGAATAGTGGAGAAATAGATAGTGCGCAGAATAGAATAACGGAGAGATAGACCGTGAGAGGAATAGAATAATGGAGAGATGGATAGTGAGAGTAGCAGAGAGAATAATGGAGAGGTAGTTTGTGAGAGGAATAGACTAATGGAGAGATATATAGTGAAAGGAATAGAATAATGGAGAGATAGATAGTGAGAGTAGCAGAGAGAATAATGGAGAGATAGAGAGTGAGAGGTATAGCATAATGGAGAGTTAGATAGTGAGAGCAATAGAATAATGGAGAGATAGATAGTGAGAGGAACAGAATAATTGAGAGATAGGTAGTGAGAGGAATAGAATAATGGAGAGACAGATAGTAAGAGGAACAGAATAATGGGGAACTAGATAGTGAGAGGAACAGAGAGAATGGAGAGATAGATAGTGAGAGGAGTAGAATAATGGAGAAATAGAAAGTGCGCAGAATAGAATAACGGAGAGATAGATCGTGAGAGGAATAGAATAATGGAGAGACGGATATTGAGAGTAGCAGAGAGAATAATGGAGAGGTAGTTTGTGAGAGGAATAGACTAATGGAGAGATATATAGTGAAAGGAATAGAATAATGGAGAGATAGATAGTGAGAGGAATAGAATAATGGAGAGATAGATAGTGAGAGTAGCAGAGAGAATAATGGAGAGATAGAGAGTGAGAGGTATAGCATAATGGAGAGTTAGATAGTGAGAGCAATAGAATAATGGAGAGATAGATAGTGAGAGGAATAGAATAATTGAGAGGCAGGTATTGAGAGGAATAGAATAATGGAGAGACAGATTGTAAGAGGAACAGAATAATGGGGAAATAGATTGTGAGAGGAACAGAGAGAATGGAGAGATAGATAGTGAGAGGAGTAGAATAATGGAGAAATAGTGAGAGGAATAGAATAATGGAGAGATTGATAGTGAGAGGAATAGAATCATGGAGAAATAGTGAGAGGAATAGAATAATGGAGAGATAGATAATGAGAGAAGTAGAATAATGGAAAGATAGATAGTGAGAGGAATAGAGAGAATGGAGAGATAGATAGTGTGAGGAATAGAATAATGGAGAGATAGATAGTGAGAGGAATAGAATAATGAAGAGACAGATAGAGAGAGTAATAGAGAGAATGGAGAGATAGATAGTGTGAGGAATAGAATAATGGAGGGATAGATAGTGAGAGGAATAGAATAACGGAGAGATAGATCGTGAGAGGAAGAGAATAATGGAGAGACGGATAGTGAGAGTAGCAGAGGGAATAATGGAGAGGTAGTTCGTGAGAGGAATAGACTAATGGAGAGATATATAGTGAAAGGAATAGAATAATGGAGAGATAGATAGTAAGAGGAATAGAATAATGGATTGATAGATAGTGAGAGCAATCGAAAGAATGGAAAAATAGATAGTTAGAGGAATAGAATAATGGAGAGAGAAATAGTGAAACAAGGTGAAGGAGGGTTAAAGAGAGTGAAACAAGATGAAGGAGGGTTAAAGAGAGTGAAACACGATGAAGGAGGGTTAAAGAGAGCGAAACAAGATGAAGGAGGGTTAAAGAGAGCGAAACAAGATGAAGGAGAGTGAAAGAGAGTGAAACAAGATGAAGGAGAGTTAAAGAGTGAAAAAAGATGAAGGAGGGTTAAAGAGTGTGAAACAATATGAACGAGGGTTAAAGAGAGTCAAGGATGAAGGAGGGTTAAAGAGAGTGAAACAAGCTGAAGGATGGTTAAAGAGAGTGAAGCAATGTTAAGGAGGGTGAAAGATAGTGAAACAAGATGAAGGAGGGTTAAAGAGAGTGAAACAAGATGAAGGAGGGATAAAGAGAGTGAAACAAGATGAAGGAGGGATAAAGAGAGTGAAACAAGATGAAGTAGGGTTTAAGAGAATGAAACAAGTTAAGGAGGGTTAAAGAGAGTCAAGGACGAAGGAGGGTTAAAGAGGGTGAAACAAGCTGAAGGATGGTTAAAGAGAGTGAAACAAGATGAAGGGGAGTAAAAAATAGTGAAACGAGATGAAGGAGGGTTAAAGAGAGTGAAACAAGATGAAGGAGGGTTAAAGAGAGAGGAACAAGATGAAGGAGGGTTAAAGTGATTGAAACAAGATGAAGGAGTGTTAAAGAGAGTGAAACAAGGTGAAGGAAGGTTAAAGAGAGTGAAACAAGATGAAGGAGGGTTAAAGAGAGTGAAACAAGATGAAGGAGGGCTAAAGAGAGTGAAACAAGATGAAGGAGGATTAAAGAGAGTGAAACAAGATGAAGGAGGGCTAAAGAGAGTGAAACAAGATGAAGGAGGGTTAAAGAGAGTGAAACAAGATGAAGGAGGGTTAAAGAGAGTAAACCAAGATGAAGGAGGGTTAAAGAGGGTGAACAATATGAAGGAGTGTTAAAGAGAGTGAAACAATATGAAGGAGGGGAAAAGAGAGTGAAAAAAGATGAAGGAGGGTTAAAGTGAGTGAAACAAGATGAAGGAGGGTTAAAGAGAGTAAACCAAGATGAAGGAGGGTTAAAGAGGGTGAACAATATGAAGGAGGGTGAAAGAGAGTGAAACAAGGTGAAGGAGGGTGAAAGAGGGTGAAACAAGATGAAGTAGGGTTAAAGCGAGTGAAACAATATGAAGGAGGGTTAATGAGAGTGAAACAAGATGAAGGAGGGTTAAAGAGAGTCAAACACGATGAAGGAGGGTTATAGAGAGTCAAATACAATGAAGGAGGGTCAAAGAGAGTGAAACAAGATGAAGGAGGGTTAAAGAGAGTCAAACAGGATGAAGGAGGGTTAAAGCGAATGAAACAAACTGATGGAGGGTTTAAGAGATTGAAACAAGATGAAGGAGGGTTAAATCGTGTGAAACAATATGAAGGAGGTGAAAGAGAGTGAAATAAGATGAAGGAGGGTGAAAGAGAGTGAAACAAGATTAAGGAGGGTGAAAGAGAGTGAAACAAGATGAAGGAGGGTTATAGAGAGTGAAATAAGATGAAGGAGGGTTAAAGAGAGTGAAACAAGATGAAGGAGGGTTAAAAGAGTGAAACAAAATGAAGCAGGTGTAAAGAGAGTGAAACAAGATGAAGGAGGGTTAAAGAGAGTGAACAATATGAAGGAGGGTTAAAGAGAGTGAAACAAGATGAAGGAGGGTTAAAGATAGTAAAAGGAGATGAAGGAGGCTTAAAGATAGTGAAACAAGGTGTAGGCGGGTTAAAAAGAGTGAAACAAGATGAAGGAGAGTGAAACAAGATGAAGGAGAGTGAAAGAGAGTGAAACAAGATGAAGGAGAGTTAAAGAGAGTTAAACAAGATGAAGGAGAGTGAAAGAGAGTGAAACTTGGTGAAGGAGGGTTAAAGAGCGTGAAACAAGATGAAGGAGGGTTAATGAGAGTGAAACAAGATGAAAGAGGGTTAAAGAGAGTGAAACAGGATGAGGGAGGGTGAAAGCGAATGAAACAAGATGAAGGAGGGGTAATGAGAGTGAAACAATATGAAGGAGCTGAAAGAGAGTGAAATAAGATGAAGGAAAGTGAAAGAGAGTGAAACAAGATGAAGGAGGGTGAAAGAGAGTGAAACAAGATGAAGGAGGGTTAAAGAGAGTGAACAATATGAAGGAGGGTTAAAGAGAGTGAAACAAGATGAAGGAGGGTTAAAGATAGTAAAACGAGATGAAGGAGGCTTAAAGAGAGTGAAACAAGGTGTAGGAGTGTTAAAAAGAGTGAAACAAGATAAAGGAGAGTGAAAGAGTGAAACAAGCTGAAGGAGAGTTAAAGAGAGTGAAACAAGATGATGGAGGGTTAAAGAGAGTGAAACATTATGAAGGACGGTTAAAGAGAGCGAAACAAGATGAAGGAGGGTTAAAGAGAGTGAAACAAGATGAAGTATGGTTAAAGAGATTGAAACAAGATGAAGGAGAGTTAAAGAGAGTGAAACTAGGTGAAGGAGGGTTAAAGAGAGTGAAACAAGATGAAGGAGGGGTAAAGACAGTGAAACATGGTGAAGGAGGGTTAATGAGAGTGAAATAGGATGAAGGAGGGTCAAAGAGAGTCAAACAAGATGAAGGAGGGCTAAAGAGAGTGAAACAAGATGAAGGAGGGTTCAAGAGAGTCAAACACGATGAAGGAGGGTTAAAGAGAGTCAAACACAATGAAGGAGGGTCAAAGAGAGTGAAACAAGATGAAGGAGGGTTAATGAGAGTCAAAAAAGATGAAGGAGGGTTAAAGAGACTCAAACACGATGAAGGAGGGTTAAAGAGAGTCAAACACAATGAAGGAGGGTCAAAGAGAGTGAAACAAGATGAAGGAGGGTTAATGAGAGTGAAAAAAGATGAAGGAGGGTTAAAGAGATTGAAACAAGATGAAGGAGGTTTAAAGAGATTCAAACAAGATGAAGGAGTGTTCAAGAGAGTGAAACAAGATGAAGGAGGCTGAAGGAAAGTGAAACAAGATGAAGGAGAGTTAAAGAGAGTTAAACAAGATGAAGGAGAGTGAAAGAGAGTGAAACTTGGTGAAGGAGGGTTAAAGAGCGTGAAACAAGATGAAGGAGGGTTAATGAGAGTGAAACAAGATGAAAGAGGGTTAAAGAGAGTGAAACAGGATGAGGGAGGGTGAAAGCGAATGAAACAAGATGAAGGAGGGGTAATGAGAGTGAAACAATATGAAGGAGCTGAAAGAGAGTGAAATAAGATGAAGGAAAGTGAAAGAGAGTGAAACAAGATGAAGGAGGGTGAAAGAGAGTGAAACAAGATGAAGGAGGGTTAAAGAGAGTGAACAATATGAAGGAGGGTTAAAGAGAGTGAAACAAGATGAAGGAGGGTTAAAGATAGTAAAACGAGATGAAGGAGGCTTAAAGAGAGTGAAACAAGGTGTAGGAGTGTTAAAAAGAGTGAAACAAGATAAAGGAGAGTGAAAGAGTGAAACAAGATGAAGGAGAGTTAAAGAGAGTGAAACAAGATGATGGAGGGTTAAAGAGAGTGAAACATTATGAAGGACGGTTAAAGAGAGCGAAACAAGATGAAGGAGGGTTAAAGAGAGTGAAACAAGATGAAGTATGGTTAAAGAGATTGAAACAAGATGGAGGAGAGTTAAAGAGAGTGAAACTAGGTGAAGGAGGGTTAAAGAGAGTGAAACAAGATGAAGGAGGGGTAAAGACAGTGAAACATGGTGAAGGAGGGTTAATGAGAGTGAAATAGGATGAAGGAGGGTCAAAGAGAGTCAAACAAGATGAAGGAGGGCTAAAGAGAGTGAAACAAGATGAAGGAGGGTTCAAGAGAGTCAAACACGATGAAGGAGGGTTAAAGAGAGTCAAACACAATGAAGGAGGGTCAAAGAGAGTGAAACAAGATGAAGGAGAGTGAAACAAGATGAAGGAGAGTGAAAGAGAGTGAAACAAGATGAAGGAGAGTTAAAGAGAGTTAAACAAGATGAAGGAGAGTGAAAGAGAGTGAAACTTGGTGAAGGAGGGTTAAAGAGCGTGAAACAAGATGAAGGAGGGTTAATGAGAGTGAAACAAGATGAAAGAGGGTTAAAGAGAGTGAAACAGGATGAGGGAGGGTGAAAGCGAATGAAACAAGATGAAGGAGGGGTAATGAGAGTGAAACAATATGAAGGAGCTGAAAGAGAGTGAAATGAGATGAAGGAAAGTGAAAGAGAGTGAAACAAGATGAAGGAGGGTGAAAGAGAGTGAAACAAGATGAAGGAGGGTTAAAGAGAGTGAACAATATGAAGGAGGGTTAAAGAGAGTGAAACAAGATGAAGGAGGGTTAAAGATAGTAAAACGAGATGAAGGAGGCTTAAAGAGAGTGAAACAAGGTGTAGGAGTGTTAAAAAGAGTGAAACAAGATAAAGGAGAGTGAAAGAGTGAAACAAGATGAAGGAGAGTTAAAGAGAGTGAAACAAGATGATGGAGGGTTAAAGAGAGTGAAACATTATGAAGGACGGTTAAAGAGAGCGAAACAAGATGAAGGAGGGTTAAAGAGAGTGAAACAAGATGAAGTATGGTTAAAGAGATTGAAACAAGATGAAGGAGAGTTAAAGAGAGTGAAACTAGGTGAAGGAGGGTTAAAGAGAGTGAAACAAGATGAAGGAGGGGTAAAGACAGTGAAACATGGTGAAGGAGGGTTAATGAGAGTGAAATAGGATGAAGGAGGGTCAAAGAGAGTCAAACAAGATGAAGGAGGGCTAAAGAGAGTGAAACAAGATGAAGGAGGGTTCAAGAGAGTCAAACACGATGAAGGAGGGTTAAAGAGAGTCAAACACAATGAAGGAGGGTCAAAGAGAGTGAAACAAGATGAAGGAGGGTTAATGAGAGTCAAAAAAGATGAAGGAGGGTTAAAGAGACTCAAACACGATGAAGGAGGGTTAAAGAGAGTCAAACACAATGAAGGAGGGTCAAAGAGAGTGAAACAAGATGAAGGAGGGTTAATGAGAGTGAAAAAAGATGAAGGAGGGTTAAAGAGATTGAAACAAGATGAAGGAGGTTTAAAGAGATTCAAACAAGATGAAGGAGTGTTCAAGAGAGTGAAACAAGATGAAGGAGGCTGAAGGAAAGTGAAACAAGATGAAGGAGGGTTAAAGAGAGTGAAACAAGTTGAAGGAGGGTTAAAGAGCGTGAAAAAAGATGAAGGAGGGTTAAAGTGAGTGAAACAAGACGAAGGAGGGTTAAAGTGAGTGAAACAAGATGAAGGCGGTTTAAAGAGAGTGAAACAAGATGAAGGAGGGTTAAAGAGAGTAAACCAAGATGAAGGAGGGTTAAAGAGAGTGAAACAAGATGAAGGAGGGTTAAAGATACTAAACCGAGATGAAGGATGCTTAAAGAGAGTGAAACAAGGTGTAAGAGGGCTAAAAAGAGTGAAACAAGATGAAGGAGAGTGAAAGAGAGTGAAACAAGATGAAGGAGAGTTAAAGAGAGTGAAACAAGATGATGGAGGGTTAAAGAGAGTGAAACATTATGAAGGACGGTTAAAGAGAGCGAAACAAGATGAAGTATGGTTAAAGAGAGTGAAACAAGATGAAGTATGGTTAAAGAGATTGAAACAAGATGAAGGAGAGTTAAAGAGAGTGAAACTAGGTGAAGGAGGGTTAAAGGGAGTGAAACAAGATGAAGGAGGGGTAAAGACAGTGAAACATGGTGAAGGAGGGTTAATGAGAATGAAATAGGATGAAGGAGGGTCAAAGAGAGTAAAACAAGATGAAGGAGGGCTAAAGAGAGTGAAACAAGATGAAGGAGGGTTCAAGAGAGTCAAACACGATGAAGGAGGGTTAAAGAGAGTCAAACACAATGAAGGATGGTCAAAGAGAGTGAAACAAGATGAAGGAGGGTTAATGAGAGTGAAACAAGATGAAGGAGGGTTAAAGATAGTAAAACGAGATGAAGGAGGCTTAAAGAGAGTGAAACAAGGTGTAGGAGTGTTAAAAAGAGTGAAACAAGATAAAGGAGAGTGAAAGAGTGAAACAAGATGAAGGAGAGTTAAAGAGAGTGAAACAAGATGATGGAGGGTTAAAGAGAGTGAAACATTATGAAGGACGGTTAAAGAGAGCGAAACAAGATGAAGGAGGGTTAAAGAGAGTGAAACAAGATGAAGTATGGTTAAAGAGATTGAAACAAGATGGAGGAGAGTTAAAGAGAGTGAAACTAGGTGAAGGAGGGTTAAAGAGAGTGAAACAAGATGAAGGAGGGGTAAAGACAGTGAAACATGGTGAAGGAGGGTTAATGAGAGTGAAATAGGATGAAGGAGGGTCAAAGAGAGTCAAACAAGATGAAGGAGGGCTAAAGAGAGTGAAACAAGATGAAGGAGGGTTCAAGAGAGTCAAACACGATGAAGGAGGGTTAAAGAGAGTCAAACACAATGAAGGAGGGTCAAAGAGAGTGAAACAAGATGAAGGAGAGTGAAACAAGATGAAGGAGAGTGAAAGAGAGTGAAACAAGATGAAGGAGAGTTAAAGAGAGTTAAACAAGATGAAGGAGAGTGAAAGAGAGTGAAACTTGGTGAAGGAGGGTTAAAGAGCGTGAAACAAGATGAAGGAGGGTTAATGAGAGTGAAACAAGATGAAAGAGGGTTAAAGAGAGTGAAACAGGATGAGGGAGGGTGAAAGCGAATGAAACAAGATGAAGGAGGGGTAATGAGAGTGAAACAATATGAAGGAGCTGAAAGAGAGTGAAATGAGATGAAGGAAAGTGAAAGAGAGTGAAACAAGATGAAGGAGGGTGAAAGAGAGTGAAACAAGATGAAGGAGGGTTAAAGAGAGTGAACAATATGAAGGAGGGTTAAAGAGAGTGAAACAAGATGAAGGAGGGTTAAAGATAGTAAAACGAGATGAAGGAGGCTTAAAGAGAGTGAAACAAGGTGTAGGAGTGTTAAAAAGAGTGAAACAAGATAAAGGAGAGTGAAAGAGTGAAACAAGATGAAGGAGAGTTAAAGAGAGTGAAACAAGATGATGGAGGGTTAAAGAGAGTGAAACATTATGAAGGACGGTTAAAGAGAGCGAAACAAGATGAAGGAGGGTTAAAGAGAGTGAAACAAGATGAAGTATGGTTAAAGAGATTGAAACAAGATGAAGGAGAGTTAAAGAGAGTGAAACTAGGTGAAGGAGGGTTAAAGAGAGTGAAACAAGATGAAGGAGGGGTAAAGACAGTGAAACATGGTGAAGGAGGGTTAATGAGAGTGAAATAGGATGAAGGAGGGTCAAAGAGAGTCAAACAAGATGAAGGAGGGCTAAAGAGAGTGAAACAAGATGAAGGAGGGTTCAAGAGAGTCAAACACGATGAAGGAGGGTTAAAGAGAGTCAAACACAATGAAGGAGGGTCAAAGAGAGTGAAACAAGATGAAGGAGGGTTAATGAGAGTCAAAAAAGATGAAGGAGGGTTAAAGAGACTCAAACACGATGAAGGAGGGTTAAAGAGAGTCAAACACAATGAAGGAGGGTCAAAGAGAGTGAAACAAGATGAAGGAGTGTTAATGAGAGTGAAAAAAGATGAAGGAGGGTTAAAGAGATTGAAACAAGATGAAGGAGGTTTAAAGAGATTCAAACAAGATGAAGGAGTGTTCAAGAGAGTGAAACAAGATGAAGGAGGCTGAAGGAAAGTGAAACAAGATGAAGGAGGGTTAAAGAGAGTGAAACAAGTTGAAGGAGGGTTAAAGAGCGTGAAAAAAGATGAAGGAGGGTTAAAGTGAGTGAAACAAGACGAAGGAGGGTTAAAGTGAGTGAAACAAGATGAAGGCGGTTTAAAGAGAGTGAAACAAGATGAAGGAGGGTTAAAGAGAGTAAACCAAGATGAAGGAGGGTTAAAGAGAGTGAAACAAGATGAAGGAGGGTTAAAGATACTAAACCGAGATGAAGGATGCTTAAAGAGAGTGAAACAAGGTGTAAGAGGGCTAAAAAGAGTGAAACAAGATGAAGGAGAGTGAAAGAGAGTGAAACAAGATGAAGGAGAGTTAAAGAGAGTGAAACAAGATGATGGAGGGTTAAAGAGAGTGAAACATTATGAAGGACGGTTAAAGAGAGCGAAACAAGATGAAGTATGGTTAAAGAGAGTGAAACAAGATGAAGTATGGTTAAAGAGATTGAAACAAGATGAAGGAGAGTTAAAGAGAGTGAAACTAGGTGAAGGAGGGTTAAAGGGAGTGAAACAAGATGAAGGAGGGGTAAAGACAGTGAAACATGGTGAAGGAGGGTTAATGAGAATGAAATAGGATGAAGGAGGGTCAAAGAGAGTAAAACAAGATGAAGGAGGGCTAAAGAGAGTGAAACAAGATGAAGGAGGGTTCAAGAGAGTCAAACACGATGAAGGAGGGTTAAAGAGAGTCAAACACAATGAAGGATGGTCAAAGAGAGTGAAACAAGATGAAGGAGGGTTAATGAGAGTGAAAAAAGATGAAGGAGGGTTAAAGAGATTGAAACAAGATGAAGGAGGTTTAAAGAGATTCAAACAAGATGAAGGAGGGTTCAAGAGAGTGAAACAAGATGAAGGAGGCTGAAGGAAATTGAAACAAGATGAAGGAGGGTTAAAGAGAGTGAAACAAGATGAAGGAGGGTTAAAGAGAGTGAAAAAAGATGAAGGAGGGTTAAAGTGAGTGAAACAAGATGAAGGAGGGTTAAAGTGAGTGAAACAAGATGAAGGAGGGTTAAAGAGAGTGAAACAAGATGAAGGAGGGTTAAAGAGAGTAAACCAAGATGAAGGAGGGTTAAAGAGAGTGAAACAAGATGAAGGAGGGTTAAAGAGGGTGAACAATATGAAGGAGTGTTAAAGAGAGTGAAACAAGATGAAGGAAGGGTAAAGAGAGTGAAAAAAGATGAAGGAGGGTTAAAGAGAGTAAACCAAGATGAATGAGGGTTAAAGAGGGTGAACAATATGAAGGAGTGTTAAAGAGAGTGAAACAGGATGAAGGTGGGTTAAAGAGAGTGAAACACCATGAAGGAGTGTTAATGAGAGTGAAACAATATGAATGAGGGTTAACGAGAGTAAAACAAGATGAAGGAGAGTTAAAGAGAGTGAACAATATGAAGGAGGGTTCAAGAGAGTGAAACAAGGCGAAGGAGGGTGAAAGAGGTTGAAACAAGGTGAAGGAGAGTTAAAGAGAGTGAAACAAGATGAAGTAGGGTTAAAGCGAGTGAAACAAGATGAAGGAGGGTTAATGAGAGTGAAACAATATGAAGGAGGGTAAAAGAGAGTGAAACAAAATGAAGGAGGGTTAAAGAGAGTGAAACAAGGTGAAGGAGGGTTAAAGAGAGAGGAACAAGATGAAGGAGGGTTAAAGTGATTGAAACAAGATGAAGGAGTGTTAAAGAGAGTGAAACAAGGTGAAGGAAGGTTAAAGAGAGTGAAACAAGATGAAGGAGGGTTAAAGAGAGTGAAACAAGATGAAGGAGGGCTAAAGAGAGTGAAACAAGATGAAGGAGGGTTGAAGAGAGTGAAACAAGATGGAGGAGGGTTAAAGAGAGTAAACCAAGATGAAGGAGGGTTAAAGAGGGTGAACAATATGAAGGAGGGTGAAAGAGAGTGAAACAAGGTGAAGGAGGGTGAAAGAGGGTGAAACAAGATGAAGTAGGGTTAAAGCGAGTGAAACAATATGAAGGAGGGTTAATGAGAGTGAAACAAGATGAAGGAGGTTTAAAGAGAGTCAAACACGATGAAGGAGGGTTATAGAGAGTCAAATACAATGAAGGAGGGTCAAAGAGAGTGAAACAAGATGAAGGAGGGTTAAAGAGAGTCAAACAGGATGAAGGAGGGTTAACGCGAATGAAACAAACTGATGGAGGGTTTAAGAGATTGAAACAAGATGAAGGAGGGTTAAATCGAGTGAAACAATATGAAGGAGGAGAAAGAGAGTGAAATAAGATGAAGGAGGGTGAAAGAGAGTGAAACACGATTCAGGAGGGTGAAAGAGAGTGAAACAAGATGAAGGAGGGTTAAAGAGAGTGAAATAAGATGAAGGAGGGTTAAAGAGAGTGAAACAAGATGAAGGAGGGTTAAAAGAGTGAAACAAAATGAAGCAGGTGTAAAGAGAGTGAAACAAGATGAAGGAGGGTTAAAGAGAGTGAACAACATGAAGGAGGGTTAAAGAGAGTGAAACAAGATGAAGGAGGGTTAAAGATAGTAAAAGGAGATGAAGGAGGCTTAAAGATAGTGAAACAAGGTGTAGGCGGGTTAAAAAGAGTGAAACAAGATGAAGGAGAGTGAAACAAGATGAAGGAGAGTGAAAGAGAGTGAAACAAGATGAAGGAGAGTTAAAGAGAGTTAAACAAGATGAAGGAGAGTGAAAGAGAGTGAAACTAGGTGAAGGAGGGTTAAAGAGCGTGAAACAAGATGAAGGAGGGTTAATGAGAGTGAAACAAGATGAAGGAGGGTTAAAGAGAGTGAAACAGGATGAAGGAGGGTGAAAGCGAATGAAACAAGATGAAGGAGGGGTAATGAGAGTGAAACAATATGAAGGAGGTGAAAGAGAGTGAAATAAGATGAAGGAAGGTGAAAGAGAGTGAAACAAGATGAAGGAGGGTGAAAGAGAGTGAAACAAGATGAAGGAGGGTTAAAGAGAGTGAAATAAGATGAAGGAGGGTTAAAGAGAGTGAAACAAGGGGAAGGAGGGTTAAAGAGAGTGAACAATATGAAGGAGGGTTAAAGAGAGTGAAACAAGATGAAGGAGGGTTAAAGATAGTAAAACGAGATGAAGGAGGCTTAAAGAGAGTGAAACAAGGCGTAGGAGTGTTAAAAAGAGTGAAACAAGATGAAGGAGAGTGAAAGAGAGTGAAACAAGATGAAGGAGAGTTAAAGAGAGTGAAACAAGATGATGGAGGGTTAAAGAGAGTGAAACATTATGAAGGACGGTTAAAGAGAGCGAAACAAGATGAAGGAGGGTTAAAGAGAGTGAAACAAGATGAAGTATGGTTAAAGAGATTGAAACAAGATGAAGGAGAGTTAAAGAGAGTGAAACTAGGTGAAGGAGGGTTAAAGAGAGTGAAACAAGATGAAGGAGGGGTAAAGACAGTGAAACATGGTGAAGGAGGGTTAATGAGAGTGAAATAGGATGAAGGAGGGTCAAAGAGAGTCAAACAAGATGAAGGAGGGCTAAAGAGAGTGAAACAAGATGAAGGAGGGTTCAAGAGAGTCAAACACGATGAAGGAGGGTTAAAGAGAGTCAAACACAATGAAGGAGGGTCAAAGAGAGTGAAACAAGATGAAGGAGGGTTAATGAGAGTGAAAAAAGATGAAGGAGGGTTAAAGAGAGTCAAACACGATGAAGGAGGGTTAAAGAGAGTCAAACACAATGAAGGAGGGTCAAAGAGAGTGAAACAAGATGAAGGAGGGTTAATGAGAGTGAAAAAAGATGAAGGAGGGTTAAAGAGATTGAAACAAGATGAAGGAGGTTTAAAGAGATTCAAACAAGATGAAGGAGTGTTCAAGAGAGTGAAACAAGATGAAGGAGGCTGAAGGAAAGTGAAACAAGATGAAGGAGGGTTAAAGAGAGTGAAACAAGTTGAAGGAGGGTTAAAGAGCGTGAAAAAAGATGAAGGAGGGTTAAAGTGAGTGAAACAAGACGAAGGAGGGTTAAAGTGAGTGAAACAAGATGAAGGAGGTTTAAAGAGAGTGAAACAAGATGAAGGAGGGTTAAAGAGAGTAAACCAAGATGAAGGAGGGTTAAAGAGAGTGAAACAAGATGAAGGAGGGTTAAAGATAGTAAACCGAGATGAAGGAGGCTTAAAGAGAGTGAAACAAGGTGTAGGAGGGTTAAAAAGAGTGAAACAAGATGAAGGAGAGTGAAAGAGAGTGAAACAAGATGATGGAGGGTTAAAGAGAGTGAAACATTATGAAGGACGGTTAAAGAGAGCGAAACAAGATGAAGGATGGTTAAAGAGAGTGAAACAAGATGAAGTATGGTTAAAGAGATTGAAACAAGATGAAGGAGAGTTAAAGAGAGTGAAACTAGGTGAAGGAGGGTTAAAGTGAGTGAAACAAGTTGAAGGAGGGGTAAAGACAGTAAAACATGGTGAAGGAGGGTTAATGAGAATGAAATAGGACGAAGGAGGGTCAAAGAGAGTAAAACAAGATGAAGGAGGGCTAAAGAGAGTGAAACAAGATGAAGGAGGGTTCAAGAGAGTCAAACACGATGAAGGAGGGTTAAAGAGAGTGAAAAAAGATGAAGGAGGGTTAAAGAGATTGAAACAAGATGAAGGAGGTTGAAAGAGATTCAAACAAGATGAAGGAGTGTTCAAGAGAGTGAAACAAGATGAAGGAGGCTGAAGGAAAGTGAAACAAGATGAAGGAGGGTTAAAGAGAGTGAAACAAGTTGAAGATGGGTTAAAGAGCGTGAAAAAAGATGAAGGAGGTTAAAGTGAGTGAAACAAGACGAAGGAGGGTTAAAGTGAGTGAAACAAGATGAAGGAGGGTTAAAGAGAGTGAAACAAGATGAAGGAGGGTTAAAGAGAGTAAACCAAGATGAAGGAGGGTTAAAGAGAGTGAAACAAAATGAAGGAGGGTTAAAGATAGTAAACCGAGATGAAGGAGGCTTAAAGAGAGTGAAACAAGGTGTAGGAGGGTTAAAAAGAGTGAAACAAGATGAAGGAGAGTGAAAGAGAGTGAAACAAGATGAAGGAGAGTTAAAGAGAGTGAAACAAGATGATGGAGGGTTAAAGAGAGTGAAACATTATGAAGGACGGTTAAAGAGAGCGAAACAAGATGAAGGATGGTTAAAGAGAGTGAAACAAGATGAAGTATGGTTAAAGAGATTGAAACAAGATGAAGGAGAGTTAAAGAGAGTGAGACTAGGTGAAGGTGGGTTAAATGGAGTGAAACAAGATGAAGGAGGGGTAAAGACAGTGAAACATGGTGAAGGAGGGTTAATGAGAATGAAATAGGACGAAGGAGGGTCAAAGAGAGTAAAACAAGATGAAGGAGGGCTAAAGAGAGTGAAACAAGATGAAGGAGGGTTCAAGAGAGTCAAATACGATGAAGGAGGGTTAAAGAGAGTGAAACAAGATGAAGGAGGGTTAAAGAGAGTAAACCAAGATGAAGGAGGGTTAAAGAGAGTGAAACAAGATGAAGGAGGGTTAAAGAGGGTGTACAATATGAAGGAGTGTTAAAGAGAGTGAAACAAGATGAAGGAAAGGTAAAGAGAGTGAAAAAAGATGAAGGAGGGTTAAAGAGAGTGAAAAAAGATGAAGGAGGGTTAAAGAGATTGAAACAAGATGAAGGAGGTTTAAAGAGATTCAAACAAGATAAAGGAGGGTTCAAGAGAGTGAAACAAGATGAAGGAGGCTGAAGGAAATTGAAACAAGATGAAGGAGGGTTAAAGAGAGTGAAACAAGATGAAGGAGGGTTAAAGAGAGTGAAAAAAGATGAAGGAGGGTTAAAGTGAGTGAAACAAGATGAAGGAGGGTTAAAGTGAGTGAAACAAGATGAAGGAGGGTTAAAGAGAGTGAAACAAGATGAAGGAGGGTTAAAGAGAGTAAACCAAGATGACGGAGGGTTAAAGAGAGTGAAACAAGATGAAGGAGGGTTAAAGAGGGTGAACAATATGAAGGAGTGTTAAAGAGAGTGAAACAAGATGAAGGAGGGTTAAAGTGAGTGAAACAAGATGAAGGAGTGTTAAAGAGAGTGAAACAAGGTGAAGGAAGGTTAAAGAGAGTGAAACAAGATGAAGGAGGGTTAAAGAGAGTGAAACAAGACGAAGGAGGGCTAAAGAGAGTGAAACAAGATGAAGGAGGGTTAAAGAGAGTGAAACAAGATGAAGGAGGATTAAAGAGAGTGAAACAAGATGAAGGAGGGCTAAAGAGAGTGAAACAAGATGAAGGAGGGTTAAAGAGAGTGAAACAAGATGAAGGAGGGTTAAAGAGAGTAAACCAAGATGAAGGAGGGTTAAAGAGGGTGAACAATATGAAGGAGTGTTAAAGAGAGTGAAACAAAATGAAGGAGGGGAAAAGAGTGAAAAAAGATGAAGGAGGGTTAAAGTGAGTGAAACAAGATGAAGGAGGGTTAAAGAGAGTAAACCAAGATTAAAGAGGGTTAAAGAGGGTGAACAATATGAAGGAGGGTGAAAGAGAGTGAAACAAGGTGAAGGAGGGTGAAAGAGGGTGAAACAAGATGAAGTAGGGTTAAAGCGAGTGAAACAATATGAAGGAGGGTTAATGAGAGTGAAACAAGATGAAGGAGGGTTAAAGAGAGTCAAACACGATGAAGGAGGGTTATAGAGAGTCAAATACAATGAAGGAGGGTCAAAGAGAGTGAAACAAGATGAAGGAGGGTTAAAGAGAGTCAAACAGGATGAAGGAGGGTTAAAGCGAATGAAACAAACTGATGGAGGGTTTAAGAGATTGAAACAATATGAAGGAGGGTTAAATCGAGTGAAACAATATGAAGGAGGTGAAAGAGAGTGAAATAAGATGAAGGAGGGTGAAAGAGAGTGAAATAAGATTAAGGAGGGTGAAAGAGAGTGAAACTAGATGAAGGAGGGTTAAAGAGAGTGAAATAAGATGAAGGAGGGTTAAAAAGAGTGAAACAAGATGAAGGAGGGTTAAAAGAGTGAAACAAAATGAAGCAGGTGTAAAGAGAGTGAAACAAGATGAAGGAGGGTTAAAGAGAGTGAACAATATGAACGAGGGTTAAAGAGAGTGAAACAAGATGAAGGAGGGTTAAAGAGAGTGAACAATATGAAGGAGGGTTAAAGAGAGTGAAACAAGATGAAGGAGGGTTAAAGATAGTAAAAGGAGATGAAGGAGGCTTAAAGATAGTGAAACAAGGAGTAAGAGGGTTAAAAAGAGTGAAACAAGATGAAGGAGAGTGAAAGAGAGTGAAACAAGATGAAGGAGAGTGAAAGAGTGAAACAAGATGAAGGAGAGTTAAAGAGAGGTAAACAAGATGAAGGAGAGTGAAAGAGAGTGAAACAAGATGAAGGAGAGTGAAAGAGTGAAACAAGATGAAGGAGAGTGAAAGAGAGTGAAACTAGGTGAAGGAGGGTTAAAGAGAGTGAAACAAGATGAAGGAGGGGTAAAGACAGTGAAACATGGTGAAGGAGGGTTAATGAGAATGAAATAGGATGAAGGAGGGTTAAAGAGAGTAAACCAAGATGAAGGAGGGCTAAAGAGAGTGAAACAAGATGAAGGAGGGTTCAAGAGAGTCAAACACGATGAAGGAGAGTTAAAGAGAGTCAAACACAATGAAGGAGGGTCAAAGAGAGTGAAACAAGATGAAGGAGGGTTAATGAGAGTGAAAAAAGATGAAGGAGGGTTAAAGAGATTGAAACAAGATGAAGGAGGTTGAAAGAGATTCAAACAAGATGAAGGAGTGTTCAAGAGAGTGAAACAAGATGAAGGAGGCTGAAGGAAAGTGAAACAAGATGAAGGAGGGTTAAAGAGAGTGAAACAAGTTGAAGGAGGGTTAAAGAGCGTGAAAAAAGATGAAGGAGGGTTAAAGTGAGTGAAACAAGACGAAGGAGGGTTAAAGTGAGTGAAACAAGATGAAGGAGGGTTAAAGAGAGTGAAACAAGATGAAGGAGGGTTAAAGAGAGTAAACCAAGATGAAGGAGGGTTAAAGAGAGTGAAACAAGATGAAGGAGGGTTAAAGATAGTAAACCGAGATGAAGGAGGCTTAAAGAGAGTGAAACAAGGTGTAGGAGGGTTAAAAAGAGTGAAACAAGATGAAGGAGCGTGAAAGAGAGTGAAACAAGATGAAGGAGAGTTAAAGAGAGTGAAACAAGATGATGGAGGGTTAAAGAGAGTGAAACATTATGAAGGACGGTTAAAGAGAGCGAAACAAGATGAAGGATGGTTAAAGAGAGTGAAACAAGATGAAGTATGGTTAAAGAGATTGAAACAAGATGAAGGAGAGTTAAAGAGAGTGAAACTAGGTGAAGGAGGGTTAAAGGGAGTGATACAAGATGAAGGAGGGGTAAAGACAGTGAAACATGGTGAAGGAGGGTTAATGAGAATGAAATAGGACGAAGGAGGGTCAAAGAGAGTAAAACAAGATGAAGGAGGGCTAAAGAGAGTGAAACAAGATGAAGGAGGGTTCAAGAGAGTCAAACACGATGAAGGAGGGTTAAAGAGAGTGACACAAGATGAATGAGGGTTAAAGAGGGTGAACAATATGAAGGAGGGTTAAAGAGAGTGAAAAAAGATGAAGGAGGGTTAAAGTGAGTGAAACAAGATGAAGGAGGGTTAAAGTGAGTGAAACAAGATGAAGGAGGGTTAAAGAGAGTGAAACAAGATGAAGGAGGGTTAAAGAGAGTAAACCAAGATGAAGGAGGGTTAAAGAGAGTGAAACAAGATGAAGGAGGGTTAAAGAGGGTGAACAATATGAAGGAGTGCTAAAGAGAGTGAAACAAGATGAAGGAAGGGTAAAGAGAGTGAAAAAAGATGAAGGAGGGTTAAAGAGAGTAAACCAAGATGAATGAGGGTTAAAGAGGGTGAACAATATGAAGGAGTGTTAAAGAGAGTGAAACAGGATGAAGGTGGGTTAAAGAGAGGGAAACACCATGAAGGAGTGTTAATGAGAGTGAAACAATATGAATGAGGGTTAACGAGAGTAAAACAAGATGAAGGAGAGTTAAAGAGAGTGAACAATATGAAGGAGGGTTCAAGAGAGTGGAACAAGGCGAAGGAGGGTTAAAGAGAGTAAACCAAGATGAAGGAGGGCTAAAGAGAGTGAAACAAGATGAAGGAGGGTTAAAGCGAGTGAAACAAGATGAAGGAGGGTTAATGAGAGTGAAACAATATGAAGGAGGGTAAAAGAGAGTGAAACAAAATGAAGGAGGGTTAAAGAGAGTGAAACAAGGTGAAGGAGGGTTAAAGAGAGTGAAATAATATGAAGGAGGGGAAAAGAGAGGGAAACACGATGATGGAGCGTTAAAGAGAGTGAAACAAGATGAAGGAGGGTTAAAGAGTGTGAAACAAGATGAACGAGGGTTAAAGAGAGTCAAGGATGAAGGAGGGTTAAAGAGAGTGAAACAAGCTGAAGGATGGTTAAAGAGAGTGAAGCAATGTTAAGGAGGGTTAAAGATAGTGAAACAAGATGAAGGAGGGATAAAGAGAGTGAAACAAGATGAAGGAGGGATAAAGAGAGTGAAACAAGATGAAGTACGGTTGAAGAGAATGAAACAAGTTAAGGAGGGTTAAAGAGAGTCAAGGACGAAGGAGGGTTAAAGAGGGTGAAACTAGCTGAAGGATGGTTAAAGAGAGTGAAACAAGATGAAGGGGAGTTAAAAATAGTGAAACGAGATGAAGGAGGGTTAAAGAGAGTGAAACAAGATGAAGGAGGGTTAAAGAGAGTGAAATAAGATGAAGGAGGGTTAAAGTGAGTGAAACAAGATGAAGGAGTGTTAAAGAGAGTGAAACAAGGTGAAGGAAGGTTAAAGAGAGTGAAACAAGATGAAGGAGGGTTAAAGAGAGTGAAACAAGACGAAGGAGGGCTAAAGATAGTGAAACAAGATGAAGGAGGGATAAAGAGAGTGAAACAAGATGAAGGAGGGATAAAGAGAGTGAAACAAGATGAAGTAGGGTTGAAGAGAATGAAACAAGTTAAGGAGGGTTAAAGAGAGTCAAGGACGAAGGAGGGTTAAAGAGGGTGAAACTAGCTGAAGGATGGTTAAAGAGAGTGAAACAAGATGAAGGGGAGTTAAAAATAGTGAAACGAGATGAAGGAGGGTTAAAGAGAGTGAAACAAGATGAAGGAGGGTTAAAGAGAGTGAAATAAGATGAAGGAGGGTTAAAGTGAGTGAAACAAGATGAAGGAGTGTTAAAGAGAGTGAAACAAGGTGAAGGAAGGTTAAAGAGAGTGAAACAAGATGAAGGAGGGTTAAAGAGAGTGAAACAAGACGAAGGAGGGCTAAAGAGAGTGAAACAAGTTGAAGGAGGGTTAAAGAGAGTGAAACAAGATGAAGGAGGATTAAAGAGAGTGAAACAAGCTGAAGGAGGGTTAAAGAGAGTGAAACAAGATGAAGGAGGGTTAAAGGGAGTAAACCAAGATGAAGGAGGGTTAAAGAGGGTGAACAATATGAAGGAGTGTTAAAGAGAGTGAAACAATATGAAGGAGGGGAAAAGAGAGTGAAAAAAGATGAAGGAGGGTTAAAGTGAGTGAAACAAGGTGAAGGAGAGTTAAAGAGAGTGAAACAAGATGAAGTAGGGTTAAAGAGAGTGAAACAAGATGAAGGAGGGCTAAAGAGAGTGAAACAAGATGAAGGAGGGTTAAAGAGAGTGAAACAAGATGAAGGAGGGTTAAAGAGAGTGAAACAAGACGAAGGAGGGCTAAAGAGAGTGAAACAAGTTGAAGGAGGGTTAAAGAGAGTGAAACAAGATGAAGGAGGATTAAAGAGAGTGAAACAAGCTGAAGGAGGGTTAAAGAGAGTGAAACAAGATGAAGGAGGGTTAAAGGGAGTAAACCAAGATGAAGGAGGGTTAAAGAGGGTGAACAATATGAAGGAGTGTTAAAGAGAGTGAAACAATATGAAGGAGGGGAAAAGAGAGTGAAAAAAGATGAAGGAGGGTTAAAGTGAGTAAACCAAGATTAAAGAGGGTTAAAGAGTGTGAAACAAGATGAAGGAGGGCTAAAGAGAGTGAAACAAGATGAAGGAGGGTTAAAGAGAGTGCAACAAGATGAAGTAGGGTTAAAGCGAGTGAAACAATATGAAGGAGGGTTAATGAGAGTGAAACAAGATGAAGGAGGGTTAAAGAGAGTCAAACACGATGAAGGAGGGTTATAGAGAGTCAAATACAATGAAGGAGGGTCAAAGAGAGTGAAACAAGATGAAGGAGGGTTAAAGAGAGTCAAACAGGATGAAGGAGGGTTAAAGCGAATGAAACAAAGTGATGGAGGGTTTAAGAGATTGAAACAATATGAAGGAGGGTTAAATCGAGTGAAACAATATGAAGGAGGTGAAAGAGAGTGAAATAAGATGAAGGAGGGTGAAAGAGAGTGAAACAAGATTAAGGAGGGTGAAAGAGAGTGAAACTAGATGAAGGAGGGTTAAAGAGAGTGAAATAAGATGAAGGAGGGTTAAAAAGAGTGAAACAAGATGAAGGAGGGTTAAAGAGTGAAACAAAATGAAGCAGGTGTAAAGAGAGTGAAACAAGATGAAGGAGGGTTAAAGAGAGTGAACAATATGAAGGAGGGTTAAAGAGAGTGAAACAAGATGAAGGAGGGTGAAAGAGTGAAACAAGATGAAGGAGAGTTAAAGAGAGTTAAACAAGACGAAGGAGAGTGAAAGAGAGTGAAACTAGGTGAAGGAGGGTTAAAGAGAGTGAAACAAGATGAAGGAGGGGTAAAGACAGTGAAACATGGTGAAGGAGGGTTAATGAGAATGAAATAGGATGAAGGAGGGTTAAAGAGTGAAACAAAATGAAGCAGGTGTAAAGAGAGTGAAACAAGATGAAGGAGGGTTAAAGAGAGTGAACAATATGAAGGAGGGTTAAAGAGAGTGAAACAAGATGAAGGAGGGTGAAAGAGTGAAACAAGATGAAGGAGAGTTAAAGAGAGTTAAACAAGACGAAGGAGAGTGAAAGAGAGTGAAACTAGGTGAAGGAGGGTTAAAGAGAGTGAAACAAGATGAAGGAGGGGTAAAGACAGTGAAACATGGTGAAGGAGGGTTAATGAGAATGAAATAGGATGAAGGAGGGTTAAAGAGAGTAAACCAAGATGAAGGAGGGCTAAAGAGAGTGAAACAGGATGAAGGAGGGTTAAAGCGAGTGAAACAAGATGAAGGAGGGTTAATGAGAGTGAAACAATATGAAGGAGGGTAAAAGAGAGTGAAACAAAATGAAGGAGGGTTAAAGAGAGTGAAACAAGGTGAAGGAGGGTTAAAGAGAGTGAAATAATATGAAGCAGGGGAAAAGAGAGGGAAACACGATGATGGAGCGTTAAAGAGAGTGAAACAAGATGAAGGAGGGTTAAAGAGTGTGAAACAAGATGAACGAGGGTTAAAGAGAGTCAAGGATGAAGGAGGGTTAAAGAGAGTGAAACAAGCTGAAGGATGGTTAAAGAGAGTGAAGCAATGTTAAGGAGGGTTAAAGATAGTGAAACAAGATGAAGGAGGGTTAAAGAGAGTGAAACAAGATAAGGAGGGATAAAGAGAGTGAAACAAGATGAAGGAGGGATAAAGAGAGTGAAACAAGATGACGTAGGGTTGAAGAGAATGAAACAAGTTAAGGAGGGTTAAAGAGAGTCAAGGACGAAGGAGGGTTAAAGAGGGTGAAACAAGCTGAAGGATGGTTAAAGAGAGTCAAACAAGATGAAGGGGAGTTAAAAATAGTGAAACGAGATGAATGACGGTTAAAGAGAGTGAAACAAGATGAAGGAGGGTTAAAGAGAGTGAAACAAGATGAAGGAGGGTTAAAGTGAGTGAAACAAGATGAAGGAGTGTTAAAGAGAGTGAAACAAGGTGAAGGAAGGTTAAAGAGAGTGAAACAAGATGAAGGAGGGTTAAAGAGAGTGAAACAAGACGAAGGAGGGCTAAAGAGAGTGAAACAAGATGAAGGAGGGTTAAAGAGAGTGAAACAAGATGAAGGAGGATTAAAGAGAGTGAAACAAGATGAAGGAGGGCTAAAGAGAGTGAAACAAGATGAAGGAGGGTTAAAGAGAGTGAAACAAGATGAAGGAGGGCTAAAGTGAGTGAAACAAGATGAAGGAGTGTTAAAGAGAGTGAAACAAGGTGAAGGAAGGTTAAAGAGAGTGAAACAAGACGAAGGAGGGCTAAAGAGAGTGAAACAAGATGAAGGAGGGTTAAAGAGAGTGAAACAAGATGAAGGAGGATTAAAGAGAGTGAAACAAGATGAAGGAGGGCTAAAGAGAGTGAAACAAGATGAAGGAGGGTTAAAGAGAGTGAAACAAGATGAAGGAGGGTTAAAGAGAGTAAACCAAGATGAAGGAGGGTTAAAGAGGGTGAACAATATGAAGGAGTGTTAAAGAGAGTGAAACAATATGAAGGAGGGGAAAAGAGAGTGAAAAAAGATGAAGGAAGGTTAAAGTGAGTGAAACAAGATGAAGGAGGGTTAAAGAGAGTAAACCAAGATTAAAGAGGGTTAAAGAGTGTGAACAATATGAAGGAGGGTGAAAGAGAGTGAAACAAGGTGAAGGAGGGTGAAAGAGGGTGAAACAAGATGAAGTAGGGTTAAAGCGAGTGAAACAATATGAAGGAGGGTTAATGAGAGTGAAACAAGATGAAGGAGGGTTAAAGAGAGTCAAACACGATGAAGGAGAGTTATAGAGAGTCAAATACAATGAAGGAGGGTCAAAGAGAGTGAAACAAGATGAAGGAGGGTTAAAGAGAGTCAAACAGGATGAAGGAGGGTTAAAGCGAATGAAACAAACTGATGGAGGGTTTAAGAGATTGAAATAATATGAAGGAGGGTTAAATCGAGTGAAACAATATGAAGGAGGTGAAAGAGAGTGAAATAAGATGAAGGAGGGTGAAAGAGAGTGAAACAAGATTAAGGAGGGTGAAAGAGAGTGAAACTAGATGAAGGAGGGTTAAAGAGAGTGAAATAAGATGAAGGAGGGTTAAAAAGAGTGAAACAAGATGAAGGAGGGTTAAAAGAGTGAAACAAAATGAAGCAGGTGTAAAGAGAGTGAAACAAGATGAAGGAGGGTTAAAGAGAGTGAACAATATGAAGGAGGGTTAAAGAGAGTGAAACAAGATGAAGGAGGGTTAAAGATAGTAAAAGGAGATGAAGGAGGCTTAAAGATAGTGAAACAAGGTGTAGGAGGGTTAAAAAGAGTGAAACAAGATGAAGGAGAGTGAAAGAGAGTGAAACAAGATGAAGGAGAGTGAAAGAGTGAAACAAGATGAAGGAGAGTTAAAAAGAGTTAAACAAGATGAAGGAGAGTGAAAGAGAGTGAAACTAGGTGAAGGAGGGTTAAAGAGAGTGAAACAAGATGAAGGAGGGGTAAAGACAGTGAAACATGGTGAAGGAGGGTTAATGAGAATGAAATAGGATGAAGGAGGGTTAAAGAGAGTAAACCAAGATGAAGGAGGGCTAAAGAGAGTGAAACAAGATGAAGGAGGGTTCAAGAGAGTCAAACACGATGAAGGAGAGTTAAAGAGAGTCAAACACAATGAAGGAGGGTCAAAGAGAGTGAAACAAGATGAAGGAGGGTTAACGAGAGTGAAAAAAGATGAAGGAGGGTTAAAGAGATTGAAACAAGATGAAGGAGGTTGAAAGAGATTCAAACAAGATGAAGGAGTGTTCAAGAGAGTGAAACAAGATGAAGGAGGCAGAAGGAAAGTGAAACAAGATGAAGGAGGGTTAAAGAGCGTGAAAAAAGACGAAGGAGGGTTAAAGTGAGTGAAACAAGACGAAGGAGGGTTAAAGTGAGTGAAACAAGATGAAGGAGGGTTAAAGAGAGTAAAACAAGATGAAGGAGGGTTAAAGAGAGTAAACCAAGATGAAGGAGGGTTAAAGAGAGTGAAACAAGATGAGGAGGGTTAAAGATAGTAAACCGAGATGAAGGAGGCTTAAAGAGAGTGAAACAAGGTGTAGGAGGGTTAAAAAGAGTGAAACAAGATGAAGGAGAGTGAAAGAGAGTGAAACAAGATGAAGGAGAGTTAAAGAGAGTGAAACAAGATGATGGAGGGTTAAAGAGAGTGAAACATTATGAAGGACGGTTAAAGAGAGCGAAACAAGATGAAGGAGAGTTAAAGAGAGTGAAACTAGGTGAAGGAGGGTTAAAGGGAGTGAAACAAGATGAAGGAGGGGTAAAGACAGTGAAACATGGTGAAGGAGGGTTAATGAGAATGAAATAGGACGAAGGAGGGTCAAAGAGAGTAAAACAAGATGAAGGAGGGTTAAAGAGAGTGAAACAAGATGAAGGAGGGTTAAAGAGAGTAAACCAAGATGAAGGAGGGTTAAAGAGAGTGAAACAAGATGAAGGAGAGTTAAAGAGAGTGAACAATATGAAGGAGGGTTCAAGAGAGTGAAACAAGGCGAAGGAGGGTGAAAGAGGGTGAAACAAGGTGAAGGAGAGTTAAAGAGAGTGAAACAAGATGAAGTAGGGTTAAAGCGAGTGAAACAAGATGAAGGAGGGTAAATGAGAGTGAAACAATATGAAGGAGGGTAAAAGAGAGTGAAACAAAATGAAGGAGGGTTAAAGAGAGTGAAACAAGGTGAAGGAGGGTTAAAGAGAGTGAAATAATATGAAGGAGGGGAAAAGAGAGGGAAACACGATGATGGAGCGTTAAAGAGAGTGAAACAAGATGAAGGAGGGTTAAAGAGTGTGAAACAAGATGAACGAGGGTTAAAGAGAGTCAAGGATGAAGGAGGGTTAAAGAGAGTGAAACAAGCTGAAGGATGGTTAAAGAGAGTGAAGCAATGTTAAGGAGGGTTAAAGATAGTGAAACAAGATGAAGGAGGGTTAAAGAGAGTGAAACAAGATGAAGGAGGGATAAAGAGAGTGAAACAAGTTGAAGGAGGGATAAAGAGAGTGAAACAAGATGAAGTAGGGTTGAAGAGAATGAAACAAGTTAAGGAGGGTTAAAGAGAGTCAAGGACGAAGGAGGGTTAAAGAGGGTGAAACAAGCTGAAGGATGGTTAAAGAGAGTGAAACAAGATGAAGGGGAGTTAAAAATAGTGAAACGAGATGAAGGAGGGTTAAAGAGAGTGAAACAAGATGAAGGAGGGTTAAAGAGAGTGAAACAAGATGAAGGAGGGTTAAAGTGAGTGAAACAAGATGAAGGAGTGTTAAAGAGAGTGAAACAAGGTGAAGGAAGGTTAAAGAGAGTGAAACAAGATGAAGGAGGGTTAAAGAGAGTGAAACAAGACGAAGGAGGGCTAAAGAGAGTGAAACAAGATGAAGGAGGGTTAAAGAGAGTGAATCAAGATGAAGGAGGATTAAAGAGAGTGAAACAAGATGAAGGAGGGCTAAAGAGAGTGAAACAAGATGAAGGAGGGTTAAAGAGAGTGAAACAAGATGAAGGAGGGTTAAAGAGAGTAAACCAAGATGAAGGAGGGTTAAAGAGGGTGAACAATATGAAGGAGTGTTAAAGAGAGTGAAACACTATGAAGGAGGGGAAAAGAGAGTGAAAAAAGATGAAGGAGGGTTAAAGTGAGTGAAACAAGATGAAGGAGGGTTAAAGAGAGTAAACCAAGATTAAAGAGGGTTAAAGAGGGTGAACAATATGAAGGAGGGTGAAAGAGAGTGAAACAAGGTGAAGGAGGGTGAAAGAGGGTGAAACAAGATGAACTAGGGTTAAAGCGAGTGAAACAATATGAAGGAGGGTTAATGAGAGTGAAACAAGATGAAGGAGGGTTAAAGAGAGTCAAACACGATGAAGGAGGGTTATAGAGAATCAAATACAATGAAGGAGGGTCAAAGAGAGTGAAACAAGATGAAGGAGGGTTAAAGAGAGTCAAACAGGACGAAGGAGGGTTAAAGCGAATGAAACAAACTGATGGAGGGTTTAAGAGATTGAAACAATATGAAGGAGGGTTAAATCGAGTGAAACAATATGAAGGAGGTGAAAGAGAGTGAAATAAGATGAAGGAGGGTGAAAGAGAGTGAAACAAGATTAAGGAGGGTGAAAGAGAGTGAAACTAGATGAAGGAGGGTTAAAGAGAGTGAAATAAGATGAAGGAGGGTTAAAAAGAGTGAAACAAGATGAAGGAGGGTTAAAAGAGTGAAACAAAATGAAGCAGGTGTAAAGAGAGTGAAACAAGATGAAGGAGGGTTAAAGAGAGTGAACAATATGAACGAGGGTTAAAGAGAGTGAAACAAGATGAAGGAGGGTTTAAGATAGTAAAAGTAGATGAATGAGGCTTAAAGATAGTGAAACAAGGTGTAGGAGGGTTAAAAAGAGTGAAACAAGATGAAGGAGAGTGAAAGAGAGTGAAACAAGATGAAGGAGAGTGAAAGAGTGAAACAAGATGAAGGAGAGTTAAAGAGAGTTAAACAAGATGAAGGAGAGTGAAAGAGAGTGAAAGTAGGTGAAGGAGGGTTAAAGAGAGTGAAACAAGATGAAGGAGGGGTAAAGACAGTGAAACATGGTGAAGGAGCGTTAATGAGAATGAAATAGGATGAAGGAGGGTTAAAGAGAGTAAACCAAGATGAAGGAGGGCTAAAGAGAGTGAAACAAGATGAAGGAGGTTTCAAGAGAGTCAAACACGATGAAGGAGAGTTAAAGAGAGTCAAACACAATGAAGGAGGGTCAAAGAGAGTGAAACAAGATGAAGGAGGGTTAATGAGAGTGAAAAAAGATGAAGGAGGGTTAAAGAGATTGAAACAAGATGAAGGAGGTTGAAAGAGATTCAAACAAGATGAAGGAGTGTTCAAGAGAGTGAAACAAGATGAAGGAGGCTGAAGGAAAGTGAAACAAGATGAAGGAGGGTTAAAGAGAGTGAAACAAGTTGAAGGAGGGTTAAAGAGCGTGAAAAAAGATGAAGGAGGGTTAAAGTGAGTGAAACAAGACGAAGGAGGGTTAAAGTGAGTGAAACAAGATGAAGGAGGGTTAAAGAGAGTGAAACAAGATGAAGGAGGGTTAAAGAGAGTAAACCAAGATGAAGGAGGGTTAAAGAGAGTGAAACAAGATGAAGGAGGGTTAAAGATAGTAAACCGAGATGAAGGAGGCTTAAAGAGAGTGAAACAAGGTGTAGGAGGGTTAAAAAGAGTGAAACAAGATGAAGGAGAGTGAAAGAGAGTGAAACAAGATGAAGGAGAGTTAAAGAGAGCGAAACAAGATGATGGAGGGTTAAAGAGAGTGAAACATTATGAAGGACGGTTAAAGAGAGCGAAACAAGATGAAGGATGGTTAAAGAGAGTGAAACAAGATGAAGTATGGTTAAAGAGATTGAAACAAGATGAAGGAGAGTTAAAGAGAGTGAAACTAGGTGAAGGAGGGTTAAAGGGAGTGAAACAAGATGAAGGAGGGGTAAAGACAGTGAAACATGGTGAAGGAGGGTTAATGAGAATGAAATAGGACGAAGGAGGGTCAAAGAGAGTAAAACAAGATGAAGGAGGGCTAAAGAGAGTGAAACAAGATGAAGGAGGGTTCAAGAGAGTCAAACACGATGAAGGAGGGTTAAAGAGAGTGAAACAAGATGAAGGAGGGTTAAAGAGAGTAAACCAAGATGAAGGAGGGTTAAAGAGAGTGAAACAAGATGAAGGAGGGTTAAAGAGGGTGAACAATATGAACGAGTGTTAAAGAGAGTGAAACAAGATGAAGGAGGGTTAAAGAGAGTGAAAAAAGATGAAGGAGGGTTAAAGAGATTGAAACAAGATGAAGGAGGTTTAAAGAGATTCAAACAAGATAAAGGTGGGTTCAAGAGAGTGAAACAAGATGAAGGAGGCTGAAGGAAATTGAAACAAGATGAAGGAGGGTTATAGAGAGTGAAACAAGATGAAGGAGGGTTAAAGAGAGTGAAAAAAGATGAAGGAGGGTTAAAGTGAGTGAAACAAGATGAAGGAGGGTTAAAGTGAGTGAAACAAGATGAAGGAGGGTTAAAGAGAGTGAAACAAGATGAAGGAGGGTTAAAGAGAGTAAACCAAGATGAAGGAGGGTTAAAGAGAGTGAAACAAGATGAAGGAGGGTTAAAGAGGGTGAACAATATGAAGGAGTGTTAAAGAGAGTGAAACAAGATGAAGGAAGGGTAAAGAGAGTGAAAAAAGATGAAGGAGGGTTAAAGAGAGTAAACCAAGATGAATGACCGTTAAAGAGGGTGAACAATAAGAAGGAGTGTTAAAGAGAGTGAAACAGGATGAAGGTGGGTTAAAGAGAGTGAAACACCATGAAGGAGTGTTAATGAGAGTGAAACAATATGAATGAGGGTTAACGAGAGTAAAACAAGATGAAGGAGAGTTAAAGAGAGTGAACAATATGAAGGAGGGTTCAAGAGAGTGAAACAAGGCGAAGGAGGGTGAAAGAGGGTGAAACAAGGTGAAGGAGAGTTAAAGAGAGTGAAACAAGATGAAGTAGGGTTAAAGAGAGTGAAACAAGATGAAGGTGGGTTAATGAGAGTGAAACAATATGAAGGAGGGTAAAAGAGAGTGAAACAAAATGAAGGAGGGTTAAAGAGAGTGAAACAAGGTGAAGGAGGGTTAAAGAGAGTGAAATAATATGAAGGAGGGGAAAAGAGAGGGAAACACGATGATGGAGCGTCAAAGAGAGTGAAACAAGATGAAGGAGGGTTAAAGAGTGTGAAACAAGATGAACGAGGGTTAAAGAGAGTCAAGGATGAAGGAGGGTTAAAGAGAGTGAAACAAGCTGAAGGATGGTTCAAGAGAGTGAAGCAATGTTAAGGAGGGTTAAAGATAGTGAAACAAGATGAAGGAGGGTTAAAGAGAGTGAAATAATATGAAGGAGGGGAAAAGAGAGGGAAACACGATGATGGAGCGTCAAAGAGAGTGAAACAAGATGAAGGAGGGTTAAAGAGTGTGAAACAAGATGAACGAGGGTTAAAGAGAGTCAAGGATGAAGGAGGGTTAAAGAGAGTGAAACAAGCTGAAGGATGGTTCAAGAGAGTGAAGCAATGTTAAGGAGGGTTAAAGATAGTGAAACAAGATGAAGGAGGGTTAAAGAGAGTGAAACATGATGAAGGAGGGATAAAGAGAGTGAAACAAGATGAAGTAGGGTTGAAGAGAATGAAACAAGTTAAGGAGGGTTAAAGAGAGTCAAGGACGAAGGAGGGTTAAAGAGGGTGAAACAAGCTGAAGGATGGTTAAAGAGAGTGAAACAAGATGAAGGGGAGTTAAAAATAGTGAAATGAGATGAAGGAGGGTTAAAGAGAGTGAAACAAGATGAAGGAGGGTTAAAGAGAGTGAAACAAGATGAAGGAGGGTTAAAGTGAGTGAAACAAGGTGAAGGAAGGTTAAAGAGAGTGAAACAAGATGAAGGAGGGTTAAAGAGAGTGAAACAAGACGAAGGAGAGTTAAAGAGAGTTAAACAAGATGAAGGAGAGTGAAAGAGAGTGACACTAGGTGAAGGAGGGTTAAAGAGAGTGAAACAAGATGAAGGAGGGGTAAAGACAGTGAAACATGGTGAAGGAGGGTTAATGAGAATGAGATAGGATGAAGGAGGGTTAAAGAGAGTCAAACAAGATGAAGGAGGGCTAAAGAGAGTGAAACAAGATGAAGGAGGGTTAAGAGAGTCAAACACGATGAAGGAGGGTTATAGAGAGTCAAACACAATGAAGGAGGGTCAAAGAGAGTGAAACAAGATGAAGGAGGGTTAATGAGAGTGAAACAAGCTGAAGGAGGTTTAAAGAGATTCAAACAAGATGAAGGAGGGTTGAAGAGAGTGAAACAAGATGAAGGAGGCTGAAGGAGAGTGAAACAAGCTGAAGGATGGTTCAAGAGAGTGAAGCAATGTTAAGGAGGGTTAAAGATAGTGAAACAAGATGAAGGAGGGTTAAAGAGAGTGAAATAATATGAAGGAGGGGAAAAGAGAGGGAAACACGATGATGGAGCGTCAAAGAGAGTGAAACAAGATGAAGGAGGGTTAAAGAGTGTGAAACAAGATGAACGAGGGTTAAAGAGAGTCAAGGATGAAGGAGGGTTAAAGAGAGTGAAACAAGCTGAAGGATGGTTCAAGAGAGTGAAGCAATGTTAAGGAGGGTTAAAGATAGTGAAACAAGATGAAGGAGGGTTAAAGAGAGTGAAACATGATGAAGGAGGGATAAAGAGAGTGAAACAAGATGAAGTAGGGTTGAAGAGAATGAAACAAGTTAAGGAGGGTTAAAGAGAGTCAAGGACGAAGGAGGGTTAAAGAGGGTGAAACAAGCTGAAGGATGGTTAAAGAGAGTGAAACAAGATGAAGGGGAGTTAAAAATAGTGAAATGAGATGAAGGAGGGTTAAAGAGAGTGAAACAAGATGAAGGAGGGTTAAAGAGAGTGAAACAAGATGAAGGAGGGTTAAAGTGAGTGAAACAAGGTGAAGGAAGGTTAAAGAGAGTGAAACAAAATGAAGGAGGGTTAAAGAGAGTGAAACAAGACGAAGGAGAGTTAAAGAGAGTTAAACAAGATGAAGGAGAGTGAAAGAGAGTGACACTAGGTGAAGGAGGGTTAAAGAGAGTGAAACAAGATGAAGGAGGGGTAAAGACAGTGAAACATGGTGAAGGAGGGTTAATGAGAATGAGATAGGATGAAGGAGGGTTAAAGAGAGTCAAACAAGATGAAGGAGGGCTAAAGAGAGTGAAACAAGATGAAGGAGGGTTAAGAGAGTCAAACACGATGAAGGAGGGTTATAGAGAGTCAAACACAATGAAGGAGGGTCAAAGAGAGTGAAACAAGATGAAGGAGGGTTAATGAGAGTGAAACAAGATGAAGGAGGTTTAAAGAGATTCAAACAAGATGAAGGAGGGTTGAAGAGAGTGAAACAAGATGAAGGAGGCTGAAGGAGAGTGAAACAAGATGAATGAGGGCTAAAGAGAGTGAAACAAGATGAAGGAGGGTTAAAGAGAGTGAAACAAGATGAAGGAGGGTTAAGAGAGTCAAACACGATGAAGGAGGGTTATAGAGAGTCAAACACAATGAAGGAGGGTCAAAGAGAGTGAAACAAGATGAAGGAGGGTTAATGAGAGTGAAACAAGATGAAGGAGGTTTAAAGAGATTCAAACAAGATGAAGGAGGGTTGAAGAGAGTGAAACAAGATGAAGGAGGCTGAAGGAGAGTGAAACAAGATGAATGAGGGCTAAAGAGAGTGAAACAAGATGAAGGAGGGTTAAAGAGAGTGAAACAAGACGAAGGAGGGTTAAAGAGAGTGAAACAAAATGAAGCAGGTGTAAAGAGAGTGAAACAAGGTGAAGGAGGGTTAAAGAGAGTGAATAATATGAAGGAGGGTTAAAGAGAGTGAAACAATATGAAGGAGGTGACAGAGAGTGAAATAAGATGAAGGAGGGTGAAAGAGAGTGAAAGAGAGTGAAACAAGATGAAGGATGGTTAAAGAGAGTGAAATAAGATGAAGGAGGGTTAAAGAGAGTGAAACAAGATGAAGGAGGGTTAAAGAGAGTGAAACAAAATGAAGCAGGTGTAAAGAGAGTGAAACAAGGTGAAGGAGGGTTAAAGAGAGTGGATAATATGAAGGAGGGTTAAAGAGACTGAAACAAGATGAAGGAGGGTTAAAGATAGTAAAAGGAGTTGAAGGAGGCTTAAAGATAGTGAAACAAGGTGTAGGAGGGTTAAAAAGAGTGAAACAAGATGAAGGAGAGGGAAAGAGAGTGAAACAAGATGAAGGAGAGTGAAAGAGAGTGAAACAAGATGAAGGAGAGTTAAAGAGAGTTAAACAAGATGAAGGAGAGTGAAAGAGAGTGAAACTAGGTGAAGGAGGGATAAAGAGAGTGAAACAAGATGAAGGAGGGGTAAAGAGAGTGAAACAAGGTGAAGGAGGGTTAAAGAGAGTGAATAATATGAAGGAGGGTTAAAGAGAGTGAAACAATATGAAGGAGGTGACAGAGAGTGAAATAAGATGAAGGAGGGTGAAAGAGAGTGAAAGAGAGTGAAACAAGATGAAGGATGGTTAAAGTGAGTGAAACAAATGAAGGAGGGTTAAAGAGAGTAAACCAAGATGAAGGAGGGTTAAAGAGGTTGAACAATATGAAGGAGTGTTAAAGAGAGTGAAAGAAGATGAAGGAGGAGTAAAGAGACTGAAACAAGATGAAGGAGGGTTAACGAGAGTAAAACAAGATGAAGGAGGGTTAAAGAGAGTGAACAATATGAAGGAGGGTTCAAGAGAGTCAAACACGATGAAGGAGGGTTATAGAGAGTCAAACACAATGAAGGAGGGTCAAAGAGAGTGAAACAAGATGAAGGAGAGTGAAAGAGAGTGAAACAAGATGAAGGAGAGTTAAAGAGAGTTAAACAAGATGAAGGAGAGTGAAAGAGAGTGAAACTAGGTGAAGGAGGGATAAAGAGAGTGAAACAAGATGAAGGAGGGGTAAAGACAGTGAAACATGGTGAAGGATGGTTAATGAGAATGAAATAGGATGAAGGAGTGTTAAAGAGAGTCAAACAAGATGAAGGAGGGCTAAAGAGAGTGAAACAAGATGAAGGAGAGTGAATGAGAGTGAAACTAGGTGAAGGAGGGATAAAGAGAGTGAAACAAGATGAAGGAGGGGTAAAGACAGTGAAACATGGTGAAGGATGGTTAATGAGAATGAAATAGGATGAAGGAGGGTTAAAGAGAGTCAAACAAGATGAAGGAGGGCTAAAGAGAGTGAAACAAGATGAAGGAGGGTGAAAGAGAGTCAAACACGATGAAGGAGGGTTATAGAGAGTCAAACACAATGAAGGAGGGTCAAAGAGAGTGAAACAAGATGAAGGAGGGTTAATGAGAGTGAAACAAGATGAAGGAGGTTTAAAGAGATTCAAACAAGATGAAGGAGGGTTGAAGAGAGTGAAACAAGATGAAGGAGGCTGAAGGAGAGTGAAACAAGATGAATGAGGGTTAAAGAGAGTGAAACAAGATGAAGGAGGGTTAAAGAGAGTGAAAAAAGATGAAGGAGGGTTAAAGAGAGTGAAACAAGGTGAAGGAGAGTTGAAGAGAGTGAAACAAGATGTAGTAGGGTTAAAACGAATGAAACAAGATGAAGGAGGGTTAATGAGAGTGAAACAAAATGAAGGAGGGTTAAAGAGAGTGAAAGAAGATGAAGGAGGGTTAAAAAGAGTGAAACACGATGAAGGAGGGTTAAAGAGAGTGAAACAATATGAAGGAGGGGAAAAGAGAGTGAAAAAAGATGAAGGAGGGTTAAAGTGAGTGAAACAAATGAAGGAGGCTTAAAGAGAGTAAACCAAGATGAAGGAGGGTTAAAGAGGTTGAACAATATGAAGGAGTGTTAAAGAGAGTGAAAGAGATGAAGGAGGAGTAAAGAGACTGAAACAAGATGAAGGAGTGTTAATGAGAGTAAAACAAGATGAAGGAGGGTTAAAGAGAGTGAACAATATGAAGGAGGGTTCAAGAGAGTGAAACAAGGTGAAGGAGGGTGAAAGAGGGTGAAACAAGGTGAAGGAGAGTTAAAGAGAGTGAAACAAGATGAAGTTGGGTTAAAGCGAGTGAAACAAGATGAAGGAGGGTTAATGAGAGTGAAACAATATGAAGGAGGGGAAAAGAGAGGGAAACAAGATGATGGAGCGTTAAAGAGAGTGAAACAAGATGAAGGAGGCTTAAGGAGAGTGAAACAAGATGAAGGAGGGTTAAAGAGAGTGAAACAATATGAAGGAGGGGAAAAGAGAGTGAAAAAAGATGAAGGAGGGTTAAAGTGAGTGAAACAAATGAAGGAGGGTTAAAGAGAGTAAACCAAGATGAAGGAGGGTTAAAGAGGTTGAACAATATGAAGGAGTGTTAAAGAGAGTGAAAGAAGATGAAGGAGGAGTAAAGAGACTGAAACAAGATGAAGGAGGGTTAACGAGAGTAAAACAAGATGAAGGAGGGTTAAAGAGAGTGAACAATATGAAGGAGGGTTCAAGAGAGTCAAACACGATGAAGGAGGGTTATAGAGAGTCAAACACAATGAAGGAGGGTCAAAGAGAGTGAAACAAGATGAAGGAGGGTTAATGAGAGTGAAACAAGATGAAGGAGGTTTAAAGAGATTCAAACAAGATGAAGGAGGGTTGAAGAGAGTGAAACAAGATGAAGGAGGCTGAAGGAGAGTGAAACAAGATGAATGAGGGCTAAAGAGAGTGAAACAAGATGAAGGAGGGTTAAAGAGAGTGAAACAAGACGAAGGAGGGTTAAAGAGAGTGAAACAAAATGAAGCAGGTGTAAAGAGAGTGAAACAAGGTGAAGGAGGGTTAAAGAGAGTGAATAATATGAAGGAGGGTTAAAGAGAGTGAAACAATATGAAGGAGGTGAAAGAGAGTGAAATAAGATGAAGGAGGGTGAAAGATAGTGAAAGAGAGTGAAACAAGATGAAGGATGGTTAAAGAGAGTGAAATAAGATGAAGGAGGGTTAAAGAGAGTGAAACAAGATGAAGGAGGGTTAAAGAGAGTGAAACAAGATGAAGGAGGGTTAAAGTGAGTGAAACAAGATGAAGGAGTGTTAAAGAGAGTGAAACAAGTTGAAGGAAGGTTAAAGAGAGTGAAACAAAATGAAGGAGGGTTAAAGAGAGTGAAACAAGACGAAGGAGAGTTAAAGAGAGTTAAACAAGATGAAGGAGAGTGAAAGAGAGTGACACTAGGTGAAGGAGGGTTAAAGAGAGTGAAACAAGATGAAGGAGGGGTAAAGACAGTGAAACATGGTGAAGGAGGGTTAATGAGAATGAAATAGGAATAAGGAGTGTTAAAGAGAGTCAAACAAGATGAAGGAGGGCTAAAGAGAGTGAAACAAGATGAAGGAGGGTTAAAGAGAGTCAAACACGATGAAGGAGGGTTATAGAGAGTCAAACACAATGAAGGAGGGTCAAAGAGAGTGAAACAAGATGAAGGAGGGTTAATGAGAGTCAAACAAGATGAAGGAGGTTTAAAGAGATTCAAACAAGATGAAGGAGGGTTGAAGAGAGTGAAACAAGATGAAGGAGGCTGAAGGAGAGTGTAACAAGATGAATGAGGGCTAAAGAGAGTGAAACAAGATGAAGGAGGGTTAAAGAGAGTGAAACAAGACGAAGGAGGGTTAAAGAGAGTGAAACAAAATGAAGCAGGTGTAAAGAGAGTGAAATAAGGTGAAGGAGGGTTAAAGAGAGTGAATAATATGAAGGAGGGTTAAAGAGAGTGAAACAATATGAAGGAGGTGACAGAGAGTGAAATAAGATGAAGGAGGGTGAAAGAGAGTGAAAGAGAGTGAAACAAGATGAAGGATGGTTAAAGAGAGTGAAATTAGATGAAGGAGGTTTAAAGAGAGTGAAACAAGATGAAGGAGGGTTAAAGAGAGTGAAACAAAATGAAGCAGGTGTAAAGAGAGTGAAACAAGGTGAAGGAGGGTTAAAGAGAGTGGATAATATGAAGGAGGGTTAAAGAGACTGAAACAAGATGAAGGAGGGTTAAAGATAGTAAAAGGAGTTGAAGGAGGCTTAAAGATAGTGAAACAAGGTGTAGGAGGGTTAAAAAGAGTGAAACAAGATGAAGGAGAGGGAAAGAGAGTGAAACAAGATGAAGGAGAGTGAAAGAGAGTGAAACAAGATGAAGGAGAGTTAAAGAGAGTTAAACAAGATGAAGGAGAGTGAAAGAGAGTGAAACTAGGTGAAGGAGGGATAAAGAGAGTGAAACAAGATGAAGGAGGGGTAAAGACAGTGAAACATGGTGAAGGATGGTTAATGAGAATGAAATAGGATGAAGGAGGGTTAAAGAGAGTCAAACCAGATGAAGGAGGGCTAAAGAGAGTGAAACAAGATGAAGGAGAGTGAATGGGAGTGAAACTAGGTGAAGGAGGGATAAAGAGAGTGAAACAAGATGAAGGAGGGGTAAAGACAGTGAAACATGGTGAAGGATGGTTAATGAGAATGAAATAGGATGAAGGAGGGTTAAAGAGAGTCAAACAAGATGAAGGAGGGCTAAAGAGAGTGAAACAAGATGAAGGAGGGTGAAAGAGAGTCAAACACGATGAAGGAGGGTTATAGAGAGTCAAACACAATGAAGGAGGGTCAAAGAGAGTGAAACAAGATGAAGGAGGGTTAATGAGAGTGAAACAAGATGAAGGAGGTTTAAAGAGATTCAAACAAGATGAAGGAGGGTTGAAGAGAGTGAAACAAGATGAAGGAGGCTGAAGGAGAGTGAAACATGATGAATGAGGGTTAAAGAGAATGAAACAAGATGAAGGAGGGTTAAAGAGAGTTAAAAAAGATGAAGGAGGGTTAAAGAGAGTGAAACAAGGTGAAGGAGAGTTGAAGAGAGTGAAACAAGATGTAGTAGGGTTAAAACGAATGAAACAAGATGAAGGAGGGTTAATGAGAGTGAAACAAAATGAAGGAGGGTTAAAGAGAGTGAAAGAAGATGAAGGAGGGTTAAAAAGAGTGAAACACGATGAAGGAGGGTTAAAGAGAGTGAAACAATATGAAGGAGGGGAAAAGAGAGTGAAAAAAGATGAAGGAGGGTTAAAGTGAGTGAAACAAATGAAGGAGGCTTAAAGAGAGTAAACCAAGATGAAGGAGGGTTAAAGAGGTTGAACAATATGAAGGAGTGTTAAAGAGAATGAAAGAGATGAAGGAGGAGTAAAGAGACTGAAACAAGATGAAGGAGTGTTAATGAGAGTAAAACAAGATGAAGGAGGGTTAAAGAGAGTGAACAATATGAAGGAGGGTTCAAGAGAGTGAAACAAGGTGAAGGAGGGTGAAAGAGGGTGAAACAAGGTGAAGGAGAGTTAAAGAGAGCGAAACAAGATGAAGTAGGGTTAAAGCGAGTGAAACAAGATGAAGGAGGGTTAATGAGAGTGAAACAATATGAAGGAGGGGAAAAGAGAGGGAAACAAGATGATGGAGCGTTAAAGACAGTGAAACAAGATGAAGGAGGCTTAAGGAGAGTGAAACAAGATGAAGGAGGGTTAAAGAGAGTGAAACAAGACGAAGGAGGGTTAAAGAGAGTGAAACAAAATGAAGCAGGTGTAAAGAGAGTGAAACAAGGTGAAGGAGGGTTAAAGAGAGTGAATAATATGAAGGAGGGTTAAAGAGAGTGAAACAATATGAAGGAGGTGACAGAGAGTGAAATAAGATGAAGGAGGGTGAAAGAGAGTGAAAGAGAGTGAAACAAGATGAAGGATGGTTAAAGAGAGTGAAATTAGATGAAGGAGGTTTAAAGAGAGTGAAACAAGATGAAGGAGGGTTAAAGAGAGTGAAACAAAATGAAGCAGGTGTAAAGAGAGTGAAACAAGGTGAAGGAGGGTTAAAGAGAGTGGATAATATGAAGGAGGGTTAAAGAGACTGAAACAAGATGAAGGAGGGTTAAAGATAGTAAAAGGAGTTGAAGGAGGCTTAAAGATAGTGAAACAAGGTGTAGGAGGGTTAAAAAGAGTGAAACAAGATGAAGGAGAGGGAAAGAGAGTGAAACAAGATGAAGGAGAGTGAAAGAGAGTGAAACAAGATGAAGGAGAGTTAAAGAGAGTTAAACAAGATGAAGGAGAGTGAAAGAGAGTGAAACTAGGTGAAGGAGGGATAAAGAGAGTGAAACAAGATGAAGGAGGGGTAAAGACAGTGAAACATGGTGAAGGATGGTTAATGAGAATGAAATAGGATGAAGGAGGGTTAAAGAGAGTCAAACAAGATGAAGGAGGGCTAAAGAGAGTGAAACAAGATGAAGGAGAGTGAATGGGAGTGAAACTAGGTGAAGGAGGGATAAAGAGAGTGAAACAAGATGAAGGAGGGGTAAAGACAGTGAAACATGGTGAAGGATGGTTAATGAGAATGAAATAGGATGAAGGAGGGTTAAAGAGAGTCAAACAAGATGAAGGAGGGCTAAAGGGAGTGAAACAAGATGAAGGAGGGTGAAAGAGAGTCAAACACGATGAAGGAGGGTTATAGAGAGTCAAACACAATGAAGGAGGGTCAAAGAGAGTGAAACAAGATGAAGGAGGGTTAATGAGAGTGAAACAAGATGAAGGAGGTTTAAAGAGATTCAAACAAGATGAAGGAGGGTTGAAGAGAGTGAAACAAGATGAAGGAGGCTGAAGGAGAGTGAAACAAGATGAATGAGGGTTAAAGAGAATGAAACAAGATGAAGGAGGGTTAAAGAGAGTGAAAAAAGATGAAGGAGGGTTAAAGAGAGTGAAAAAAGATGAAGGAGGGTTAAAGAGAGTGAAACAAGGTGAAGGAGAGTTGAAGAGAGTGAAACAAGATGTAGTAGGGTTAAAACGAATGAAACAAGATGAAGGAGGGTTAATGAGAGTGAAACAAAATGAAGGAGGGTTAAAGAGAGTGAAAGAAGATGAAGGAGGGTTAAAAAGAGTGAAACACGATGAAGGAGGGTTAAAGAGAGTGAAACAATATGAAGGAGGGGAAAGAGAGTGAAAAAAGATGAAGGAGGGTTAAAGTGAGTGAAACAAATGAAGGAGGCTTAAAGAGAGTAAACCAAGATGAAGGAGGGTTAAAGAGGTTGAACAATATGAAGGAGTGTTAAAGAGAGTGAAAGAGATGAAGGAGGAGTAAAGAGACTGAAACAAGATGAAGGAGTGTTAATGAGAGTAAAACAAGATGAAGGAGGGTTAAAGAGAGTGAACAATATGAAGGAGGGTTCAAGAGAGTGAAACAAGGTGAAGGAGGGTGAAAGAGGGTGAAACAAGGTGAAGGAGAGTTAAAGAGAGTGAAACAAGATGAAGTAGGGTTAAAGCGAGTGAAACAAGATGAAGGAGGGTTAATGAGAGTGAAACAATATGAAGGAGGGGAAAAGAGAGGGAAAGAAGATGAAGGAGCGTTAAAGAGAGTGAAACAAGATGAAGGAGGCTTAAGGAGAGTGAAACAAGATGAAGGAGGGTTAAAGAGAGTGAAACAATATGAAGGAGGGGAAAAGAGAGTGAAAAAAGATGAAGGAGGGTTAAAGTGAGTGAAACAAATGAAGGAGGGTTAAAGAGAGTAAACCAAGATGAAGGAGGGTTAAAGAGGTTGAACAATATGAAGGAGTGTTAAAGAGAGTGAAAGAAGATGAAGGAGGAGTAAAGAGACTGAAACAAGATGAAGGAGGGTTAACGAGAGTAAAACAAGATGAAGGAGGGTTAAAGAGAGTGAACAATATGAAGGAGGGTTCAAGAGAGTCAAACACGATGAAGGAGGGTTATAGAGAGTCAAACACAATGAAGGAGGGTCAAAGAGAGTGAAACAAGATGAAGTAGGGTTAATGAGAGTGAAACAAGATGAAGGAGGTTTAAAGAGATTCAAACAAGATGAAGGAGGGTTGAAGAGAGTGAAACAAGATGAAGGAGGCTGAAGGAGAGTGAAACAAGATGAATGAGGGCTAAAGAGAGTGAAACAAGATGAAGGAGGGTTAAAGAGAGTGAAACAAGACGAAGGAGGGTTAAAGAGAGTGAAACAAAATGAAGCAGGTGTAAAGAGAGTGAAACAAGGTGAAGGAGGGTTAAAGAGAGTGAATAATATGAAGGAGGGTTAAAGAGAGTGAAACAATATGAAGGAGGTGAAAGAGAGTGAAATAAGATGAAGGAGGGTGAAAGAGAGTGAAAGAGAGTGAAACAAGATGAAGGATGGTTAAAGAGAGTGAAATAAGATGAAGGAGGGTTAAAGAGAGTGAAACAAGATGAAGGAGGGTTAAAGAGAGTGAAACAAAATGAAGCAGGTGGAAAGAGAGTGAAACAAGGTGAAGGAGGGTTAAAGAGAGTGGACAATATGAAGGAGGGTTAAAGAGACTGAAACAAGATGAAGGAGGGTTAAAGATAGTAAAAGGAGTTGAAGGAGGCTTAAAGATTGTGAAACAAGGTGTAGGAGGGTTAAAAAGAGCGAAACAAGATGCAGGAGAGGGAAAGAGAGTGAAACAAGATGAAGGAGAGTGAAAGAGAGTGAAACAAGATGAAGGAGAGTTAAAGAGAGTTAAACAAGATGAAGGAGAGTGAAAGAGAGTGAAACTAGGTGAAGGAGGGATAAAGAGAGTGAAACAAGATGAAGGAGGGGTAAAGACAGTGAAACATGGTGAAGGATGGTTAATGAGAATGAAATAGGATGAAGGAGGGTTAAAGAGAGTCAAACAAGATGAAGGAGGGCTAAAGAGAGTGAAACAAGATGAAGGAGGGTGAAAGAGAGTCAAACACGATGAAGGAGGGTTATAGAGAGTTAAACACAATGAAGGAGGGTCAAAGAGAGTGAAACAAGATGAAGGAGGGTTAATGAGAGTGAAACAAGATGAAGGAGGTTTAAAGAGATTCAAACAAGATGAAGGAGGGTTGAAGAGAGTGAAACAAGATGAAGGAGGCTGAAGGAGAGTGAAACAAGATGAATGAGGGTTAAAGAGAGTGAAACAAGATGAAGGAGGGTTAAAGAGAGTGAAATAAGATGAAGGAGGGTTAAAGAGAGTGAAACAAGGTGAAGGAGAGTTGAAGAGAGTGAAACAAGATGTAGTAGGGTTAAAACGAATGAAACAAGATGAAGGAGGGTTAATGAGAGTGAAACAAAATGAAGGAGGGTTAAAGAGAGTGAAAGAAGATTAAGGAGGGTTAAAGAGAGTGAAACACGATGAAGGAGGGTTAAAGAGAGTGAAACAATATGAAGGAGGGGAAAAGAGAGTGAAAAAAGATGAAGGAGGGTTAAAGTGAGTGAAACAAATGAAGGAGGCTTGAAGAGAGTAAACCAAGATGAAGGAGGGTTAAAGAGGTTGAACAATATGAAGGAGTGTTAAAGAGAGTGAAAGAAGATGAAGGAGGAGTAAAGAGACTGAAACAAGATGAAGGAGGGTTAACGAGAGTAAAACAAGATGAAGGAGGGTTAAAGAGAGTGAACAATATGAAGGAGGGTTCAAGAGAGTGAAACAAGGTGAAGGAGGGTGAAAGAGGGTGAAACAAGGTGAAGGAGAGTTAAAGAGAGTGAAACAAGATGAAGTAGGGTTAAAGCGAGTGAAACAAGATGAAGGAGGGTTAATGAGAGTGAAACAATATGAAGGAGGGGAAAAGAGAGGGAAACAAGATGATGGAGCGTTAAAGAGAGTGAAACAAGATGAAGGAGGGTTAAAGAGAGTGAACAATATGAAGGAGGGTTCAAGAGAGTGAAACAAGGTGAAGGAGGGTGAAAGAGGATGAAACAAGGTGAAGGAGAGTTAAAGAGAGTGAAACAAGATGAAGTAGGGTTAAAGCGAGTGAAACAAGATGAAGGAGGGTTAATGAGAGTGAAACAATATGAAGGAGGGGAAAAGAGAGGGAAACAAGATGATGGAGCGTTAAAGAGAGTGAAACAAGATGAAGGAGGCTTAAGGAGAGTGAAACAAGATGAAGGAGGGTTAAAGAGAGTGAAACAATATGAAGGAGGGGAAAAGAGAGTGAAAAAAGATGAAGGAGGGTTAAAGTGAGTGAAACAAATGAAGGAGGGTTAAAGAGAGTAAACCAAGATGAAGGAGGGTTAAAGAGGTTGAACAATATGAAGGAGTGTTAAAGAGAGTGAAAGAAGATGAAGGAGGAGTAAAGAGACTGAAACAAGGTGAAGGAGAGTTGAAGAGAGTGAAACAAGATGAAGGAGGGTTAAAGAGAGTGAACAATATGAAGGAGGGTTCAAGAGAGTGAAACAAGGTGAAGGAGGGTGAAAGAGGGTGAAACAAGGTGAAGGAGAGTTAAAGAGAGTGAAACAAGATGAAGTAGGGTTAAAGCGAGTGAAACAAGATGAAGGAGGGTTAATGAGAGTGAAACAATATGAAGGAGGGGAAAAGAGAGGGAAACAAGATGATGGAGCGTTAAAGAGAGTGAAACAAGATGAAGGAGGTTTAAAGAGAGTGAAACAAGATGAAGGAGGCTTAAGGAGAGTGAAACAAGATGAAGGAGGGTTAAAGAGAGTGAAACAATATGAAGGAGGGGAAAAGAGAGTGAAAAAAGATGAAGGAGGGTTAAAGTGAGTGAAACAAATGAAGGAGGGTTAAAGAGAGTAAACCAAGATGAAGGAGGGTTAAAGAGGTTGAACAATATGAAGGAGTGTTAAAGAGAGTGAAAGAAGATGAAGGAGGAGTAAAGAGACTGAAACAAGGTGAAGGAGAGTTGAAGAGAGTGAAACAAGATGAAGGAGGGTTAAAGAGAGTGAACAATATGAAGGAGGGTTCAAGAGAGTGAAACAAGGTGAAGGAGGGTGAAAGAGGGTGAAACAAGGTGAAGGAGAGTTAAAGAGAGTGAAACAAGATGAAGTAGGGTTAAAGCGAGTGAAACAAGATGAAGGAGGGTTAATGAGAGTGAAACAAAATGAAGGAGGGTTAAAGAGAGTGAAAGAAGATTAAGGAGGGTTAAAGAGAGTGAAACACGATGAAGGAGGGTTAAAGAGAGTGAAACAATATGAAGGAGGGGAAAAGAGAGTGAAAAAAGATGAAGGAGTGTTAAAGTGAGTGAAACAAATGAAGGAGGCTTGAAGAGAGTAAACCAAGATGAAGGAGGGTTAAAGAGGTTGAACAATATGAAGGAGTGTTAAAGAGAGTGAAAGAAGATGAAGGAGGAGTAAAGAGACTGAAACAAGATGAAGGAGGGTTAACGAGAGTAAAACAAGATGAAGGAGGGTTAAAGAGAGTGAACAATATGAAGGAGGGTTCAAGAGAGTGAAACAAGGTGAAGGAGGGTGAAAGAGGGTGAAACAAGGTGAAGGAGAGTTAAAGAGAGTGAAACAAGATGAAGTAGGGTTAAAGCGAGTGAAACAAGATGAAGGAGGGTTAATGAGAGTGAAACAATATGAAGGAGGGGAAAAGAGAGGGAAACAAGATGATGGAGCGTTAAAGAGAGTGAAACAAGATGAAGGAGGGTTAAAGAGAGTGAACAATATGAAGGAGGGTTCAAGAGAGTGAAACAAGGTGAAGGAGGGTGAAAGAGGATGAAACAAGGTGAAGGAGAGTTAAAGAGAGTGAAACAAGATGAAGTAGGGTTAAAGCGAGTGAAACAAGATGAAGGAGGGTTAATGAGAGTGAAACAATATGAAGGAGGGGAAAAGAGAGGGAAACAAGATGATGGAGCGTTAAAGAGAGTGAAACAAGATGAAGGAGGCTTAAGGAGAGTGAAACAAGATGAAGGAGGGTTAAAGAGAGTGAAACAATATGAAGGAGGGGAAAAGAGAGTGAAAAAAGATGAAGGAGGGTTAAAGTGAGTGAAACAAATGAAGGAGGGTTAAAGAGAGTAAACCAAGATGAAGGAGGGTTAAAGAGGTTGAACAATATGAAGGAGTGTTAAAGAGAGTGAAAGAAGATGAAGGAGGAGTAAAGAGACTGAAACAAGGTGAAGGAGAGTTGAAGAGAGTGAAACAAGATGAAGGAGGGTTAAAGAGAGTGAACAATATGAAGGAGGGTTCAAGAGAGTGAAACAAGGTGAAGGAGGGTGAAAGAGGGTGAAACAAGGTGAAGGAGAGTTAAAGAGAGTGAAACAAGATGAAGTAGGGTTAAAGCGAGTGAAACAAGATGAAGGAGGGTTAATGAGAGTGAAACAATATGAAGGAGGGGAAAAGAGAGGGAAACAAGATGATGGAGCGTTAAAGAGAGTGAAACAAGATGAAGGAGGTTTAAAGAGAGTGAAACAAGATGAAGGAGGCTTAAGGAGAGTGAAACAAGATGAAGGAGGGTTAAAGAGAGTGAAACAATATGAAGGAGGGGAAAAGAGAGTGAAAAAAGATGAAGGAGGGTTAAAGTGAGTGAAACAAATGAAGGAGGGTTAAAGAGAGTAAACCAAGATGAAGGAGGGTTAAAGAGGTTGAACAATATGAAGGAGTGTTAAAGAGAGTGAAAGAAGATGAAGGAGGAGTAAAGAGACTGAAACAAGGTGAAGGAGAGTTGAAGAGAGTGAAACAAGATGAAGGAGGGTTAAAGAGAGTGAACAATATGAAGGAGGGTTCAAGAGAGTGAAACAAGGTGAAGGAGGGTGAAAGAGGGTGAAACAAGGTGAAGGAGAGTTAAAGAGAGTGAAACAAGATGAAGTAGGGTTAAAGCGAGTGAAACAAGATGAAGGAGGGTTAATGAGAGTGAAACAAAATGAAGGAGGGTTAAAGAGAGTGAAAGAAGATTAAGGAGGGTTAAAGAGAGTGAAACACGATGAAGGAGGGTTAAAGAGAGTGAAACAATATGAAGGAGGGGAAAAGAGAGTGAAAAAAGATGAAGGAGTGTTAAAGTGAGTGAAACAAATGAAGGAGGCTTGAAGAGAGTAAACCAAGATGAAGGAGGGTTAAAGAGGTTGAACAATATGAAGGAGTGTTAAAGAGAGTGAAAGAAGATGAAGGAGGAGTAAAGAGACTGAAACAAGATGAAGGAGGGTTAACGAGAGTAAAACAAGATGAAGGAGGGTTAAAGAGAGTGAACAATATGAAGGAGGGTTCAAGAGAGTGAAACAAGGTGAAGGAGGGTGAAAGAGGGTGAAACAAGGTGAAGGAGAGTTAAAGAGAGTGAAACAAGATGAAGTAGGGTTAAAGCGAGTGAAACAAGATGAAGGAGGGTTAATGAGAGTGAAACAATATGAAGGAGGGGAAAAGAGAGGGAAACAAGATGATGGAGCGTTAAAGAGAGTGAAACAAGATGAAGGAGGGTTAAAGAGAGTGAACAATATGAAGGAGGGTTCAAGAGAGTGAAACAAGGTGAAGGAGGGTGAAAGAGGATGAAACAAGGTGAAGGAGAGTTAAAGAGAGTGAAACAAGATGAAGTAGGGTTAAAGCGAGTGAAACAAGATGAAGGAGGGTTAATGAGAGTGAAACAATATGAAGGAGGGGAAAAGAGAGGGAAACAAGATGATGGAGCGTTAAAGAGAGTGAAACAAGATGAAGGAGGCTTAAGGAGAGTGAAACAAGATGAAGGAGGGTTAAAGAGAGTGAAACAATATGAAGGAGGGGAAAAGAGAGTGAAAAAAGATGAAGGAGGGTTAAAGTGAGTGAAACAAATGAAGGAGGGTTAAAGAGAGTAAACCAAGATGAAGGAGGGTTAAAGAGGTTGAACAATATGAAGGAGTGTTAAAGAGAGTGAAAGAAGATGAAGGAGGAGTAAAGAGACTGAAACAAGGTGAAGGAGAGTTGAAGAGAGTGAAACAAGATGAAGGAGGGTTAAAGAGAGTGAACAATATGAAGGAGGGTTCAAGAGAGTGAAACAAGGTGAAGGAGGGTGAAAGAGGGTGAAACAAGGTGAAGGATAGTTAAAGAGAGTGAAACAAGATGAAGTAGGGTTAAAGCGAGTGAAACAAGATGAAGGAGGGTTAATGAGAGTGAAACAATATGAAGGAGGGGAAAAGAGAGGGAAACAAGATGATGGAGCGTTAAAGAGAGTGAAACAAGATGAAGGAGGTTTAAAGAGAGTGAAACAAGATGAAGGAGGCTTAAGGAGAGTGAAACAAGATGAAGGAGGGTTAAAGAGAGTGAAACAATATGAAGGAGGGGAAAAGAGAGTGAAAAAAGATGAAGGAGGGTTAAAGTGAGTGAAACAAATGAAGGAGGGTTAAAGAGAGTAAACCAAGATGAAGGAGGGTTAAAGAGGTTGAACAATATGAAGGAGTGTTAAAGAGAGTGAAAGAAGATGAAGGAGGAGTAAAGAGACTGAAACAAGATGAAGGAGGGTTAACGAGAGTAAAACAAGATGAAGGAGGGTTAAAGAGAGTGAACAATATGAAGGAGGGTTCAAGAGAGTCAAACACGATGAAGGAGGGTTATAGAGAGTCAAACACAATGAAGGAGGGTCAAAGAGAGTGAAACAAGATGAAGTAGGGTTAATGAGAGTGAAACAAGATGAAGGAGGTTTAAAGAGATTCAAACAAGATGAAGGAGGGTTGAAGAGAGTGAAACAAGATGAAGGAGGCTGAAGGAGAGTGAAACAAGATGAATGAGGGCTAAAGAGAGTGAAACAAGATGAAGGAGGGTTAAAGAGAGTGAAACAAGACGAAGGAGGGTTAAAGAGAGTGAAACAAAATGAAGCAGGTGTAAAGAGAGTGAAACAAGGTGAAGGAGGGTTAAAGAGAGTGAATAATATGAAGGAGGGTTAAAGAGAGTGAAACAATATGAAGGAGGTGAAAGAGAGTGAAATAAGATGAAGGAGGGTGAAAGAGAGTGAAAGAGAGTGAAACAAGATGAAGGATGGTTAAAGAGAGTGAAATAAGATGAAGGAGGGTTAAAGAGAGTGAAACAAGATGAAGGAGGGTTAAAGAGAGTGAAACAAAATGAAGCAGGTGGAAAGAGAGTGAAACAAGGTGAAGGAGGGTTAAAGAGAGTGGACAATATGAAGGAGGGTTAAAGAGACTGAAACAAGATGAAGGAGGGTTAAAGATAGTAAAAGGAGTTGAAGGAGGCTTAAAGATTGTGAAACAAGGTGTAGGAGGGTTAAAAAGAGCGAAACAAGATGCAGGAGAGGGAAAGAGAGTGAAACAAGATGAAGGAGAGTGAAAGAGAGTGAAACAAGATGAAGGAGAGTTAAAGAGAGTTAAACAAGATGAAGGAGAGTGAAAGAGAGTGAAACTAGGTGAAGGAGGGATAAAGAGAGTGAAACAAGATGAAGGAGGGGTAAAGACAGTGAAACATGGTGAAGGATGGTTAATGAGAATGAAATAGGATGAAGGAGGGTTAAAGAGAGTCAAACAAGATGAAGGAGGGCTAAAGAGAGTGAAACAAGATGAAGGAGGGTGAAAGAGAGTCAAACACGATGAAGGAGGGTTATAGAGAGTTAAACACAATGAAGGAGGGTCAAAGAGAGTGAAACAAGATGAAGGAGGGTTAATGAGAGTGAAACAAGATGAAGGAGGTTTAAAGAGATTCAAACAAGATGAAGGAGGGTTGAAGAGAGTGAAACAAGATGAAGGAGGCTGAAGGAGAGTGAAACAAGATGAATGAGGGTTAAAGAGAGTGAAACAAGATGAAGGAGGGTTAAAGAGAGTGAAATAAGATGAAGGAGGGTTAAAGAGAGTGAAACAAGGTGAAGGAGAGTTGAAGAGAGTGAAACAAGATGTAGTAGGGTTAAAACGAATGAAACAAGATGAAGGAGGGTTAATGAGAGTGAAACAAAATGAAGGAGGGTTAAAGAGAGTGAAAGAAGATTAAGGAGGGTTAAAGAGAGTGAAACACGATGAAGGAGGGTTAAAGAGAGTGAAACAATATGAAGGAGGGGAAAAGAGAGTGAAAAAAGATGAAGGAGGGTTAAAGTGAGTGAAACAAATGAAGGAGGCTTGAAGAGAGTAAACCAAGATGAAGGAGGGTTAAAGAGGTTGAACAATATGAAGGAGTGTTAAAGAGAGTGAAAGAAGATGAAGGAGGAGTAAAGAGACTGAAACAAGATGAAGGAGGGTTAACGAGAGTAAAACAAGATGAAGGAGGGTTAAAGAGAGTGAACAATATGAAGGAGGGTTCAAGAGAGTGAAACAAGGTGAAGGAGGGTGAAAGAGGGTGAAACAAGGTGAAGGAGAGTTAAAGAGAGTGAAACAAGATGAAGTAGGGTTAAAGCGAGTGAAACAAGATGAAGGAGGGTTAATGAGAGTGAAACAATATGAAGGAGGGGAAAAGAGAGGGAAACAAGATGATGGAGCGTTAAAGAGAGTGAAACAAGATGAAGGAGGGTTAAAGAGAGTGAACAATATGAAGGAGGGTTCAAGAGAGTGAAACAAGGTGAAGGAGGGTGAAAGAGGATGAAACAAGGTGAAGGAGAGTTAAAGAGAGTGAAACAAGATGAAGTAGGGTTAAAGCGAGTGAAACAAGATGAAGGAGGGTTAATGAGAGTGAAACAATATGAAGGAGGGGAAAAGAGAGGGAAACAAGATGATGGAGCGTTAAAGAGAGTGAAACAAGATGAAGGAGGCTTAAGGAGAGTGAAACAAGATGAAGGAGGGTTAAAGAGAGTGAAACAATATGAAGGAGGGGAAAAGAGAGTGAAAAAAGATGAAGGAGGGTTAAAGTGAGTGAAACAAATGAAGGAGGGTTAAAGAGAGTAAACCAAGATGAAGGAGGGTTAAAGAGGTTGAACAATATGAAGGAGTGTTAAAGAGAGTGAAAGAAGATGAAGGAGGAGTAAAGAGACTGAAACAAGGTGAAGGAGAGTTGAAGAGAGTGAAACAAGATGAAGGAGGGTTAAAGAGAGTGAACAATATGAAGGAGGGTTCAAGAGAGTGAAACAAGGTGAAGGAGGGTGAAAGAGGGTGAAACAAGGTGAAGGAGAGTTAAAGAGAGTGAAACAAGATGAAGTAGGGTTAAAGCGAGTGAAACAAGATGAAGGAGGGTTAATGAGAGTGAAACAATATGAAGGAGGGGAAAAGAGAGGGAAACAAGATGATGGAGCGTTAAAGAGAGTGAAACAAGATGAAGGAGGTTTAAAGAGAGTGAAACAAGATGAAGGAGGCTTAAGGAGAGTGAAACAAGATGAAGGAGGGTTAAAGAGAGTGAAACAATATGAAGGAGGGGAAAAGAGAGTGAAAAAAGATGAAGGAGGGTTAAAGTGAGTGAAACAAATGAAGGAGGGTTAAAGAGAGTAAACCAAGATGAAGGAGGGTTAAAGAGGTTGAACAATATGAAGGAGTGTTAAAGAGAGTGAAAGAAGATGAAGGAGGAGTAAAGAGACTGAAACAAGGTGAAGGAGAGTTGAAGAGAGTGAAACAAGATGAAGGAGGGTTAAAGAGAGTGAACAATATGAAGGAGGGTTCAAGAGAGTGAAACAAGGTGAAGGAGGGTGAAAGAGGGTGAAACAAGGTGAAGGAGAGTTAAAGAGAGTGAAACAAGATGAAGTAGGGTTAAAGCGAGTGAAACAAGATGAAGGAGGGTTAATGAGAGTGAAACAAAATGAAGGAGGGTTAAAGAGAGTGAAAGAAGATTAAGGAGGGTTAAAGAGAGTGAAACACGATGAAGGAGGGTTAAAGAGAGTGAAACAATATGAAGGAGGGGAAAAGAGAGTGAAAAAAGATGAAGGAGTGTTAAAGTGAGTGAAACAAATGAAGGAGGCTTGAAGAGAGTAAACCAAGATGAAGGAGGGTTAAAGAGGTTGAACAATATGAAGGAGTGTTAAAGAGAGTGAAAGAAGATGAAGGAGGAGTAAAGAGACTGAAACAAGATGAAGGAGGGTTAACGAGAGTAAAACAAGATGAAGGAGGGTTAAAGAGAGTGAACAATATGAAGGAGGGTTCAAGAGAGTGAAACAAGGTGAAGGAGGGTGAAAGAGGGTGAAACAAGGTGAAGGAGAGTTAAAGAGAGTGAAACAAGATGAAGTAGGGTTAAAGCGAGTGAAACAAGATGAAGGAGGGTTAATGAGAGTGAAACAATATGAAGGAGGGGAAAAGAGAGGGAAACAAGATGATGGAGCGTTAAAGAGAGTGAAACAAGATGAAGGAGGGTTAAAGAGAGTGAACAATATGAAGGAGGGTTCAAGAGAGTGAAACAAGGTGAAGGAGGGTGAAAGAGGATGAAACAAGGTGAAGGAGAGTTAAAGAGAGTGAAACAAGATGAAGTAGGGTTAAAGCGAGTGAAACAAGATGAAGGAGGGTTAATGAGAGTGAAACAATATGAAGGAGGGGAAAAGAGAGGGAAACAAGATGATGGAGCGTTAAAGAGAGTGAAACAAGATGAAGGAGGCTTAAGGAGAGTGAAACAAGATGAAGGAGGGTTAAAGAGAGTGAAACAATATGAAGGAGGGGAAAAGAGAGTGAAAAAAGATGAAGGAGGGTTAAAGTGAGTGAAACAAATGAAGGAGGGTTAAAGAGAGTAAACCAAGATGAAGGAGGGTTAAAGAGGTTGAACAATATGAAGGAGTGTTAAAGAGAGTGAAAGAAGATGAAGGAGGAGTAAAGAGACTGAAACAAGGTGAAGGAGAGTTGAAGAGAGTGAAACAAGATGAAGGAGGGTTAAAGAGAGTGAACAATATGAAGGAGGGTTCAAGAGAGTGAAACAAGGTGAAGGAGGGTGAAAGAGGGTGAAACAAGGTGAAGGAGAGTTAAAGAGAGTGAAACAAGATGAAGTAGGGTTAAAGCGAGTGAAACAAGATGAAGGAGGGTTAATGAGAGTGAAACAATATGAAGGAGGGGAAAAGAGAGGGAAACAAGATGATGGAGCGTTAAAGAGAGTGAAACAAGATGAAGGAGGTTTAAAGAGAGTGAAACAAGATGAAGGAGGCTTAAGGAGAGTGAAACAAGATGAAGGAGGGTTAAAGAGAGTGAAACAATATGAAGGAGGGGAAAAGAGAGTGAAAAAAGATGAAGGAGGGTTAAAGTGAGTGAAACAAATGAAGGAGGGTTAAAGAGAGTAAACCAAGATGAAGGAGGGTTAAAGAGGTTGAACAATATGAAGGAGTGTTAAAGAGAGTGAAAGAAGATGAAGGAGGAGTAAAGAGACTGAAACAAGGTGAAGGAGAGTTGAAGAGAGTGAAACAAGATGAAGGAGGGTTAAAGAGAGTGAACAATATGAAGGAGGGTTCAAGAGAGTGAAACAAGGTGAAGGAGGGTGAAAGAGGGTGAAACAAGGTGAAGGAGAGTTAAAGAGAGTGAAACAAGATGAAGTAGGGTTAAAGCGAGTGAAACAAGATGAAGGAGGGTTAATGAGAGTGAAACAAAATGAAGGAGGGTTAAAGAGAGTGAAAGAAGATTAAGGAGGGTTAAAGAGAGTGAAACACGATGAAGGAGGGTTAAAGAGAGTGAAACAATATGAAGGAGGGGAAAAGAGAGTGAAAAAAGATGAAGGAGTGTTAAAGTGAGTGAAACAAATGAAGGAGGCTTGAAGAGAGTAAACCAAGATGAAGGAGGGTTAAAGAGGTTGAACAATATGAAGGAGTGTTAAAGAGAGTGAAAGAAGATGAAGGAGGAGTAAAGAGACTGAAACAAGATGAAGGAGGGTTAACGAGAGTAAAACAAGATGAAGGAGGGTTAAAGAGAGTGAACAATATGAAGGAGGGTTCAAGAGAGTGAAACAAGGTGAAGGAGGGTGAAAGAGGGTGAAACAAGGTGAAGGAGAGTTAAAGAGAGTGAAACAAGATGAAGTAGGGTTAAAGCGAGTGAAACAAGATGAAGGAGGGTTAATGAGAGTGAAACAATATGAAGGAGGGGAAAAGAGAGGGAAACAAGATGATGGAGCGTTAAAGAGAGTGAAACAAGATGAAGGAGGGTTAAAGAGAGTGAACAATATGAAGGAGGGTTCAAGAGAGTGAAACAAGGTGAAGGAGGGTGAAAGAGGATGAAACAAGGTGAAGGAGAGTTAAAGAGAGTGAAACAAGATGAAGTAGGGTTAAAGCGAGTGAAACAAGATGAAGGAGGGTTAATGAGAGTGAAACAATATGAAGGAGGGGAAAAGAGAGGGAAACAAGATGATGGAGCGTTAAAGAGAGTGAAACAAGATGAAGGAGGCTTAAGGAGAGTGAAACAAGATGAAGGAGGGTTAAAGAGAGTGAAACAATATGAAGGAGGGGAAAAGAGAGTGAAAAAAGATGAAGGAGGGTTAAAGTGAGTGAAACAAATGAAGGAGGGTTAAAGAGAGTAAACCAAGATGAAGGAGGGTTAAAGAGGTTGAACAATATGAAGGAGTGTTAAAGAGAGTGAAAGAAGATGAAGGAGGAGTAAAGAGACTGAAACAAGGTGAAGGAGAGTTGAAGAGAGTGAAACAAGATGAAGGAGGGTTAAAGAGAGTGAACAATATGAAGGAGGGTTCAAGAGAGTGAAACAAGGTGAAGGAGGGTGAAAGAGGGTGAAACAAGGTGAAGGATAGTTAAAGAGAGTGAAACAAGATGAAGTAGGGTTAAAGCGAGTGAAACAAGATGAAGGAGGGTTAATGAGAGTGAAACAATATGAAGGAGGGGAAAAGAGAGGGAAACAAGATGATGGAGCGTTAAAGAGAGTGAAACAAGATGAAGGAGGTTTAAAGAGAGTGAAACAAGATGAAGGAGGCTTAAGGAGAGTGAAACAAGATGAAGGAGGGTTAAAGAGAGTGAAACAATATGAAGGAGGGGAAAAGAGAGTGAAAAAAGATGAAGGAGGGTTAAAGTGAGTGAAACAAATGAAGGAGGGTTAAAGAGAGTAAACCAAGATGAAGGAGGGTTAAAGAGGTTGAACAATATGAAGGAGTGTTAAAGAGAGTGAAAGAAGATGAAGGAGGAGTAAAGAGACTGAAACAAGGTGAAGGAGAGTTGAAGAGAGTGAAACAAGATGAAGGAGGGTTAAAGAGAGTGAACAATATGAAGGAGGGTTCAAGAGAGTGAAACAAGGTGAAGGAGGGTGAAAGAGGGTGAAACAAGGTGAAGGAGAGTTAAAGAGAGTGAAACAAGATGAAGTAGGGTTAAAGCGAGTGAAACAAGATGAAGGAGGGTTAATGAGAGTGAAACAATATGAAGGAGGGGAAAAGAGAGGGAAACAAGATGATGGAGCGTTAAAGAGAGTGAAACAAGATGAAGGAGGCTTAAGGAGAGTGAAACAAGATGAAGGAGGGTTAAAGAGAGTGAAACAAGACGAAGGAGGGTTAAAGAGAGTGAAACAAAATGAAGCAGGTGTAAAGAGAGTGAAACAAGGTGAAGGAGGGTTAAAGAGAGTGAATAATATGAAGGAGGGTTAAAGAGAGTGAAACAATATGAAGGAGGTGACAGAGAGTGAAATAAGATGAAGGAGGGTGAAAGAGAGTGAAAGAGAGTGAAACAAGATGAAGGATGGTTAAAGAGAGTGAAATTAGATGAAGGAGGTTTAAAGAGAGTGAAACAAGATGAAGGAGGGTTAAAGAGAGTGAAACAAAATGAAGCAGGTGTAAAGAGAGTGAAACAAGGTGAAGGAGGGTTAAAGAGAGTGGATAATATGAAGGAGGGTTAAAGAGACTGAAACAAGATGAAGGAGGGTTAAAGATAGTAAAAGGAGTTGAAGGAGGCTTAAAGATAGTGAAACAAGGTGTAGGAGGGTTAAAAAGAGTGAAACAAGATGAAGGAGAGGGAAAGAGAGTGAAACAAGATGAAGGAGAGTGAAAGAGAGTGAAACAAGATGAAGGAGAGTTAAAGAGAGTTAAACAAGATGAAGGAGAGTGAAAGAGAGTGAAACTAGGTGAAGGAGGGATAAAGAGAGTCAAACAAGATGAAGGAGGGGTAAAGACAGTGAAACATGGTGAAGGATGGTTAATGAGAATGAAATAGGATGAAGGAGGGTTAAAGAGAGTCAAACAAGATGAACGAGGGCTAAAGAGAGTGAAACAAGATGAAGGAGAGTGAATGGGAGTGAAACTAGGTGAAGGAGGGATAAAGAGAGTGAAACAAGATGAAGGAGGGGTAAAGACAGTGAAACATGGTGAAGGATGGTTAATGAGAATGAAATAGGATGAAGGAGGGTTAAAGAGAGTCAAACAAGATGAAGGAGGGCTAAAGAGAGTGAAACAAGATGAAGGAGGGTGAAAGAGAGTCAAACACGATGAAGGAGGGTTATAGAGAGTCAAACAAGATGAAGGAGGTTTAAAGAGATTCAAACAAGATGAAGGAGGGTTGAAGAGAGTGAAACAAGATGAAGGAGGCTGAAGGAGAGTCAAACAAGATGAATGAGGGTTAAAGAGAATGAAACAAGATGAAGGAGGGTTAAAGAGAGTGAAAAAAGATGAAGGAGGGTTAAAGAGAGTGAAAAAAGATGAAGGAGGGTTAAAGAGAGTGAAACAAGGTGAAGGAGAGTTGAAGAGAGTGAAACAAGATGTAGTAGGGTTAAAACGAATGAAACAAGATGAAGGAGGGTTAATGAGAGTGAAACAAAATGAAGGAGGGTTAAAGAGAGTGAAAGAAGATGAAGGAGGGTTAAAAAGAGTGAAACACGATGAAGGAGGGTTAAAGAGAGTGAAACAATATGAAGGAGGGGAAAAGAGAGTGAAAAAAGATGAAGGAGGGTTAAAGTGAGTGAAACAAATGAAGGAGGCTTAAAGAGAGTAAACCAAGATGAAGGAGGGTTAAAGAGGTTGAACAATATGAAGGAGTGTTAAAGAGAGTGAAAGAGATGAAGGAGGAGTAAAGAGACTGAAACAAGATGAAGGAGTGTTAATGAGAGTAAAACAAGATGAAGGAGGGTTAAAGAGAGTGAACAATATGAAGGAGGGTTCAAGAGAGTGAAACAAGGTGAAGGAGGGTGAAAGAGGGTGAAACAAGGTGAAGGAGAGTTAAAGAGAGTGAAACAAGATGAAGTAGGGTTAAAGCGAGTGAAACAAGATGAAGGAGGGTTAATGAGAGTGAAACAATATGAAGGAGGGGAAAAGAGAGGGAAACAAGATGATGGAGCGTTAAAGAGAGTGAAACAAGATGAAGGAGGCTTAAGGAGAGTGAAACAAGATGAAGGAGGGTTAAAGAGAGTGAAACAATATGAAGGAGGGGAAAAGAGAGTGAAAAAAGATGAAGGAGGGTTAAAGTGAGTGAAACAAATGAAGGAGGCTTGAAGAGAGTAAACCAAGATGAAGGAGGGTTAAAGAGGTTGAACAATATGAAGGAGTGTTAAAGAGAGTGAAAGAAGATGAAGGAGGAGTAAAGAGACTGAAACAAGATGAAGGAGGGTTAACGAGAGTAAAACAAGATGAAGGAGGGTTAAAGAGAGTGAACAATATGAAGGAGGGTTCAAGAGAGTGAAACAAGGTGAAGGAGGGTGAAAGAGGGTGAAACAAGGTGAAGGAGAGTTAAAGAGAGTGAAACAAGATGAAGTAGGGTTAAAGCGAGTGAAACAAGATGAAGGAGGGTTAATGAGAGTGAAACAATATGAAGGAGGGGAAAAGAGAGGGAAACAAGATGATGGAGCGTTAAAGAGAGTGAAACAAGATGAAGGAGGGTTAAAGAGAGTGAACAATATGAAGGAGGGTTCAAGAGAGTGAAACAAGGTGAAGGAGGGTGAAAGAGGGTGAAACAAGGTGAAGGAGAGTTAAAGAGAGTGAAACAAGATGAAGTAGGGTTAAAGCGAGTGAAACAAGATGAAGGAGGGTTAATGAGAGTGAAACAATATGAAGGAGGGGAAAAGAGAGGGAAACAAGATGATGGAGCGTTAAAGAGAGTGAAACAAGATGAAGGAGGCTTAAGGAGAGTGAAACAAGATGAAGGAGGGTTAAAGAGAGTGAAACAATATGAAGGAGGGGAAAAGAGAGTGAAAAAAGATGAAGGAGGGTTAAAGTGAGTGAAACAAATGAAGGAGGGTTAAAGAGAGTAAACCAAGATGAAGGAGGGTTAAAGAGGTTGAACAATATGAAGGAGTGTTAAAGAGAGTGAAAGAAGATGAAGGAGGAGTAAAGAGACTGAAACAAGGTGAAGGAGAGTTGAAGAGAGTGAAACAAGATGAAGGAGGGTTAAAGAGAGTGAACAATATGAAGGAGGGTTCAAGAGAGTGAAACAAGGTGAAGGAGGGTGAAAGAGGGTGAAACAAGGTGAAGGAGAGTTAAAGAGAGTGAAACAAGATGAAGTAGGGTTAAAGCGAGTGAAACAAGATGAAGGAGGGTTAATGAGAGTGAAACAATATGAAGGAGGGGAAAAGAGAGGGAAACAAGATGATGGAGCGTTAAAGAGAGTGAAACAAGATGAAGGAGGTTTAAAGAGAGTGAAACAAGATGAAGGAGGCTTAAGGAGAGTGAAACAAGATGAAGGAGGGTTAAAGAGAGTGAAACAATATGAAGGAGGGGAAAAGAGAGTGAAAAAAGATGAAGGAGGGTTAAAGTGAGTGAAACAAATGAAGGAGGGTTAAAGAGAGTAAACCAAGATGAAGGAGGGTTAAAGAGGTTGAACAAGATGAAGGAGTGTTAAAGAGAGTGAAAGAAGATGAAGGAGGAGTAAAGAGACTGAAACAAGATGAAGGAGGGTTAACGAGAGTAAAACAAGATGAAGGAGGGTTAAAGAGAGTGAACAATATGAAGGAGGGTTCAAGAGAGTGAAACAAGGTGAAGGAGGGTGAAAGAGGGTGAAACAAGGTGAAGGAGAGTTAAAGAGAGTGAAACAAGATGAAGTAGGGTTAAAGCAAGTGAAACAAGATGAAGGAGGGTTAATGAGAGTGAAACAATATGAAGGAGGGGAAAAGAGAGGGAAACAAGATGATGGAGCGTTAAAGAGAGTGAAACAAGATGAAGGAGGGTTAAAGAGAGTGAAACAAGATGAAGGAGGCTTAAGGAGAGTGAAACAAGATGAAGGAGGGTTAAAGAGAGTGAAATAAGATGAAGGAGGGTTAAAGAGAGTCAAACTAGATGAAGGAGGCTTAAAGAGAATGGAACAAGATGAAGGAGGGTTAATGAGAGTGAAAGAAGATGAAGGAGGGTTGAAGAGAGTGAAACAAGATGAAGGAGGGTTAAAGAGAGTGAAACTAGGTGAAGGAGGGTTAAAGAGAGTGAAAGAAGATGAAGGAGGAGTAAAGAGACTGAAACAAGATGAAGGAGGGTTAACGAGAGTAAAACAAGATGAAGGAGGGTTAAAGAGAGTGAACAATATGAAGGAGGGTTCAAGAGAGTCAAACACGATGAAGGAGGGTTATAGAGAGTCAAACACAATGAAGGAGGGTCAAAGAGAGTGAAACAAGATGAAGGAGGGTTAATGAGAGTGAAACAAGATGAAGGAGGTTTAAAGAGATTCAAACAAGATGAAGGAGGGTTGAAGAGAGTGAAACAAGATGAAGGAGGCTGAAGGAGAGTGAAACAAGATGAATGAGGGCTAAAGAGAGTGAAACAAGATGAAGGAGGGTTAAAGAGAGTGAAACAAGACGAAGGAGGGTTAAAGAGAGTGAAACAAAATGAAGCAGGTGTAAAGAGAGTGAAACAAGGTGAAGGAGGGTTAAAGAGAGTGAATAATATGAAGGAGGGTTAAAGAGAGTGAAACAATATGAAGGAGGTGAAAGAGAGTGAAACAAGATGAAGGAGGGTGAAAGAGAGTGAAACAAAATGAAGCAGGTGTAAAGAGAGTGAAACAAGGTGAAGGAGGGTTAAAGAGAGTGGACAATATGAAGGAGGGTTAAAGAGACTGAAACAAGATGAAGGAGGGTTAAAGATAGTAAAAGGAGTTGAAGGAGGCTTAAAGATAGTGAAACAAGGTGTAGGAGGGTTAAAAAGAGTGAAACAAGATGAAGGAGAGGGAAAGAGAGTGAAACAAGATGAAGGAGAGTAAAAGAGAGTGAAACAAGATGAAGGAGAGTTAAAGAGAGTTAAACAAGATGAAGGAGAGTGAAAGAGAGTGAAACTAGGTGAAGGAGGGATAAAGAGAGTGAAACAAGATGAAGGAGGGGTAAAGACAGTGAAACATGGTGAAGGATGGTTAATGAGAATGAAATAGGATGAAGGAGGGTTAAAGAGAGTCAAACAAGATGAAGGAGGGCTAAAGAGAGTGAAACAAGATGAAGGAGGGTGAAAGAGAGTCAAACACAATGAAGGAGGGTCAAAGAGAGTGAAACAAGATGAAGGAGGGTTAATGAGAGTGAAACAAGATGAAGGAGGTTTAAAGAGATTCAAACAAGATGAAGGAGGGTTGAAGAGAGTGAAACAAGATGAAGGAGGCTGAAGGAGAGTGAATCAAGATGAATGTGGGTTAAAGAGAGTGAAACAAGATGAAGGAGGGTTAAAGAGAGTGAAAAAAGATGAAGGAGGGTTAAAGAGAGTGAAACAAGGTGAAGGTGAGTTGAAGAGAGTGAAACAAGATGTAGTAGGGTTAAAACGAATGAAACAAGATGAAGGAGGGTTAATGAGAGTGAAACAAAATGAAGGAGTGTTAAAGAGAGTGAAAGAAGATGAAGGAGGGTTAAAGAGAGTGAAACACGATGAAGGAGGGTTAAAGAGAGTGAAACAATATGAAGGAGGGGAAAAGAGAGTGAAAAAAGATGAAGGAGGGTTAAAGTGAGTGAAACAAATGAAGGAGGGTTAAAGAGAGTAAACCAAGATGAAGGAGGGTTAAAGAGGTTGAACAATATGAAGGAGTGTTAAAGAGAGTGAAAGAAGATGAAGGAGGAGTAAAGAGACTGAAACAAGATGAAGGAGGGTTAACGAGAGTAAAACAAGATGAAGGAGGGTTAAAGAGAGTGAACAATATGAAGGAGGGTTCAAGAGAGTGAAACAAGGTGAAGGAGGGTTAAAGAGAGTGAAACAAGATGAAGGAGGCTTAAGGAGAGTGAAACAAGATGAAGGAGGGTTAAAGAGAGTGAAATAAGATGAAGGAGGGTTAAAGAGAGTCAAACAAGATGAAGGAGGCTTAAAGAGAGTGGAACAAGATGAAGGAGGGTTAATGAGAGTGAAACAAGATGAAGGAGGGTTAATGAGAGTCAAACAAGATGAAGGAGGGTTACACAGAGTGAAACAAGATGAAGGAGGGTTGAAGAGAGTGAAACAAGATGAAGGAGGGTTAAAGAGAATCAAAAAAGATGACGGAGGGTTAAAGAGAGTGAAACAAGATGAAGGAGAGTTAAAGAGAGTTAAACAAGATGAAGGAGGGTTAAAGAGAGTGAAACTAGGTGAAGGAGGGTTAAAGAGAGTGAAACAAGATGAAGGAGGGGTAAAGACAGTGAAACATGGTGAAGGAGGGTTGAAGAGAATGAAATAGGATGAAGAAGGGTTAAAGAGAGTCAAACAAAAAGAAGGAGGGCTAAAGAGAGTGAAACAAGATGAAGGAGGGTTAAAGAGAGTCAAACACAATGAAGGAGGGTCAAAGAGAGTGAAACAAAATGAAGGAGGGTTAATGAGAGTGAAACAAGTTGAAGGAGGGTTAAAGAGATTGAAACAAGATGAAGGAGGTTTAAAGAGATTCAAACAAGATGAAGGAGGGTTCAAGAGAGTGAAACAAGATGAAGGAGCGTTAAAGAGAGTGAAACAAGATGAAGTAGGGTTTAAGAGAATGAAACAAGATGAAGGAGGGTTAAAGAGAGTCAAGGATGATGGAGGGTTAAAGAGAGTGAAACAAGCTGAAGGATGGTTAAAGAGAGTGAAACAAGATGAAGGAGAGTTAAAGAGAGTGAAACAAGATGAAGGAGGGTTACAGATAGTGAAACGAGATGAAGGAGGGTGAGAGAGTGAAACAAGATGAAGGAGGGTTAAAGAGAGTGGACAATATGAAGGAGGGTTAAAGAGACTGAAACAAGATGTAGGAGGGTTAAAGATAGTAAAAGGAGTTGAAGGAGGCTTAAAGATAGTGAAACAAGGTGTAGGAGGGTTAAAAAGAGTGAAACAAGATGAAGGAGAGGGAAAGAGAGTGAAACAAGATGAAGGAGAGTGAAAGAGAGTGAAACAAGATGAAGGAGAGTTAAAGAGAGTGAAACAAGATGAAGGAGTGTTAAAGAGAGTGAAACAAGGTGAAGGAAGGTTAAAGAGAGAGAAACAAGATGAAAGAGTGTTTAAGAGCATGAAACAAGATGAAGGAGGGTTAAAGAGAGTGAAACAAGATGAAGGAGGGTTAAATGGTGTGAAACAAAATGAACGAGGATTAAAGAGAGTCAAACAGGATGAAGGAGGGTTAAAGCGAGTGAAAGAAGCTGAAGGAGGGTTAAAGAGAGTGAAACAAGGTGAAGGAGGGTTAAAGATAGTGAAACGAGATAAAGGAGCGTTGAAGAGAGTAAAACAAGATGAAGGAGGTTTAAAGAGAGTAAAACAAGATGAAGGAGGGTTAAATGGTGTGAAACAAGATGAAAGAGGGTTAAAGAGAGTCAAACAGGATGAAGGAGGGTTAAAGCGAATGAAACAAACTGATGGAGGGTTTAAGAGAGTGAAACAAGATGAAAGATGGTTAAAGTGAGTCAAAGAAGATGAAGGAGGGGGAAAAGAGACTGAAACAAGATGAAGGAGCGTTAAAGAGATTGAAACAAGATGAACGAGGGTGAAAGAGAGTGAAACAAGATGAAGGAGGGTTAAAGAGAGTGAAATAAGATGAAGGAGGGTTAAAGAGAGTGAAACAAGATGAAGGAGGGTAAAAGAGAGTGAAACAAAATGAAGCAGGTGTGAAGAGAGTGAAACAAGGTGAAGGAGGGTTAAAGAGAGTGAACAATATAAAGGAGGGTTAAAGAGAGTGAAACAAGATGAAGGAGGGTTAAAGATAGTAAAACGACATGAAGGAGGCTTAAAGAGTGTGAAACAAGTTGTAGGAGGGTGAAAAAGAGTGAAACAAGATGAAGGAGAGTGAAAGAGAGTGAAACAAGATGAAGGAGAGTGAAAGAGAGTGAAACAAGATGATGGAGGGTTAAAGAGAGTGAAACATTATGAAGGACGGTTAAAGAGAGCGAAACAAGATGAAGGAGGCTTACGGAGAGTGAAACAAGATGAAGGAGGGTTAAAGAGAGTGAAACAATATGAAGGAGGGGAAAAGAGAGTGAAAAAAGATGAAGGAGGGTTAAAGTGAGTGAAACAAATGAAGGAGGGTTAAAGAGAGTAAACCAAGATGAAGGAGGGTTAAAGAGGTTGAACAATATGAAGGAGTGTTAAAGAGAGTGAAAGAAGATGAAGAAACCCTTTGGATTTCGGCGGCAGCGGTGCGCAGGGGCCTTCTGGGAGGTGAGTAGTGAGTTTAAAACCACTTACCTTTACAGGAGCAGCCCTTTGGATTTCGGCGGCAGCGGTGCGCAGGGGCCTTCTGGGAGGTGAGTAGTGTATTTAAAAACCTTACCTTTACAGGAGCAGCCCTTTGGATTTCGGCGGCAGCGGTGCGCAGGGGCCTTCTGGGAGGTGAGTAGTGAGTTTAAAACCACTTACCTTTACAGGAGCAGCCCTTTGGATTTCGGCGGCAGCGGTGCGCAGGGGCCTTCTGGGAGGTGAGTTGTGTATTTAAAAACCTTACCTTTACAGGAGCAGCCCTTTGGATTTCGGCGGCAGCGGTGCGCAGGGGCCTTCTGGGAGGTGAGTAGTGAGTTTAAAACCACTTACCTTTACAGGAGCAGCCCTTTGGATTTCGGCGGGAACCGGAAGTTCGACCTCTGGCAAGTTTCCCCCCCCCCCCCCCCCCCCAACCAATAAATTCTGGTGGAGAGGAAACCCGAGACACTACACGTGTAGTGTCTCCCACCCGCCCTCCTCCTCTAACCTAATAATAAGACCCATTGGTGTGAGGTAAGTGCCATATTATATTATTATATTATTAGCATTGTGCAGGTCAAGGATTGGAGGTGGAGGAGCAGTCTCTGTCAGCGAGAGAACCTGAGAACATCTCAGAAGGTAAGCAAGTGATTTTTACTTTTATACCTTTTTTTCAAATTGTGTGTGTCGGGGGGGAAACTGAAGTGACATCACAGAAAAGCTGTGACCTGAGTGGCTGGTTGGGATTCTAACCTAAATTTTTTTGAGTATTTGGGAACTAATTAAACATAATAACTTAATTATAATTTAGAGGATATCTAAGCCTGAGATCGGAGAATATTATAGTTAGCTATCGCATTTCTATTAGAAATCTAGTGCTAGGAAACAGATAGTTGACAGTAACTTTGTAATTTAAAAAAAAATTAATTTTCATTAATTGACGCAATGTCAGTTAGAGGGGTGCTGTGCTCTGACTGTGAGATGTGGCAGGTCCGGGAGGCTTTCAGCGTCCCGGATGGCTTCATCTGCAGAAGGTGCACCCAACTGCAGCTCCTCACAGACCGCATGGTTCGGTTGGAGCAGCAATTGGATGCACTTAGGAGCATGCAGGTGGCGGAAAGCGTCATAGATCGCAGTTATGTAAGTGTGGTCACACCCAAGGTGCAGGCAGAGAAATGGGTGACCACCAGAAAGGGCAGGCAGTCAGTGCAGGAATCCCCTGTGGTTGTCCCCCTATCGAACAGATATACCCCTTTGGATACTGTCGGGGGGGATAGCCTATCAGGGGAAAACAGCAGCAGCCAGAGCAGTGGCACCACGGCTGGCTCTGATGTTCAGAAGGGAGGGTCAAAGCGCAGAAGAGTAATAGTTATAGGGGACTCTATAGTCAGGGGCACAGATAGGCGCTTCTGTGGACGTGAAAGAGACTCCAGGATGGTATGTTGCCTCCCTGGTGCCAGGGTCCAGGATGTCTCCGAACGGGTAGAGGGAATCCTGAAGGGGGAGGGCAAACAGGCAGAGGTCGTTGTACATATTGGTACTAACGACATAGGCAGGTAGGGGCATGAGGTCCTGCAGCAGGAATTCAGGGAGCTAGGCAGAAAGTTAAAAGACAGGACCTCGAGGGTTGTAATCTCGGGATTACTCCCTGTGCCACGTGCCAGTGAGGCTAGAAATAGGAAGATAGAGCAGACAAACACGTGGCTAAACAGCTGGTGTAGGAGGGAGGGTTTCTGTTATCTGGACCACTGGGAGCTCTTCCGGGGCAGGTGTGACCTGTATAAGATGGACGGGTTGCATCTAAACCGGAGAGGCATAAATATCCTGGCCGCGAGATTTGCTAGTGTCACATGGGAGGGTTTAAACTAGTATGGCAGGGGGGTGGGCACGGGAGCAATAGGTCAGAAGGTGAGAGCATTGAGGGAGAACTAGGGAATAGGGACAGTGTGGCTCTGAGGCAGAGCAGACGGGGAGAAGTTGCTGAACACAGCGGGTCTGGTGGCCTGAAGTGCATATGTTTTAATGCAAGGAGCATTACGGGTAAGGCAGATGAACTTAGAGCTTGGATTACTACTTGGAACTATGATGTTGTTGCCATTACAGAGACCTGGTTGAGGGAAGGGCAGGATTGGCAGCTAAACGTTCCAGGATTTAGATGTTTCAGGCGGGATAGAGGGGGATGTAAAAGGGGAGGTGGAGTTGCGCTACTTGTTCAGGAGAGTATCACAGCTATACAGCGAGAGGACACCTCAGAGGGCAGTGAGGCTATATGGGTAGAGATCAGGAATAAGAAGGGTGCAGTCACAATGTTGGGGGTATACTACAGGCCTCCCAACAGCCAGCGGGAGATAGAGGAGCAGATAGGTAGACAGATTTTGGAAAAGAGTAAAAACAACAGGGTTGTGGTGATGGGAGACTTCAACTTCCCCAATATTGACTGGGACTCACTTAGTGCCAGGGGCTTAGACGGGGCAGAGTTTGTAAGGAGCATCCAGGAGGGCTTCTTAAAACAATATGTAAACAGTCCAACTAGGGAAGGGGCGGTACTGGACCTGGTATTGGGGAACGAGCCCGGCCAGGTGGTAGATGTTTCAGTAGGGGAGCATTTCGGTAACAGTGACCACAATTCAGTAAGTTTTAAAGTACTGGTGGACAAGGATAAGAGTGGTCCGAGGATGAATGTGCTAAATTGGGGGAAGGCTAATTATAACAATATTAGGCGGGAACTGAAGAACATAGATTGGGGGCGGATGTTTGAGGGCAAATCAACATCTGACATGTGGGAGGCTTTCAAGTGTCAGTTGAAAGGAATACAGGACAGGCATGTTCCTGTGAGGAAGAAAGATAAATACAGCAATTTTCGGGAACCTTGGATGACGAGTGATATTGTAGGCCTCGTCAAAACGAAAAAGGAGGCATTTGTCAGGGCTAAAAGGCTGGGAACAGACGAAGCCTGTGTGGCATATAAGGAAAGTAGGAAGGAACTTAAGCAAGGAGTCAGGAGGGCTAGAAGGGGTCACGAAAAGTCATTGGCAAATAGGGTTAAGGAAAATCCCAAGGCTTTTTACACTTACATAAAAAGCAAGAGGGTAGCCAGGGAAAGGGTTGGCCCACTGAAGGATAGGCAAGGGAATCTATGTGTGGAGCCAGAGGAAATGGGCGAGGTACTAAATGAATACTTTGCATCAGTATTCACCAAAGAGAAGGAATTGGTAGATGTTGAGTCTGGAGAAGGGGGTGTAGATAGCCTGGGTCACATTGTGATCCAAAAAGACGAGGTGTTGGGTGTCTTAAAAAATATTAAGGTAGATAAGTCCCCAGGGCCGGATGGGATCTACCCCAGAATACTGAAGGAGGCTGGAGAGGAAATTGCTGAGGCCTTGACAGAAATCTTTGGATCCTCGCTGTCTTCAGGGGATGTCCCGGAGGACTGGAGAATAGCCAATGTTGTTCCTCTGTTTAAGAAGGGTGGCAGGGATAATCCCGGGAACTACAGGCCGGTGAGCCTTACTTCAGTGGTAGGGAAATTACTGGAGAGAATTCTTCGAGACAGGATCTACTCCCATTTGGAAGCAAATGGACGTATTAGTGAGAGGCAGCACGGTTTTGTGAAGGGGAGGTCGTGTCTCACTAACTTGATAGAGTTTTTCGAGGAGGTCACTAAGATGATTGATGCAGGTAGGGCAGTAGATGTTGTCTATATGGACTTCAGTAAGGCCTTTGACAAGGTCCCTCATGGTAGACTAGTACAAAAGGTGAAGTCACACGGGATCAGGGGTGAACTGGCAAGGTGGATACAGAACTGGCTAGGCCATAGAAGGCAGAGGGTAGCAATGGAGGGACGCTTTTCTAATTGGAGGGCTGTGACCAGTGGTGTTCCACAGGGATCAGTGCTGGGACCTTTGCTCTTTGTAGTATATATAAATGATTTGGAGGAAAATGTAACTGGTCTGATTAGTAAGTTTGCAGACGATACAAAGGTTGGTGGAATTGCGGATAGCGATGAGGACTGTCTGAGGATACAGCAGGATTTAGATTGTCTGGAGACTTGGGCGGAGAGATGGCAGATGGAGTTTAACCTGGACAAATGTGAGGTAATGCATTTTGGAAGGGCTAATGCAGGTAGGGAATATACAGTGAATGGTAGAACCCTCAAGAGTATTGAAAGTCAAAGAGATCTAGGAGTACAGGTCCACAGATCACTGAAAGGGGCTGCACAGGTGGAGAAGGTAGTCAAGAAGGCATACGGCATGCTTGCCTTCATTGGCCGGGGCATTGAGTATAAGAATTGGCAAGTCATGTTGCAGCTGTATAGAACCTTAGTTAGGCCACACTTGGAGTATAGTGTTCAATTCTGGTCGCCACACTACCAGAAGGATGTGGAGGCTTTAGAGAGGGTGCAGAAGAGATTTACCAGAATGTTGCCTGGTATGGAGGGCATAAGCTATGAGGAGCGATTGAATAAACTCGGTTTGTTCTCACTGGAACGAAGGAGGTTGAGGGGCGACCTGATAGAGGTATACAAAATTATGAGGGGCATAGACAGAGTGGATAGTCAGAGGCTTTTCCCCAGGGTAGAGGGGTTAATTACTAGGGGGCATAGGTTTAAGGTGAGAGGGGCAAAGTTTAGAGTAGATGTACGAGGCAAGTTTTTTACGCAGAGGGTAGTGGGTGCCTGGAACTCACTACCGGAGGAGGTAGTGGAGGCAGGGACGATAGGGACATTTAAGGGGCATCTTGACAAATATATGAATAGGATGGGAATAGAAGGATACGGACCCAGGAAGTGTAGAAGATTGTAGATTAGTCGGGCAGTCTGGTCGGCACGGGCTTGGAGGGCCGAAGGGCCTGTTCCTGTGCTGTACATTTCTTTGTTCTTTGTTCTTTGAGGAGTAAAGAGACTGAAACAAGATGAAGGAGGGTTAACGAGAGTAAAACAAGATGAAGGAGGGTTAAAGAGAGTGAACAATATGAAGGAGGGTTCAAGAGAGTGAAACAAGGTGAAGGAGGGTGAAAGAGGGTGAAACAAGGTGAAGGAGAGTTAAAGAGAGTGAAACAAGATGAAGTAGGGTTAAAGCAAGTGAAACAAGATGAAGGAGGGTTAATGAGAGTGAAACAATATGAAGGAGGGGAAAAGAGAGGGAAACAAGATGATGGAGCGTTAAAGAGAGTGAAACAAGATGAAGGAGGGTTAAAGAGAGTGAAACAAGATGAAGGAGGCTTAAGGAGAGTGAAACAAGATGAAGGAGGGTTAAAGAGAGTGAAATAAGATGAAGGAGGGTTAAAGAGAGTCAAACAAGATGAAGGAGGCTTAAAGAGAGTGGAACAAGATGAAGGAGGGTTAATGAGAGTGAATCAAGATGAAGGAGGGTTAATGAGAGTGAAACAAGATGAAGGAGGGTTACACAGAGTGAAACAAGATGAAGGAGGGTTGAAGAGAGTGAAACAAGATGAAGGAGGGTTAAAGAGAATCAAAAAAGATGACGGAGGGTTAAAGAGAGTGAAACAAGATGAAGGAGAGTTAAAGAGAGTTAAACAAGATGAAGGAGGGTTAAAGAGAGTGAAACTAGGTGAAGGAGGGTTAAAGAGAGTGAAACAAGATGAAGGAGGGGTAAAGACAGTGAAACATGGTGAAGGAGGGTTAAAGAGAATGAAATAGGATGAAGAAGGGTTAAAGAGAGTCAAACAAAAAGAAGGAGGGCTAAAGAGAGTGAAACAAGATGAAGGAGGGTTAAAGAGAGTCAAACACGATGAAGGAGGGTTAAAGAGAGTCAAACACAATGAAGGAGGGTCAAAGAGAGTGAAACAAGATGAAGGAGGGTTAATGAGAGTGAAAATAGTTGAAGGAGGGTTAAAGAGATTGAAACAAGATGAAGGAGGTTTAAAGAGATTCAAACAAGATGAAGGAGGGTTCAAGAGAGTGAAACAAGATGAAGGAGGGTTAAAGAGAGTGAAACAAGATGAAGTAGGGTTTAAGAGAATGAAACAAGATGAAGGAGGGTTAAAGAGAGTCAAGGATGATGGAGGGTTAAAGAGAGTGAAACAAGCTGAAGGATGGTTAAAGAGAGTGAAACAAGATGAAGGAGAGTTAAAGAGAGTGAAACAAGATGAAGGAGGGTTAAAGATAGTGAAACGAGATGAAGGAGGGTTAGAGAGTGAAACAAGATGAAGGAGGGTTAAAGAGAGTGGACAATATGAAGGAGGGTTAAAGAGACTGAAACAAGATGAAGGAGGGTTAAAGATAGTAAAAGGAGTTGAAGGAGGCTTAAAGATAGTGAAACAAGGTGTAGGAGGGTTAAAAAGAGTGAAACAAGATGAAGGAGAGGGAAAGAGAGTGAAACAAGATGAAGGAGAGTGAAAGAGAGTGAAACAAGATGAAGGAGAGTTAAAGAGAGTGAAACAAGATGAAGGAGTGTTAAAGAGAGTTAAACAAGGTGAAGGAAGGTTAAAGAGAGAGAAACAAGATGAAAGAGTGTTTAAGAGCATGAAACAAGATGAAGGAGGGTTAAAGAGAGTGAAACAAGATGAAGGAGGGTTAAATAGTGTGAAACAAAATGAACGAGGATTAAAGAGAGTCAAACAGGATGAAGGAGGGTTAAAGCGAGTGAAAGAAGCTGAAGGAGGGTTAAAGAGAGTGAAACAAGGTGAAGGAGGGTTAAAGATAGTGAAACGAGATAAAGGAGCGTTGAAGAGAGTAAAACAAGATGAAGGAGGTTTAAAGAGAGTAAAACAAGATGAAGGAGGGTTAAATGGTGTGAAACAAGATGAAAGAGGGTTAAAGAGAGTCAAACAGGATGAAGGAGGGTTAAAGCGAATGAACCAAACTGATGGAGGGTTTAAGAGAGTGAAACAAGATGAAAGATGGTTAAAGTGAGTGGACAATATGAAGGAGGGTTAAAGAGACTGAAACAAGATGAAGGAGGGTTAAAGATAGTAAAAGGAGTTGAAGGAGGCTTAAAGATAGTGAAACAATGTGGAGGAGGGTTAAAAAGAGTGAAACAAGATGAAGGAGAGGGAAAGAGAGTGAAACAAGATGAAGGAGAGTGAAAGAGAGTGAAACAAGATGAAGGAGAGTTAAAGAGAGTGAAACAAGATGAAGGAGTGTTAACGAGAGTGAAACAAGGTGAAGGAAGGTTAAAGAGAGAGAAACAAGATGAAAGAGTGTTTACGACCATGAAACAAGATGAAGGAGGGTTAAAGAGACTGAAACAAGATGAAGGAGGGTTAAATGGTGTGAAACAAAATGAACGAGGATTAAAGAGAGTCAAACAGGATGAAGGAGGGTTAAAGCGAGTGAAACAAGCTGAAGGAGGGTTAAAGAGAGTGAAACAAGGTGAAGGAGGGTTAAAGATAGTGAAACGAGATAAAGGAGCGTTGAAGAGAGTAAAACAAGATGAAGGAGGTTTAAAGAGAGTAAAACAAGATGAAGGAGGGTTAAATGGTGTGAAACAAGATGAAAGAGGGTTAAAGAGAGTCAAACAGGATGAAGGAGGGTTAAAGCGAATGATACAAACTGATGGAGGGTTTAAGAGAGTGAAACAAGATGAAGGAGCGTTAAAGAGATTGAAACATGATGAAGGAGGGTGAAAGAGAGTGAAACAAGATGAAGGAGGGTTAAAGAGAGTGAAATAAGATGAAGGAGGGTTAAAGAGAGTGAAACAAGTTGTAGGAGGGTGAAAAAGAGTGAAACAAGATGAAGGAGAGTGAAAGAGAGTGAAACAAGATGAAGGTGAGTGAAAGAGAGTGAAACAAGATGATGGAGGGTTAAAGAGAGTGAAACATTATGAAGGACGGTTAAAGAGAGCGAAACAAGATGAAGGAGGGTTAAAGAGAGTGAAACAAAATGAAGTATGTTTAAATAGAGTGAAACAAGATGAAGGAGAGTTAAAGAGAGTTAAACTAGATGAAGGATGGTTAAAGAGAGTGAAACTAGGTGAAGGAGGGTTAAAGAGAGTGAAACAAGATGAAGAAGGGGTAAAGACAGTGAAACATGGTGAAGAAGGGTTAATGAGAATGAAATAGATGAAGGAGGGTTAAAGAGAGTCAAACAAGATGAAGGAGGGCTAAAGAGAGTCAAACAAGATGAAGGAGGGTTAAAGAGAGTCAAACACAATGAAGGAGGGTCAAAGTGAGCGAAACAAGATGAAGGAGGGTTAATGAGAGTGAAAAAAGATGAAGGAGGGTTAAAGAGATTGAAACAAGATGAAGGAGGTTTAAAGAGATTCAAACAAGATGAAGGAGGGTTAAAGAGAGTGAAACAAGATGAAGGAGGGTTAAAGAGAGTGAAACAAGATGAAGGAGGGTTAAAGAGAGTCAAACAAGCTGAAGGATGGTTAAAGAGAGTGAAACAAGATGAAGGAGAGTTAAAGAGATTGAAACAAGATGAAGGAGAGTTAAAGAGAGTGAAACGAGATGAAGGAGGGTTAAAGATAGTGAAACGAGATGAAGGAGGGTTAAAGAGAGTGAAACAAGATGAAAGAGGGATAAAGAGAGTGAAAAAAGGTGAAGGAAGGTTAAAGAGAGTGAAACAAGATGAAGGAGGGTTAAAGAGAGTGAAACAAGAAGAAGGAGGGTTCAAGAGAGTGAAACAAAATGAAGCAGGTGTGAAGAGAGTGAAACAAGGTGAAGGAGGGTTAAAGAGAGTGAAGAATATGAAGGGGGGTTAAAGAGAGTGAAACGAGATGAAGGAGTTTTAAAGAGAGTGAAACAAGATGCAGGAGGGTGAAAGAGAGTGAAACAAGATGAAGGAGGGTTAAAGAGAGTGACATAAGATGAAGGAGGGTTAAAGAGAGTGAAACAAGATGAAGGAGGGTTCAAGAGAGTGAAACAAAATGAAGCAGGTGTGAAGAGAGTGAAACAAGGTGAAGGAGGGTTAAAGAGAGTGAACAATATGAAGGAGGGTTAAAGAGAGTGAAACGAGATGAAGGAGGCTTAAAGAGTGTGAAACAAGTTGTAGGAGGGTGAAAAAGAGTGAAACAAGATGAAGGAGAGCGAAAGAGAGTGAAACAAGATGAAGGAGAGTGAAAGAGAGTGAAACAAGATGATGGAGGGTTAAAGAGAGTGAAACATTATGAAGGACGGTTAAAGAGAGCGAAACAAGGTGAAGGAGGGTTAAAGAGAGTGAAACAAAATGAAGTATGGTTAAAGAGAGTGAAACAAGATGAAGGAGAGTTAAAGAGAGTTAAACTAGATGAAGGAGGGTTAAAGAGAGTGAAACTAGGTGAAGGAGGGTTACAGAGAGTGAAACAAGATGAAGGAGGGGTAAAGACAGTGAAACATGTTGAAGAAGGGTTAATGAGAATGAAATAGATGAAGGAGGGTTAAAGAGAGTCAAACAAGACGCAGGAGGGCTAAAGAGAGTCAAACAAGATGAAGGAGGGTTAAAGAGAGTCAAACACAATGAAGGAGGGTCAAAGTGAGTGAAACAAGATGAAGGAGGGTTAATGAGAGTGAAAAAAGATGAAGGAGGGTTAAAGAGATTGAATCAAGATGAAGGAGGTTTAAAGAGATTCAAACAAGATGAAGGAGGGTTAAAGAGAGTGAAACAAGATGAAGGAGTGTTAAAGAGAGTTAAACAATATGAAGGAGGGTTAAAGAGAGTGAAACAAGATGACGGAGGGTCAAAGAGAGTGCAACAAGATGAAGGAGGGTTAAAGAGAGTGAAACAAGATGACGGAGGGTTAAAGAGCGTAAAACAAGATGAAGGAGGGTTAATGAGAGTGAAACAAGATGAAGGATGGTTAAACAGAGAGAAACAAGATGAAAGAGTGTTTAAGAGAGTGAAACAAGATGAAGGAGAGTTAAAGAGAGTGAAACAAGATGAAGGAGTGTTAAAGAGAGTGAAACAAGGTGAAGGAAGGTTAAAGAGAGTGAAACAAGATGAAGGAGGCTTAAAGAGAGTGAAACAAGATGAAGGAGGGCTAAAGAGAGTGAAACAAGATGAAGGAGGGTTAAAGAGAGTGAAAGAAGATGAAGGAGGGTTAAAGAGAGTGAAACAAGATGAAGGAGCGTTAAAGAGAGTGAAACAAGATGACGGAGGGTTAAAGAGCGTGAAACAAGATGAAGGAGGGTTAATGAGAGTGAAACAAGATGAAGGAGGGTTAAAGAGAGTGAAACAAGATGAAGGAGCGTTAAAGAGAGTGAAACAAGATGAAGGAGGGCTAAAGAGAGTGAAACAAGATGAAGGAGGCTGAAGGAGAGTGAAACAAGATGAAAGAGGGTTAAAGAGAGTCAAACAAGATGAAAGATGGTTAAAGAGAGTCAAAGAAGATGAAGGAGGGGGAAAAGAGACTGAAACAAGATGAAGGAGCGTTAAAGAGATTGAAACAAGATGAAGGAGGGTTAATGAGAGTGAAACAATATCAAGGAGGTGAAAGAGAGTGAAATAAGATGAAGGAGGGTGAAAGAGAGTGAAACAAGATGAAGCAGGGTTAAAGAGAGTGAAATAAGGTGAAGGAGGCTTAAAGAGAGTGAAACAAGGTGTAGGAGGGTTAAAGAGAGTGAAACAAGATGAAGGAGAGTGAAAGAGAGTGAAACAAGATGAAGGAGAGTGAAAGAGAGTGAAACAAGACGAAGGAGGGTTAAGGAGAGTGAAACATTATGAAGGACGGTTAAAGAGAGCGAAACAAGATGAAGGAGGGTTAAAGAGAGCGAAACAAGATGAAGGAGGCTTAAGGAGAGTGAAACAAGATGAAGTATGGTTAAAGAGAGTGAAACAAGATGAAGGAGAGTTAAAGAGAGTTAAACAAGATGAAGGAGGGTTAAAGAGAGCGAAACAAGATGAAGGAGTCTTAAGGAGAGTGAAACAAGATGAAGTATGGTTAAAGAGAGCGAAACGAGACGATGGAGGGTGAAAGAGAGCGAAACGAGATGAAGGAGGGTGAAAGAGAGCAAAACGAGACGAAGGAGGGTGAAAGAGAGTGAAACGAGATGAAGGAGGGTGGAAGAGAGCGAAACGAGACGAAGGAGGGTGAAAGAGAGCGAAACGAGACGAAGGAGGGTGAAAGGGAGCGAAACAAGATGAAGGAGGGTGAAAGACAGCGAAACAAGATGAAGGAGGGTGAAAGAGGGCGAAACGAGTTGAAGGCAGGTGGAACAGAGCGAAACAAGATGAAAGAAGGGTCAAAGAGAGCAAAACGAGACGAAGGAGGGTGAAAGAGGGCGAAGCGAGACGAAGGAGCATGAAAGAGAGCGAAACGAGATGAAGGAGGGTAAAAGAGAGCGAAACGAGATGAAAGAGTGTAAAAGAGAGCGAAACGAGACGAAGGAGGGTGAAAGAGAACGAAACGAGACGAAGGAGGGTGAAAGAGAGCGAAACGAGACGAAGGAGTGTGAAAGAGAGCGAAACGAGACGGAAAAAGGTGAAAGAGTGCGAAACGAGACGGAGGAGGGTCAAAGAGAGCGAAACGAGACGAAAGAGGGTAAAAGAGAGTGAAACGAGATGGTGGAGGGTGAAAGAGAGCGAAAAAAGTCGAAGGAGGGTGTAAGACAGCGAAACGAGATGTTGGAGGGTGAAAGAGGGCGAAACGAGACGAAGGCGGGTGCAACAGAGTGAAACAAGACGAAGGAGGGTGAAAGAGAGCGAAACGAGACGAAGGAGGATGAAAGAGAGCAAACGAGACGAAGGAGTGTGAAACAGAGCGAAACGAGACGAAGGAGGATGAAAGAGAGCTAAACGAGATGAAGGAGGGTCAAAGAGAGCGAAACGAGACGAAAGAGGGTAAAAGAAGAGCGAAACGAGATGGTGGAGGGTGAAAGAGAGCGAAACGAGACGAAGGAGGGTGTAAGAGAGCGAAACAAGATGATGGAGGGTGAAAGAGAGCAAAACGAGATGAAGGAGGGTGAAACAGAGCTAAACGAGACGAAGGAGGGTGAAAGAGAGCGAAAGGAGATGAAGGAGGGTGAAAGAGAGCGAAACGAGACGAATGAGGGTGAAAGAGAGCGAAACGAGATGAAGGAGGGTGAAAGAGAGCGGAACGAGACGAAGGAGGGTGAAAGAGAGCGAAACGAGACGAAGGAGGGTGAAAGAGAGCGAAAGAAGACGAAGGAGGGCGAAAGAGAGCGAAACGAGAGGAAGGAGGGTGAAAGAGAGCGAAAAGAGATGAAGGAGGGTGAAAGACAGCGAAACGAGACGAAGGAGGGCGAAAGAGAGCGAAACGAGAGGAAGGAGGGTGAAAGAGATCGAAACGAGATGAAGGAGGGTGAAAGAGAGTGAAACAAGATGAAGGAGGGTTAAAGAGAGTGACATAAGATGAAGGAGGGTTAAAGAGAGTGAAACAAGATGAAGGAGGGTTCAAGAGAGTGAAACAAAATGAAGCAGGTGTGAAGAGAGTGAAACAAGGTGAAGGAGGGTTAAAGAGAGTGAACAATATGAAGGAGGGTTAAAGAGAGTGAAACGAGATGAAGGAGGCTTAAAGAGTGTGAAACAAGTTGTAGGAGGGTGAAAAAGAGTGAAACAAGATGAAGGAGAGTGAAAGAGAGTGAAACAAGATGAAGGAGAGTGAAAGAGAGTGAAACAAGATGATGGAGGGTTAAAGAGAGTGAAACATTATGAAGGACGGTTAAAGAGAGCGAAACAAGGTGAAGGAGGGTTAAAGAGAGTGAAACAAAATGAAGTATGGTTAAAGAGAGTGAAACAAGATGAAGGAGAGTTAAAGAGAGTTAAACTAGATGAAGGAGGGTTAAAGAGAGTGAAACTAGGTGAAGGAGGGTTACAGAGAGTGAAACAAGATGAAGGAGGGGTAAAAACAGTGAAACATGTTGAAGAAGGGTTAATGAGAATGAAATAGATGAAGGAGGGTTAAAGAGAGTCAAACAAGATGCAGGAGGGCTAAAGAGAGTCAAACAAGATGAAGGAGGGTTAAAGAGAGTCAAACACAATGAAGGAGGGTCAAAGTGAGTGAAACAAGATGAAGGAGGGTTAATGAGAGTGAAAAAAGATGAAGGAGGGTTAAAGAGATTGAATCAAGATGAAGGAGGTTTAAAGAGATTCAAACAAGATGAAGGAGGGTTAAAGAGAGTGAAACAAGATGAAGGAGTGTTAAAGAGAGTTAAACAATATGAAGGAGGGTTAAAGAGAGTGAAACAAGATGACGGAGGGTCAAAGAGAGTGCAACAAGATGAAGGAGGGTTAAAGAGAGTGAAACAAGATGACGGAGGGTTAAAGAGCGTAAAACAAGATGAAGGAGGGTTAATGAGAGTGAAACAAGATGAAGGATGGTTAAACAGAGAGAAACAAGATGAAAGAGTGTTTAAGAGAGTGAAACAAGATGAAGGAGAGTTAAAGAGAGTGAAACAAGATGAAGGAGTGTTAAAGAGAGTGAAACAAGGTGAAGGAAGGTTAAAGAGAGTGAAACAAGATGAAGGAGGCTTAAAGAGAGTGAAACAAGATGAAGGAGGGCTAAAGAGAGTGAAACAAGATGAAGGAGGGTTAAAGAGAGTGAAACAAGATGAAGGAGGGTTAAAGAGAGTGAAACAAGATGAAGGCGCGTTAAAGAGAGTGAAACAAGATGACGGAGGGTTAAAGAGCGTGAAACAAGATGAAGGAGGGTTAATGAGAGTGAAACAAGATGAAGGAGGGTTAAAGAGAGTGAAACAAGATGAAGGAGCGTTAAAGAGAGTGAAACAAGATGAAGGAGGGCTAAAGAGAGTGAAACAAGATGAAGGAGGCTGAAGGAGAGTGAAACAAGATGAAAGAGGGTTAAAGAGAGTCAAACAAGATGAAAGATGGTTAAAGAGAGTCAAAGAAGATGAAGGAGGGGGAAAAGAGACTGAAACAAGATGAAGGAGCGTTAAAGAGATTGAAACAAGATGAAGGAGGGTTAATGAGAGTGAAACAATATCAAGGAGGTGAAAGAGAGTGAAATAAGATGAAGGAGGGTGAAAGAGAGTGAAACAAGATGAAGGAGGGTTAAAGAGAGTGAAATAAGATGAAGGAGGCTTAAAGAGAGTGAAACAAGGTGTAGGAGGGTTAAAGAGAGTGAAACAAGATGAAGGAGAGTGAAAGAGAGTGAAACAAGATGAAGGAGAGTGAAAGAGAGTGAAACAAGACGAAGGAGGGTTAAGGAGAGTGAAACATTATGAAGGACGGTTAAAGAGAGCGAAACAAGATGAAGGAGGGTTAAAGAGAGCGAAACAAGATGAAGGAGGCTTAAGGAGAGTGAAACAAGATGAAGTATGGTTAAAGAGAGTGAAACAAGATGAAGGAGAGTTAAAGAGAGTTAAACAAGATGAAGGAGGGTTAAAGAGAGCGAAACAAGATGAAGGAGGCTTAAGGAGAGTGAAACAAGATGAAGTATGGTTAAAGAGAGCGAAACGAGACGATGGAGGGTGAAAGAGAGCGAAACGAGATGAAGGAGGGTGAAAGAGAGCAAAACGAGACGAAGGAGGGTGAAAGAGAGTGAAACGAGATGAAGGAGGGTGGAAGAGAGCGAAACGAGACGAAGGAGGGTGAAAGAGAGCGAAACGAGACGAAGGAGGGTGAAAGGGAGCGAAACAAGATGAAGGAGGGTGAAAGACAGCGAAACAAGATGAAGGAGGGTGAAAGAGGGCGAAACGAGTTGAAGGCAGGTGGAACAGAGCGAAACAAGATGAAAGAAGGGTCAAAGAGAGCAAAACGAGACGAAGGAGGGTGAAAGAGGGCGAAGCGAGACGAAGGAGCATGAAAGAGAGCGAAACGAGATGAAGGAGGGTAAAAGAGAGCGAAACGAGATGAAAGAGTGTAAAAGAGAGCGAAACGAGACGAAGGAGGGTGAAAGAGAACGAAACGAGACGAAGGAGGGTGAAAGAGAGCGAAACGAGACGAAGGAGTGTGAAAGAGAGCGAAACGAGACGGAAAAAGGTGAAAGAGTGCGAAACGAGACGGAGGAGGGTCAAAGAGAGCGAAACGAGACGAAAGAGGGTAAAAGAGAGTGAAACGAGATGGTGGAGGGTGAAAGAGAGCGAAAAAAGTCGAAGGAGGGTGTAAGACAGTGAAACGAGATGTTGGAGGGTGAAAGAGGGCGAAACGAGACGAAGGCGGGTGCAACAGAGTGAAAAAAGACGAAGGAGGGTGAAAGAGAGCGAAACGAGACGAAGGAGGATGAAAGAGAGCAAACGAGACGAAGGAGTGTGAAACAGAGCGAAACGAGACGAAGGAGGATGAAAGAGAGCTAAACGAGATGAAGGAGGGTCAAAGAGAGCGAAACGAGACGAAAGAGGGTAAAAGAAGAGCGAAACGAGATGGTGGAGGGTGAAAGAGAGCGAAACGAGACGAAGGAGGGTGTAAGAGAGCGAAACAAGATGATGGAGGGTGAAAGAGAGCAAAACGAGATGAAGGAGGGTGAAACAGAGCTAAACGAGACGAAGGAGGGTGAAAGAGAGCGAAAGGAGACGAAGGAGGGTGAAAGAGAGCGAAACGAGACGAATGAGGGTGAAAGAGAGCGAAACGAGATGAAGGAGGGTGAAAGAGAGCGGAACGAGACGAAGGAGGGTGAAAGATACCGAAACGAAACGGTGGAGGGTGAAAGAGAGCGAAACGAGACGAAGGAGGGTGAAAGAGAGCGAAAGAAGACGAAGGAGGGCGAAAGAGAGCGAAACGAGAGGAAGGAGGGTGAAAGAGAGCGAAAAGAGATGAAGGAGGGTGAAAGACAGCGAAACGAGACGAAGGAGGGCGAAAGAGAGCGAAACGAGAGGAAGGAGGGTGAAAGAGATCGAAACGAGATGAAGGAGGGTTAAAGAGAGTGACATAAGATGAAGGAGGGTTAAAGAGAGTGAAACAAGATGAAGGAGGGTTCAAGAGAGTGAAACAAAATGAAGCAGGTGTGAAGAGAGTGAAACAAGGTGAAGGAGGGTTAAAGAGAGTGAAACGAGATGAAGGAGGCTTAAAGAGTGTGAAACAAGTTGTAGGAGGGTGAAAAAGAGTGAAACAAGATGAAGGAGAGTGAAAGAGAGTGAAACAAGATGAAGGAGAGTGAAAGAGAGTGAAACAAGATGATGGAGGGTTAAAGAGAGTGAAACATTATGAAGGACGGTTAAAGAGAGCGAAACAAGGTGAAGGAGGGTTAAAGAGAGCGAAACAAAATGAAGTATGGTTAAAGAGAGTGAAACAAGATGAAGGAGAGTTAAAGAGAGTTAAACTAGATGAAGGAGGGTTAAAGAGAGTGAAACTAGGTGAAGGAGGGTTAAAGAGAGTGAAACAAGATGAAGAAGGGGTAAAGACAGTGAAACATGGTGAAGAAGGGTTAATGAGAATGAAATAGATGAAGGAGGGTTAAAGAGAGTCAAACAAGATGAAGGAGGGCTAAAGAGAGTCAAACAAGATGAAGGAGGGTTAAAGAGAGTCAAACACAATGAAGGAGGGTCAAAGTGAGCGAAACAAGATGAAGGAGGGTTAATGAGAGTGAAAAAAGATGAAGGAGGGTTAAAGAGATTGAAACAAGATGAAGGAGGTTTAAAGAGATTCAAACAAGATGAAGGAGGGTTAAAGAGAGTGAAACAAGATGAAGGAGGGATAAAGAGAGTGAAACAAGATGAAGTAGGGTTTAAGAGAATGAAACAAGATGAAGGAGGGTTAAAGAGAGTGAAACAAGATGAAGGAGGGTTAAAGAGAGTCAAACAAGCTGAAGGATGGTTAAAGAGAGTGAAACAAGATGAAGGAGAGTTAAAGAGATTGAAACAAGATGAAGGAGAGTTAAAGAGAGTGAAACGAGATGAAGGAGGGTTAAAGATAGTGAAACGAGATGAAGGAGTGTTAAAGAGAGTGAAACAAGATGAAAGAGGGATAAAGAGAGTAAAACAAGATGAAGGAGTTTTAAAGAGAGTGAAACAAGATGAAGGAGTGTTAAAGAGAGTGAAACAAGGTGAAGGAAGGTTAAAGAGAGTGAAACAAGATGAAGGAGGGTTAAAGAGAGTGAAACAAGAAGAAGGAGGGTTCAAGAGAGTGAAACAAAATGAAGCAGGTGTGAAGAGAGTGAAACAAGGTGAAGGAGGGTTAAAGAGAGTGAACAATATGAAGGGGGGGTTAAAGAGAGTGAAACGAGATGAAGGAGTTTTAAAGAGAGTGAAACAAGATGCAGGAGGGTGAAAGAGAGTGAAACAAGATGAAGGAGGGTTAAAGAGAGTGACATAAGATGAAGGAGGGTTAAAGAGAGTGAAACAAGATGATGGAGGGTTAAAGAGAGTGAAACATTATGAAGGACGGTTAAAGAGAGCGAAACAAGGTGAAGGAGGGTTAAAGAGAGTGAAACAAAATGAAGTATGGTTAAAGAGAGTGAAACAAGATGAAGGAGAGTTAAAGAGAGTTAAACTAGATGAAGGAGGGTTAAAGAGAGTGAAACTAGGTGAAGGAGTGTTACAGAGAGTGAAACAAGATGAAGGAGGGGTAAAAACAGTGAAACATGTTGAAGAAGGGTTAATGAGAATGAAATAGATGAAGGAGGGTTAAAGAGAGTCAAACAAGATGCAGGAGGGCTAAAGAGAGTCAAACAAGATGAAGGAGGGTTAAAGAGAGTCAAACACAATGAAGGAGGGTCAAAGTGAGTGAAACAAGATGAAGGAGGGTTAATGAGAGTGAAAAAAGATGAAGGAGGGTTAAAGAGATTGAATCAAGATGAAGGAGGTTTAAAGAGATTCAAACAAGATGAAGGAGGGTTAAAGAGAGTGAAACAAGATGAAGGAGTGTTAAAGAGAGTTAAACAATATGAAGGAGGGTTAAAGAGAGTGAAACAAGATGACGGAGGGTCAAAGAGAGTGCAACAAGATGAAGGAGGGTTAAAGAGAGTGAAACAAGATGACGGAGGGTTAAAGAGCGTAAAACAAGATGAAGGAGGGTTAATGAGAGTGAAACAAGATGAAGGATGGTTAAACAGAGAGAAACAAGATGAAAGAGTGTTTAAGAGAGTGAAACAAGATGAAGGAGAGTTAAAGAGAGTGAAACAAGATGAAGGAGTGTTAAAGAGAGTGAAACAAGGTGAAGGAAGGTTAAAGAGAGTGAAACAAGATGAAGGAGGGCTAAAGAGAGTGAAACAAGATGAAGGAGGGTTAAAGAGAGTGAAAGAAGATGAAGGAGGGTTAAAGAGAGTGAAACAAGATGAAGGCGCGTTAAAGAGAGTGAAACAAGATGACGGAGGGTTAAAGAGCGTGAAACAAGATGAAGGAGGGTTAATGAGAGTGAAACAAGATGAAGGAGGGTTAAAGAGAGTGAAACAAGATGAAGGAGCGTTAAAGAGAGTGAAACAAGATGAAGGAGGGCTAAAGAGAGTGAAACAAGATGAAGGAGGCTGAAGGAGAGTGAAGCAAGATGAAAGAGGGTTAAAGAGAGTCAAACAAGATGAAAGATGGTTAAAGAGAGTCAAAGAAGGTGAAGGAGGGGGAAAAGAGACTGAAACAAGATGAAGGAGCGTTAAAGAGATTGAAACAAGATGAAGGAGGGTTAATGAGAGTGAAACAATATCAAGGAGGTGAAAGAGAGTGAAATAAGATGAAGGAGGGTGAAAGAGAGTGAAACAAGATGAAGGAGGGTTAAAGAGAGTGAAATAAGATGAAGGAGGCTTAAAGAGAGTGAAACAAGGTGTAGGAGGGTTAAAGAGAGTGAAACAAGATGAAGGAGAGTGAAAGAGAGTGAAACAAGATGAAGGAGAGTGAAAGAGAGTGAAACAAGACGAAGGAGGGTTAAGGAGAGTGAAACATTATGAAGGACGGTTAAAGAGAGCGAAACAAGATGAAGGAGGGTTAAAGAGAGCGAAACAAGATGAAGGAGGCTTAAGGAGAGTGAAACAAGATGAAGTATGGTTAAAGAGAGTGAAACAAGATGAAGGAGAGTTAAAGAGAGTTAAACAAGATGAAGGAGGGTTAAAGAGAGCGAAACAAGATGAAGGAGGCTTAAGGAGAGTGAAACAAGATGAAGTATGGTTAAAGAGAGCGAAACGAGACGATGGAGGGTGAAAGAGAGCGAAACGAGATGAAGGAGGGTGAAAGAGAGCAAAACGAGACGAAGGAGGGTGAAAGAGAGTGAAACGAGATGAAGGAGGGTGGAAGAGAGCGAAACGAGACGAAGGAGGGTGAAAGAGAGCGAAACGAGACGAAGGAGGGTGAAAGGGAGCGAAACAAGATGAAGGAGGGTGAAAGACAGCGAAACAAGATGAAGGAGGGTGAAAGAGGGCGAAACGAGTTGAAGGCAGGTGGAACAGAGCGAAACAAGATGAAAGAAGGGTCAAAGAGAGCAAAACGAGACGAAGGAGGGTGAAAGAGGGCGAAGCGAGACGAAGGAGCATGAAAGAGAGCGAAACGAGATGAAGGAGGGTAAAAGAGAGCGAAACGAGATGAAAGAGTGTAAAAGAGAGCGAAACGAGATGAAGGAGGGTGAAAGAGAACGAAACGAGACGAAGGAGGGTGAAAGAGAGCGAAACGAGACGAAGGAGTGTGAAAGAGAGCGAAACGAGACGGAAAAAGGTGAAAGAGTGCGAAACGAGACGGAGGAGGGTCAAAGAGAGCGAAACGAGACGATTGAGGGTAAAAGAGAGTGAAACGAGATGGTGGAGGGTGAAAGAGAGCGAAAAAAGTCGAAGGAGGGTGTAAGACAGCGAAACGAGATGTTGGAGGGTGAAAGAGGGCGAAACGAGACGAAGGCGGGTGCAACAGAGTGAAACAAGACGAAGGAGGGTGAAAGAGAGCGAAACGAGACGAAGGAGGATGAAAGAGAGCAAACGAGATGAAGGAGTGTGAAACAGAGCGAAACGAGACGAAGGAGGATGAAAGAGAGCTAAACGAGATGAAGGAGGGTCAAAGAGAGCGAAACGAGACGAAAGAGGGTAAAAGAAGAGCGAAACGAGATGGTGGAGGGTGAAAGAGAGCGAAACGAGACGAAGGAGGGTGTAAGAGAGCGAAACAAGATGATGGAGGGTGAAAGAGAGCAAAACGAGATGAAGGAGGGTGAAACAGAGCTAAACGAGACGAAGGAGGGTGAAAGAGAGCGAAAGGAGACGAAGGAGGGTGAAAGAGAGCGAAACGAGACGAATGAGGGTGAAAGAGAGCGAAACGAGATGAAGGAGGGTGAAAGAGAGCGGAACGAGACGAAGGAGGGTGAAAGATACCGAAACGAAACGGTGGAGGGTGAAAGAGAGCGAAACGAGACGAAGGAGGGTGAAAGAGAGCGAAAGAAGACGAAGGAGGGCGAAAGAGAGCGAAACGAGAGGAAGGAGGGTGAAAGAGAGCGAAAAGAGATGAAGGAGGGTGAAAGACAGCGAAACGAGACGAAGGAGGGCGAAAGAGAGCGAAACGAGAGGAAGGAGGGTGAAAGAGATCGAAACGAGATGAAGGAGGGTGAAAGAGAGTGAAACAAGATGAAGGAGGGTTAAAGAGAGTGACATAAGATGAAGGAGGGTTAAAGAGAGTGAAACAAGATGAAGGAGGGTTCAAGAGAGTGAAACAAAATGAAGCAGGTGTGAAGAGAGTGAAACAAGGTGAAGGAGGGTTAAAGAGAGTGAAACGAGATGAAGGAGGCTTAAAGAGTGTGAAACAAGTTGTAGGAGGGTGAAAAAGAGTGAAACAAGATGAAGGAGAGTGAAAGAGAGTGAAACAAGACGAAGGAGAGTGAAAGAGAGTGAAACAAGATGATGGAGGGTTAAAGAGAGTGAAACATTATGAAGGACGGTTAAAGAGAGCGAAACAAGGTGAAGGAGGGTTAAAGAGAGCGAAACAAAATGAAGTATGGTTAAAGAGAGTGAAACAAGATGAAGGAGAGTTAAAGAGAGTTAAACTAGATGAAGGAGGGTTAAAGAGAGTGAAACTAGGTGAAGGAGGGTTAAAGAGAGTGAAACAAGATGAAGAAGGGGTAAAGACAGTGAAACATGGTGAAGAAGGGTTAATGAGAATGAAATAGATGAAGGAGGGTTAAAGAGAGTCAAACAAGATGAAGGAGGGCTAAAGAGAGTCAAACAAGATGAAGGAGGGTTAAAGAGAGTCAAACACAATGAAGGAGGGTCAAAGTGAGCGAAACAAGATGAAGGAGGGTTAATGAGAGTGAAAAAAGATGAAGGAGGGTTAAAGAGATTGAAACAAGATGAAGGAGGTTTAAAGAGATTCAAACAAGATGAAGGAGGGTTAAAGAGAGTGAAACAAGATGAAGGAGGGATAAAGAGAGTGAAACAAGATGAAGTAGGGTTTAAGAGAATGAAACAAGATGAAGGAGGGTTAAAGAGAGTGAAACAAGATGAAGGAGGGTTAAAGAGAGTGAAACAAGATGAAGGAGGGTTAAAGAGAGTCAAACAAGCTGAAGGATGGTTAAAGAGAGTGAAACAAGATGAAGGAGAGTTAAAGAGATTGAAACAAGATGAAGGAGAGTTAAAGAGAGTGAAACGAGATGAAGGAGGGTTAAAGATAGTGAAACGAGATGAAGGAGTGTTAAAGAGAGTGAAACAAGATGAAAGAGGGATAAAGAGAGTAAAACAAGATGAAGGAGTTTTAAAGAGAGTGAAACAAGATGAAGGAGTGTTAAAGAGAGTGAAACAAGGTGAAGGAAGGTTAAAGAGAGTGAAACAAGATGAAGGAGGGTTAAAGAGAGTGAAACAAGAAGAAGGAGGGTTCAAGAGAGTGAAACAAAATGAAGCAGGTGTGAAGAGAGTGAAACAAGGTGAAGGAGGGTTAAAGAGAGTGAACAATATGAAGGGGGGGTTAAAGAGAGTGAAACGAGATGAAGGAGTTTTAAAGAGAGTGAAACAAGATGCAGGAGGGTGAAAGAGAGTGAAACAAGATGAAGGAGGGTTAAAGAGAGTGACATAAGATGAAGGAGGGTTAAAGAGAGTGAAACAAGATGAAGGAGGGTTCAAGAGAGTGAAACAAAATGAAGCAGGTGTGAAGAGAGTGAAACAAGGTGAAGGAGGGTTAAAGAGAGTGAACAATATGAAGGAGGGTTAAAGAGAGTGAAACGAGATGAAGGAGGCTTAAAGAGTGTGAAACAAGTTGTAGGAGGGTGAAAAAGAGTGAATCAAGATGAAGGAGAGTGAAAGAGAGTGAACCAAGATGAAGGAGAGTGAAAGAGAGTGAAACAAGATGATGGAGGGTTAAAGAGAGTGAAACATTATGAAGGACGGTTAAAGAGAGCGAAACAAGGTGAAGGAGGGTTAAAGAGAGTGAAACAAAATGAAGTATGGTTAAAGAGAGTGAAACAAGATGAAGGAGAGTTAAAGAGAGTTAAACTAGATGAAGGAGGGTTAAAGAGAGTGAAACTAGGTGAAGGAGGCTTACAGAGAGTGAAACAAGATGAAGGAGGGGTAAAGACAGTGAAACATGTTGAAGAAGGGTTAATGAGAATGAAATAGATGAAGGAGGGTTAAAGAGAGTCAAACAAGATGAAGGAGGGCTAAAGAGAGTCAAACAAGATGAAGGAGGGTTAAAGAGAGTCAAACACAATGAAGGAGGGTCAAAGTGAGTGAAACAAGATGAAGGAGGGTTAATGAGAGTGAAAAAAGATGAAGGAGGGTTAAAGAGATTGAATCAAGATGAAGGAGGTTTAAAGAGATTCAAACAAGATGAAGGAGGGTTAAAGAGAGTGAAACAAGATGAAGGAGTGTTAAAGAGAGTTAAACAATATGAAGGAGGGTTAAAGAGAGTGAAACAAGATGAAGGAGGGTTAAAGAGAGTGAAACAAGATGACGGAGGGTTAAAGAGCGTGAAACAAGATGAAGGAGGGTTAATGAGAGTGAAACAAGATGAAGGATGGTTAAACAGAGAGAAACAAGATGAAAGAGTGTTTAAGAGAGTGAAACAAGATGAAGGAGAGTTAAAGAGAGTGAAACAAGATGAAGGAGTGTTAAAGAGAGTGAAACAAGGTGAAGGAAGGTTAAAGAGAGTGAAACAAGATGAAGGAGGCTTAAAGAGAGTGAAAAAAGATGAAGGAGGGTTAAAGAGATTGCATCAAGATGAAGGAGGTTTAAAGAGATTCAAACAAGATGAAGGAGGGTTAAAGAGAGTGAAACAAGATGAAGGAGTGTTAAAGAGAGTTAAACAATATGAAGGAGGGTTAAAGAGAGTGAAACAAGATGACGGAGGGTCAAAGAGAGTGCAACAAGATGAAGGAGGGTTAAAGAGAGTGAAACAAGATGACGGAGGGTTAAAGAGCGTGAAACAAGATGAAGGAGGGTTAATGAGAGTGAAAAAAGATGAAGGAGGGTTAAAGAGATTGAATCAAGATGAAGGAGGTTTAAAGAGATTCAAACAAGATGAAGGAGGGTTAAAGAGAGTGAAACAAGATGAAGGAGTGTTAAAGAGAGTTAAACAATATGAAGGAGGGTTAAAGAGAGTGAAACAAGATGAAGGAGGGTTAAAGAGAGTGAAACAAGATGACGGAGGGTTAAAGAGCGTGAAACAAGATGAAGGAGGGTTAATGAGAGTGAAACAAGATGAAGGATGGTTAAACAGAGAGAAACAAGATGAAAGAGTGTTTAAGAGAGTGAAACAAGATGAAGGAGAGTTAAAGAGAGTGAAACAAGATGAAGGAGTGTTAAAGAGAGTGAAACAAGGTGAAGGAAGGTTAAAGAGAGTGAAACAAGATGAAGGAGGCTTAAAGAGAGTGAAACAATATGAAGGAGGGCTAAAGAGAGTGAAACAAGATGAAGGAGGGTTAAAGAGAGTGAAAGAAGATGAAGGAGGTTTAAAGAGAGTGAAACAAGATGAAGGAGCGTTAAAGAGAGTGAAACAAGATGACGGAGGGTTAAAGAGCGTGAAACAAGATGAAGGAGGGTTAATGAGAGTGAAACAAGATGAAGGAGGGTTAAAGAGAGTGAAACAAGATGAAGGAGCGTTAAAGAGAGTGAAACAAGATGAAGGAGGGCTAAAGAGAGTGAAACAAGATGAAGGAGGCTGAAGGAGAGTGAAACAAGATGAAAGAGGGTGAAAGAGAGTCAAACAAGATGAAGGAGTGTTAAAGAGAGTGAAACAAGGTGAAGGATGGTTAAAGAGAGTGAAACAAGATGAAGGAGGCTTAAAGAGAGTGAAACAAGATGAAGGAGGGCTAAAGAGAGTGAAACAAGATGAAGGAGGGTTAAAGAGAGTGAAAGAAGATGAAGGAGGGTTAAAGAGAGTGAAACAAGATGAAGGAGCGTTAAAGAGAGTGAAACAAGATGACGGAGGGTTAAAGAGCGTGAAACAAGATGAAGGAGGGTGAAAGAGAGCGAAAGAAGACGAAGGAGGGCGAAAGAGAGCGAAACGAGAGGAAGGAGGGTGAAAGAGACCGAAAAGAGATGAAGGAGGGTGAAAGACAGCGAAACGAGACGAAGGAGGGCGAAAGAGAGCGAAACGAGAGGAAGGAGGGTGAAAGAGATCGAAACGAGATGAAGGAGGGTGAAAGAGAGTGAAACAAGATGAAGGAGGGTTAAAGAGAGTGACATAAGATGAAGGAGGGTTAAAGAGAGTGAAACAAGATGAAGGAGGGTTCAAGAGAGTGAAACAAAATGAAGCAGGTGTGAAGAGAGTGAAACAAGGTGAAGGAGGGTTAAAGAGAGTGAAACGAGATGAAGGAGGCTTAAAGAGTGTGAAACAAGTTGTAGGAGGGTGAAAAAGAGTGAAACAAGATGAAGGAGAGTGAAAGAGAGTGAAACAAGATGAAGGAGAGTGAAAGAGAGTGAAACAAGATGATGGAGGGTTAAAGAGAGTGAAACATTATGAAGGACGGTTAAAGAGAGCGAAACAAGGTGAAGGAGGGTTAAAGAGAGCGAAACAAAATGAAGTATGGTTAAAGAGAGTGAAACAAGATGAAGGAGAGTTAAAGAGAGTTAAACTAGATGAAGGAGGGTTAAAGAGAGTGAAACTAGGTGAAGGAGGGTTAAAGAGAGTGAAACAAGATGAAGAAGGGGTAAAGACAGTGAAACATGGTGAAGAAGGGTTAATGAGAATGAAATAGATGAAGGAGGGTTAAAGAGAGTCAAACAAGATGAAGGAGGGCTAAAGAGAGTCAAACAAGATGAAGGAGGGTTAAAGAGAGTCAAACACAATGAAGGAGGGTCAAAGTGAGCGAAACAAGATGAAGGAGGGTTAATGAGAGTGAAAAAAGATGAAGGAGGGTTAAAGAGATTGAAACAAGATGAAGGAGGTTTAAAGAGATTCAAACAAGATGAAGGAGGGTTAAAGAGAGTGAAACAAGATGAAGGAGGGATAAAGAGAGTGAAACAAGATGAAGTAGGGTTTAAGAGAATGAAACAAGATGAAGGAGGGTTAAAGAGAGTGAAACAAGATGAAGGAGGGTTAAAGAGAGTGAAACAAGATGAAGGAGGGTTAAAGAGAGTCAAACAAGCTGAAGGATGGTTAAAGAGAGTGAAACAAGATGAAGGAGAGTTAAAGAGATTGAAACAAGATGAAGGAGAGTTAAAGAGAGTGAAACGAGATGAAGGAGGGTTAAAGATAGTGAAACGAGATGAAGGAGGGTTAAAGAGAGTGAAACAAGATGAAAGAGGGATAAAGAGAGTGAAACAAGATGAAGGAGTTTTAAAGAGAGTGAAACAAGATGAAGGAGTGTTAAAGAGAGTGAAACAAGGTGAAGGAAGGTTAAAGAGAGTGAAACAAGATGAAGGAGGGTTAAAGAGAGTGAAACAAGAAGAAGGAGGGTTCAAGAGAGTGAAACAAAATGAAGCAGGTGTGAAGAGAGTGAAACAAGGTGAAGGAGGGTTAAAGAGAGTGAACAATATGAAGGGGGGTTAAAGAGAGTGAAACGAGATGAAGGAGTTTTAAAGAGAGTGAAACAAGATGCAGGAGGGTGAAAGAGAGTGAAACAAGATGAAGGAGGGTTAAAGAGAGTGACATAAGATGAAGGAGGGTTAAAGAGAGTGAAACAAGATGAAGGAGGGTTCAAGAGAGTGAAACAAAATGAAGCAGGTGTGAAGAGAGTGAAAGAAGGTGAAGGAGGGTTAAAGAGAGTGAACAATATGAAGGAGGGTTAAAGAGAGTGAAACGAGATGAAGGAGGCTTAAAGAGTGTGAAACAAGTTGTAGGAGGGTGAAAAAGAGTGAAACAAGATGAAGGAGGGTTAATGAGAGATAAACTAGATGAAGGAGGGTTAAAGAGAGTGAAACTAGGTGAAGGAGGGTTACAGAGAGTGAAACAAGATGAAGGAGGGGTAAAGACAGTGAAACATGTTGAAGAAGGGTTAATGAGAATGAAATAGATGAAGGAGGGTTAAAGAGAGTCAAACATGATGAAGGAGGGCTAAAGAGAGTCAAACAAGATGAAGGAGGGTTAAAGAGAGTCAAACACAATGAAGGAGGGTCAAAGTGAGTGAAACAAGATGAAGGAGGGTTAATGAGAGTGAAAAAAGATGAAGGAGGGTTAAAGAGATTGAATCAAGATGAAGGAGGTTTAAAGAGAATCAAACAAGATGAAGGAGTGTTAAAGAGAGTGAAACAAGATGAAGGAGTGTTAAAGAGAGTTAAACAATATGAAGGAGGGTTAAAGAGAGTGAAACAAGATGACGGAGGGTCAAAGAGAGTGCAACAAGATGAAGGAGGGTTAAAGAGAGATAAACTAGATGAAGGAGGGTTAAAGAGAGTGAAACTAGGTGAAGGAGGGTTACAGAGAGTGAAACAAGATGAAGGAGGGGTAAAGACAGTGAAACATGTTGAAGAAGGGTTAATGAGAATGAAATAGATGAAGGAGGGTTAAAGAGAGTCAAACATGATGAAGGAGGGCTAAAGAGAGTCAAACAAGATGAAGGAGGGTTAAAGAGAGTCAAACACAATGAAGGAGGGTCAAAGTGAGTGAAACAAGATGAAGGAGGGTTAATGAGAGTGAAAAAAGATGAAGGAGGGTTAAAGAGATTGAATCAAGATGAAGGAGGTTTAAAGAGAATCAAACAAGATGAAGGAGTGTTAAAGAGAGTGAAACAAGATGAAGGAGTGTTAAAGAGAGTTAAACAATATGAAGGAGGGTTAAAGAGAGTGAAACAAGATGACGGAGGGTCAAAGAGAGTGCAACAAGATGAAGGAGGGTTAAAGAGAGTGAAACAAGATGACGGAGGGTTAAAGAGCGTGAAACAAGATGAAGGAGGGTTAATGAGAGTGAAACAAGATGAAGGATGGTTAAACAGAGAGAAACAAGATGAAAGAGTGTTTAAGAGAGTGAAACAAGATGAAGGAGAGTTAAAGAGAGTGAAACAAGATGAAGGAGTGTTAAAGAGAGTGAAACAAGGTGAAGGAAGGTTAAAGAGAGTGAAACAAGATGAAGGAGGCTTAAAGAGAGTGAAAAAAGATGAAGGAGGGTTAAAGAGATTGCATCAAGATGAAGGAGGTTTAAAGAGATTCAAACAAGATGAAGGAGGGTTAAAGAGAGTGAAACAAGATGAAGGAGTGTTAAAGAGAGTTAAACAATATGAAGGAGGGTTAAAGAGAGTGAAACAAGATGACGGAGGGTCAAAGAGAGTGCAACAAGATGAAGGAGGGTTAAAGAGAGTGAAACAAGATGACGGAGGGTTAAAGAGCGTGAAACAAGATGAAGGAGGGTTAATGAGAGTGAAACAAGATGAAGGATGGTTAAACAGAGAGAAACAAGATGAAAGAGTGTTTAAGAGAGTGAAACAAGATGAAGGAGAGTTAAAGAGAGTGAAACAAGATGAAGGAGTGTTAAAGAGAGTGAAACAAGGTGAAGGAAGGTTAAAGAGAGTGAAACAAGATGAAGGAGGCTTAAAGAGAGTGAAACAATATGAAGGAGGGCTAAAGAGAGTGAAACAAGATGAAGGAGGGTTAAAGAGAGTGAAAGAAGATGAAGGAGGTTTAAAGAGAGTGAAACAAGATGAAGGAGCGTTAAAGAGAGTGAAACAAGATGACGGAGGGTTAAAGAGCGTGAAACAAGATGAAGGAGGGTTAATGAGAGTGAAACAAGATGAAGGAGGGTTAAAGAGAGTGAAACAAGATGAAGGAGCGTTAAAGAGAGTGAAACAAGGTGAAGGATGGTTAAAGAGAGTGAAACAAGATGAAGGAGGCTTAAAGAGAGTGAAACAAGATGAAGGAGGGCTAAAGAGAGTGAAACAAGATGAAGGAGGCTGAAGGAGAGTGAAACAAGATGAAAGAGGGTGAAAGAGAGTCAAACAAGATGAAGGAGTGTTAAAGAGAGTGAAACAAGGTGAAGGATGGTTAAAGAGAGTGAAACAAGATGAAGGAGGCTTAAAGAGAGTGAAACAAGATGAAGGAGGGCTAAAGAGAGTGAAACAAGATGAAGGAGGGTTAAAGAGAGTGAAAGAAGATGAAGGAGGGTTAAAGAGAGTGAAACAAGATGAAGGAGCGTTAAAGAGAGTGAAACAAGATGACGGAGGGTTAAAGAGCGTGAAACAAGATGAAGGAGGGTGAAAGAGAGCGAAAGAAGACGAAGGAGGGCGAAAGAGAGCGAAACGAGAGGAAGGAGGGTGAAAGAGACCGAAAAGAGATGAAGGAGGGTGAAAGACAGCGAAACGAGACGAAGGAGGGCGAAAGAGAGCGAAACGAGAGGAAGGAGGGTGAAAGAGATCGAAACGAGATGAAGGAGGGTGAAAGAGAGTGAAACAAGATGAAGGAGGGTTAAAGAGAGTGACATAAGATGAAGGAGGGTTAAAGAGAGTGAAACAAGATGAAGGAGGGTTCAAGAGAGTGAAACAAAATGAAGCAGGTGTGAAGAGAGTGAAACAAGGTGAAGGAGGGTTAAAGAGAGTGAAACGAGATGAAGGAGGCTTAAAGAGTGTGAAACAAGTTGTAGGAGGGTGAAAAAGAGTGAAACAAGATGAAGGAGAGTGAAAGAGAGTGAAACAAGATGAAGGAGAGTGAAAGAGAGTGAAACAAGATGATGGAGGGTTAAAGAGAGTGAAACATTATGAAGGACGGTTAAAGAGAGCGAAACAAGGTGAAGGAGGGTTAAAGAGAGCGAAACAAAATGAAGTATGGTTAAAGAGAGTGAAACAAGATGAAGGAGAGTTAAAGAGAGTTAAACTAGATGAAGGAGGGTTAAAGAGAGTGAAACTAGGTGAAGGAGGGTTAAAGAGAGTGAAACAAGATGAAGAAGGGGTAAAGACAGTGAAACATGGTGAAGAAGGGTTAATGAGAATGAAATAGATGAAGGAGGGTTAAAGAGAGTCAAACAAGATGAAGGAGGGCTAAAGAGAGTCAAACAAGATGAAGGAGGGTTAAAGAGAGTCAAACACAATGAAGGAGGGTCAAAGTGAGCGAAACAAGATGAAGGAGGGTTAATGAGAGTGAAAAAAGATGAAGGAGGGTTAAAGAGATTGAAACAAGATGAAGGAGGTTTAAAGAGATTCAAACAAGATGAAGGAGGGTTAAAGAGAGTGAAACAAGATGAAGGAGGGATAAAGAGAGTGAAACAAGATGAAGTAGGGTTTAAGAGAATGAAACAAGATGAAGGAGGGTTAAAGAGAGTGAAACAAGATGAAGGAGGGTTAAAGAGAGTGAAACAAGATGAAGGAGGGTTAAAGAGAGTCAAACAAGCTGAAGGATGGTTAAAGAGAGTGAAACAAGATGAAGGAGAGTTAAAGAGATTGAAACAAGATGAAGGAGAGTTAAAGAGAGTGAAACGAGATGAAGGAGGGTTAAAGATAGTGAAACGAGATGAAGGAGGGTTAAAGAGAGTGAAACAAGATGAAAGAGGGATAAAGAGAGTGAAACAAGATGAAGGAGTTTTAAAGAGAGTGAAACAAGATGAAGGAGTGTTAAAGAGAGTGAAACAAGGTGAAGGAAGGTTAAAGAGAGTGAAACAAGATGAAGGAGGGTTAAAGAGAGTGAAACAAGAAGAAGGAGGGTTCAAGAGAGTGAAACAAAATGAAGCAGGTGTGAAGAGAGTGAAACAAGGTGAAGGAGGGTTAAAGAGAGTGAACAATATGAAGGGGGGTTAAAGAGAGTGAAACGAGATGAAGGAGTTTTAAAGAGAGTGAAACAAGATGCAGGAGGGTGAAAGAGAGTGAAACAAGATGAAGGAGGGTTAAAGAGAGTGACATAAGATGAAGGAGGGTTAAAGAGAGTGAAACAAGATGAAGGAGGGTTCAAGAGAGTGAAACAAAATGAAGCAGGTGTGAAGAGAGTGAAAGAAGGTGAAGGAGGGTTAAAGAGAGTGAACAATATGAAGGAGGGTTAAAGAGAGTGAAACGAGATGAAGGAGGCTTAAAGAGTGTGAAACAAGTTGTAGGAGGGTGAAAAAGAGTGAAACAAGATGAAGGAGAGTGAAAGAGAGTGAACCAAGATGAAGGAGAGTGAAAGAGAGTGAAACAAGATGATGGAGGGTTAAAGAGAGTGAAACATTATGAAGGACGGTTAAAGAGAGCGAAACAAGGTGAAGGAGGGTTAAAGAGAGTGAAACAAAATGAAGTATGGTTAAAGAGAGTGAAACAAGATGAAGGAGAGTTAAAGAGAGATAAACTAGATGAAGGAGGGTTATAGAGAGTGAAACTAGGTGAAGGAGGGTTACAGAGAGTGAAACAAGATGAAGGAGGGGTAAAGACAGTGAAACATGTTGAAGAAGGGTTAATGAGAATGAAATAGATGAAGGAGGGTTAAAGAGAGTCAAACATGATGAAGGAGGGCTAAAGAGAGTCAAACAAGATGAAGGAGGGTTAAAGAGAGTCAAACACAATGAAGGAGGGTCAAAGTGAGTGAAACAAGATGAAGGAGGGTTAATGAGAGTGAAAAAAGATGAAGGAGGGTTAAAGAGATTGAATCAAGATGAAGGAGGTTTAAAGAGAATCAAACAAGATGAAGGAGTGTTAAAGAGAGTGAAACAAGATGAAGGAGTGTTAAAGAGAGTTAAACAATATGAAGGAGGGTTAAAGAGAGTGAAACAAGATGACGGAGGGTCAAAGAGAGTGCAACAAGATGAAGGAGGGTTAAAGAGAGTGAAACAAGATGACGGAGGGTTAAAGAGCGTGAAACAAGATGAAGGAGGGTTAATGAGAGTGAAACAAGATGAAGGATGGTTAAACAGAGAGAAACAAGATGAAAGAGTGTTTAAGAGAGTGAAACAAGATGAAGGAGAGTTAAAGAGAGTGAAACAAGATGAAGGAGTGTTAAAGAGAGTGAAACAAGGTGAAGGAAGGTTAAAGAGAGTGAAACAAGATGAAGGAGGCTTAAAGAGAGTGAAAAAAGATGAAGGAGGGTTAAAGAGATTGCATCAAGATGAAGGAGGTTTAAAGAGATTCAAACAAGATGAAGGAGGGTTAAAGAGAGTGAAACAAGATGAAGGAGTGTTAAAGAGAGTTAAACAATATGAAGGAGGGTTAAAGAGAGTGAAACAAGATGACGGAGGGTCAAAGAGAGTGCAACAAGATGAAGGAGGGTTAAAGAGAGTGAAACAAGATGACGGAGGGTTAAAGAGCGTGAAACAAGATGAAGGAGGGTTAATGAGAGTGAAACAAGATGAAGGATGGTTAAACAGAGAGAAACAAGATGAAAGAGTGTTTAAGAGAGTGAAACAAGATGAAGGAGAGTTAAAGAGAGTGAAACAAGATGAAGGAGTGTTAAAGAGAGTGAAACAAGGTGAAGGAAGGTTAAAGAGAGTGAAACAAGATGAAGGAGGCTTAAAGAGAGTGAAACAAGATGAAGGAGGGCTAAAGAGAGTGAAACAAGATGAAGGAGGGTTAAAGAGAGTGAAAGAAGATGAAGGAGGGTTAAAGAGAGTGAAACAAGATGAAGGAGCGTTAAAGAGAGTGAAACAAGATGACGGAGGGTTAAAGAGCGTGAAACAAGATGAAGGAGGGTTAATGAGAGTGAAACAAGATGAAGGAGCGTTAAAGAGAGTGAAACAAGATGAAGGAGCGTTAAAGAGAGTGAAACAAGATGAAGGAGGGCTAAAGAGAGTGAAACAAGATGAAGGAGGCTGAAGGAGAGTGAAACAAGATGAAAGAGGGTTAAAGAGAGTCAAACAAGATGAAGGAGTGTTAAAGAGAGTGAAACAAGGTGAAGGATGGTTAAAGAGAGTGAAACAAGATGAAGGAGGCTTAAAGAGAGTGAAACAAGATGAAGGAGGGCTAAAGAGAGTGAAACAAGATGAAGGAGGGTTAAAGAGAGTGAAAGAAGATGAAGGAGGGTTAAAGAGAGTGAAACAAGATGAAGGAGCGTTAAAGAGAGTGAAACAAGATGACGGAGGGTTAAAGAGCGTGAAACAAGATGAAGGAGGGTTAATGAGAGTGAAACAAGATGAAGGAGGGTTAAAGAGAGTGAAACAAGATGAAGGAGGGCTAAAGAGAGTGAAACAAGATGAAGGAGGCTGAAGGAGAGTGAAACAAGATGAAAGAGGGTTAAAGAGAGTCAAACAAGATGAAAGATGGTTAAAGAGAGTCAAAGAAGATGAAGGAGGGGGAAAAGAGACTGAAACAAGATGAAGGAGCGTTAAAGAGATTGAAACAAGATGAAGGAGGGTTAATGAGAGTGAAACAATATCAAGGAGGTGAAAGAGAGTGAAATAAGATGAAGGAGGGTGAAAGAGAGTGAAACAAGATGAAGGAGGGTTAAAGAGAGTGAAATAAGATGAAGGAGGCTTAAAGAGAGTGAAACAAGGTGTAGGAGGGTTAAAGAGAGTGAAACAAGATGAAGGAGAGTGAAAGAGAGTGAAACAAGATGAAGGAGAGTGAAAGAGAGTGAAACAAGACGAAGGAGGGTTAAGGAGAGTGAAACATTATGAAGGACGGTTAAAGAGAGCGAAACAAGATGAAGGAGGGTTAAAGAGAGCGAAACAAGATGAAGGAGGCTTAAGGAGAGTGAAACAAGATGAAGTATGGTTAAAGAGAGTGAAACAAGATGAAGGAGGGTTAAAGAGAGCGAAACAAGATGAAGGAGGCTTAAGGAGAGTGAAAGAAGATGAAGTATGGTTAAAGAGAGCGAAACGAGACGATGGAGGGTGAAAGAGAGCGAAACGAGATGAAGGAGGGTGAAAGAGAGCGTAACGAGACGAAGGAGGGTGAAAGGGAGCGAAACAAGATGAAGGAGGGTGAAAGACAGCGAAACAAGATGAAGGAGGGTGAAAGAGGGCGAAACGAGTTGAAGGCAGGTGGAACAGAGCGAAACAAGATGAAAGAAGGGTCAAAGAGAGCAAAACGAGACGAAGGAGGGTGAAAGAGGGCGAAGCGAGACGAAGGAGCATGAAAGAGAGCGAAACGAGATGAAGGAGGGTAAAAGAGAGCGAAACGAGATGAAAGAGTGTAAAAGAGAGCGAAACGAGACGAAGGAGGGTGAAAGAGAACGAAACGAGACGAAGGAGGGTGAAAGAGAGCGAAACGAGACGAAGGAGTGTGAAAGAGAGCGAAACGAGACGGAAAAAGGTGAAAGAGTGCGAAACGAGACGGAGGAGGGTCAAAGAGAGCGAAACGAGACGAAAGAGGGTAAAAGAGAGTGAAACGAGATGGTGGAGGGTGAAAGAGAGCGAAAAAAGTCGAAGGAGGGTGTAAGACAGCGAAACGAGATGTTGGAGGGTGAAAGAGGGCGAAACAAGACGAAGGCGGGTGCAACAGAGCGAAACAAGACGAAGGAGGGTGAAAGAGAGTGAAACGAGACGAAGGAGGATGAAAGAGAGCAAACGAGACGAAGGAGTGTGAAACAGAGCGAAACGAGACGAAGGAGGATGAAAGAGAGCTAAACGAGATGAAGGAGGGTCAAAGAGAGCGAAACGAGACGAAAGAGGGTAAAAGAAGAGCGAAACGAGATGGTGGAGGGTGAAAGAGAGCGAAACGAGACGAAGGAGGGTGTAAGAGAGCGAAACACGATGATGGAGGGTGAAAGAGAGCGAAACGAGATGAAGGAGGGTGAAACAGAGCTAAACGAGACGAAGGAGGGTGAAAGAGAGCGAAAAGAGATGAAGGAGGGTGAAAGAGAGCGAAACGAGACGAATGAGGGTGAAAGAGAGCGAAACGAGATGAAGGAGGGTGAAAGAGAGCGGAACGAGACGAAGGAGGGTGAAAGATACCGAAACGAAACGGTGGAGGGTGAAAGAGAGCGAAACGAGACGAAGGAGGGTGAAAGAGAGCGAAAGAAGATGAAGGAGGGCGAAAGAGAGCGAAACGAGAGGAAGGAGGGTGAAAGAGAGCGAAAAGAGATGAAGGAGGGTGAAAGACAGCGAAACGAGACGAAGGAGGGCGAAAGAGAGCGAAACGAGAGGAAGGAGGGTGAAAGAGATCGAAACGAGATGAAGGAGGGTGAAAGAGAGTGAAACAAGATGAAGGAGGGTTAAAGAGAGTGACATAAGATGAAGGAGGGTTAAAGAGAGTGAAACAAGATGAAGGAGGGTTCAAGAGAGTGAAACAAAATGAAGCAGGTGTGAAGAGAGTGAAACAAGGTGAAGGAGGGTTAAAGAGAGTGAAACGAGATGAAGGAGGCTTAAAGAGTGTGAAACAAGTTGTAGGAGGGTGAAAAAGAGTGAAACAAGATGAAGGAGAGTGAAAGAGAGTGAAACAAGATGAAGGAGAGTGAAAGAGAGTGAAACAAGATGATGGAGGGTTAAAGAGAGTGAAACATTATGAAGGACGGTTAAAGAGAGCGAAACAAGGTGAAGGAGGGTTAAAGAGAGTGAAACAAAATGAAGTATGGTTAAAGAGAGTGAAACAAGATGAAGGAGAGTTAAAGAGAGTTAAACTAGATGAAGGAGGGTTAAAGAGAGTGAAACTAGGTGAAGGAGGGTTAAAGAGAGTGAAACAAGATGAAGGAGGGGTAAAGACAGTGAAACATGTTGAAGAAGGGTTAATGAGAATGAAATAGATGAAGGAGGGTTAAAGAGAGTCAAACAAGATGAAGGAGGGCTAAAGAGAGTCAAACAAGATGAAGGAGGGTTAAAGAGAGTCAAACACAATGAAGGAGGGTCAAAGTGAATGAAACAAGATGAAGGAGGGTTAATGAGACTGAAAAAAGATGAAGGAGGGTTAAAGAGATTGAAACAAGATGAAGGAGGTTTAAAGAGATTCAAACAAGATGAAGGAGGGTTAAAGAGAGTGAAACAAGATGAAGGAGGGATAAAGAGAGTGAAACAAGATGAAGTAGGGTTTAAGAGAATGAAACAAGATGAAGGATGGTTAAAGAGAGTGAAACAAGATGAAGGAGGGTGAAAGAGAGTGAAACAAGATGAAGGAGGGTTAAAGAGAGTCAAACAAGCTGAAGGATGATTAAAGAGAGTGAAACAAGATGAAGTAGGGTTTAAGAGAATGAAACAAGATGAAGGATGGTTAAAGAGAGTGAAACAAGATGAAGGAGGGTGAAAGAGAGTGAAACAAGATGAAGGAAGGTTAAAGAGAGTGAAACAAGATGAAGGAGGGTTAAAGAGAGTGAAACAAGATGAAGGAGGGCTAAAGAGAGTGAAACAAGATGAAGGAGGGTTGAAGAGAGTGAAACAAGATGAAGGAGCGTTAAGGAGAGTGAAACATGATGATGGAGGGTTAATGAGCGTGAAACAAGATGAAGGAGGGTTAATGAGAGTGAAACAAGATGAAGGATGGTTAAACAGAGAGAAACAAGATGAAAGAGTGTTTAAGAGAGTGAAACAAGATGAAGGAGAGTTAAAGAGAGTGAAACAAGATGAAGGAGTGTTAAAGAGAGTGAAACAAGGTGAAGGAAGGTTAAAGAGAGTGAAACAAGATGAAGGAGGCTTAAAGAGAGTGAAAAAAGATGAAGGAGGGTTAAAGAGATTGCATCAAGATGAAGGAGGTTTAAAGAGATTCAAACAAGATGAAGGAGGGTTAAAGAGAGTGAAACAAGATGAAAGAGAGTTAAAGAGAGTGAAACAAGATGAAGGAGTGTTAAAGAGCGAGAAACAAGATGAAGGTGGGTTAATGAGAGTGAAACAAGATGAAGGAGTCTGAAGGAGAGTGAAACAAGATGAAGGAGGGTTAAAGAGAATGAAACAAGATGAAGGAGGGTTAAAGAGCGTGAAAAAAGATGAAGGAGGGTTAAAGTGAGTGAAACAAGATGAAGGAGGGTTAAAGTGAGTGAAACAAGATGAAGGAGTGTTAAAGAGAGTAAACCAAGATGAAGGAGGGTTAAAGAGGCTGAACAATATGAAGGAGTATTAAAGAGAGTGAAACATGGTGAAGGAGTGTTAAAGAGAGTTAAACAATATGAAGGAGGGTTAAAGAGAGTGAAACAAGATGACGGAGGGTCAAAGAGAGTGCAACAAGATGAAGGAGGGTTAAAGAGAGTGAAACAAGATGACGGAGGGTTAAAGAGCGTGAAACAAGATGAAGGAGGGTTAATGAGAGTGAAACAAGATGAAGGATGGTTAAACAGAGAGAAACAAGATGAAAGAGTGTTTAAGAGAGTGAAACAAGATGAAGGAGAGTTAAAGAGAGTGAAACAAGATGAAGGAGGGCTAAAGAGAGTGAAACAAGATGAAGGAGGGTTAAAGAGGCTGAACAATATGAAGGAGTATTAAAGAGAGTGAAACAAGATGAAGGAGAGTTAAAGAGAGTTAAACAATATGAAGGAGGGTTAAAGAGAGTGAAACAAGATGACGGAGGGTCAAAGAGAGTGCAACAAGATGAAGGAGGGTTAAAGAGAGTGAAACAAGATGACGGAGGGTTAAAGAGCGTGAAACAAGATGAAGGAGGGTTAATGAGAGTGAAACGAGATGAAGGAGTTTTAAAGAGAGTGAAACAAGATGCAGGAGGGTGAAAGAGAGTGAAACAAGATGAAGGAGGGTTAAAGAGAGTGACATAAGATGAAGGAGGGTTAAAGAGAGTGAACAATATGAAGGAGGCTTAAAGAGTGTGAAACAAGTTGTAGGAGGGTGAAAAAGAGTGAAACAAGATGAAGGAGAGTGAAAGAGAGTGAACCAAGTTGAAGGAGAGTGAAAGAGAGTGAAACAAGATGATGGAGGGTTAAAGAGAGTGAAACATTATGAAGGACGGTTAAAGAGTGCGAAACAAGGTGAAGGAGGGTTAAAGAGAGTGAAACAAAATGAAGTATGGTTAAAGAGAGTGAAACAAGATGAAGGAGAGTTAAAGAGAGTTAAACTAGATGAAGGAGCGTTAAAGAGAGTGAAACTAGGTGAAGGAGGGTTACAGAGAGTGAAACAAGATGAAGGAGGGGTAAAGACAGTGAAACATGTTGAAGAAGGGTTAATGAGAATGAAATAGATGAAGGAGGGTTAAAGAGAGTCAAACAAGATGAAGGAGGGCTAAAGAGAGTCAAACAAGATGAAGGAGGGTTAAAGAGAGTCAAACACAATGAAGGAGGGTCAAAGTGAGTGAAACAAGATGAAGGAGGGTTAATGAGAGTGAAAAAAGATGAAGGAGGGTTAAAGAGATTGAATCAAGATGAAGGAGGTTTAAAGAGATTCAAACAAGATGAAGGAGGGTTAAAGAGAGTGAAACAAGATGAAGGAGTGTTAAAGAGAGTTAAACAATATGAAGGAGGGTTAAAGAGAGTGAAACAAGATGACGGAGGGTCAAAGAGAGTGCAACAAGATGAAGGAGGGTTAAAGAGAGTGAAACAAGATGACGGAGGGTTAAAGAGCGTGAAACAAGATGAAGGAGGGTAAATGAGAGTGAAACAAGATGAAGGATGGTTAAACAGAGAGAAACAAGATGAAAGAGTGTTTAAGAGAGTGAAACAAGATGAAGGAGAGTTAAAGAGAGTGAAACAAGATGAAGGAGTGTTAAAGAGAGTGAAACAAGGTGAAGGAAGGTTAAAGAGAGTGAAACAAGATGAAGGAGGCTTAAAGAGAGTGAAACAAGATGAAGGATGGCTAAAGAGAGTGAAACAAGATGAAGGAGGGTTAAAGAGAGTGAAAGAAGATGAAGGAGGGTTAAAGAGAGTGAAACAAGATGAAGGAGCGTTAAAGAGAGTGAAACAAGATGACGGAGGGTTAAAGAGCGTGAAACAAGATGAAGGAGGGTTAATGAGAGTGAAACAAGATGAAGGAGGGTTAAAGAGAGTGAAACAAGATGAAGGAGCGTTAAAGAGAGTGAAACAAGATGAAGGAGGGCTAAAGAGAGTGAAACAAGATGAAGGAGGCTGAAGGAGAGTGAAACAAGATGAAAGAGGGTTATAGAGAGTCAAACAAGATGAAGGAGTGTTAAAGAGAGTGAAACAAGGTGAAGGAAGGTTAAAGAGAGTGAAACAAGATGAAGGAGGCTTAAAGAGAGTGAAACAAGATGAAGGAGGGCTAAAGAGAGTGAAACAAGATGAAGGAGGGTTAAAGAGAGTGAAAGAAGATGAAGGAGGGTTAAAGAGAGTGAAACAAGATGAAGGAGCGTTAAAGAGAGTGAAACAAGATGACGGAGGGTTAAAGAGCATGAAACAAGATGAAGGAGGGTTAATGAGAGTGAAACAAGATGAAGGAGGGTTAAAGAGAGTGAAACAAGATGAAGGAGCGTTAAAGAGAGTGAAACAAGATGAAGGAGGGCTAAAGAGAGTGAAACAAGATGAAGGAGGCTGAAGGAGAGTGAAACAAGATGAAAGAGGGTTAAAGAGAGTCAAACAAGATGAAAGATGGTTAAAGAGAGTCAAAGAAGATGAAGGAGGGGGAAAAGAGACTGAAACAAGATGAAGGAGCGTTAAAGAGATTGAAACAAGATGAAGGAGGGTTAATGAGAGTGAAACAATATCAAGGAGGTGAAAGAGAGTGAAATAAGATGAAGGAGGGTGAAAGAGAGTGAAACAAGATGAAGGAGGGTTAAAGAGAGTGAAATAAGATGAAGGAGGCTTAAAGAGAGTGAAACAAGGTGTAGGAGGGTTAAAGAGAGTGAAACAAGATGAAGGAGAGTGAAAGAGAGTGAAACAAGATGAAGGAGAGTGAAAGAGAGTGAAACAAGACGAAGGAGGGTTAAGGAGAGTGAAACATTATGAAGGAGGGTTAATGAGAGTGAAACAAGATGAAGGAGGGTTAAAGAGAGTGAAACAAGATGAAGGAGCGTTAAAGAGAGTGAAACAAGATGAAGGAGGGCTAAAGAGAGTGAAACAAGATGAAGGAGGCTGAAGGAGAGTGAAACAAGATGAAAGAGGGTTAAAGAGAGTCAAACAAGATGAAAGATGGTTAAAGAGAGTCAAAGAAGATGAAGGAGGGGGAAAAGAGACTGAAACAAGATGAAGGAGCGTTAAAGAGATTGAAACAAGATGAAGGAGGGTTAATGAGAGTGAAACAATATCAAGGAGGTGAAAGAGAGTGAAATAAGATGAAGGAGGGTGAAAGAGAGTGAAACAAGATGAAGGAGGGTTAAAGAGAGTGAAATAAGATGAAGGAGGCTTAAAGAGAGTGAAACAAGGTGTAGGAGGGTTAAAGAGAGTGAAACAAGATGAAGGAGAGTGAAAGAGAGTGAAACAAGATGAAGGAGAGTGAAAGAGAGTGAAACAAGACGAAGGAGGGTTAAGGAGAGTGAAACATTATGAAGGACGGTTAAAGAGAGCGAAACAAGATGAAGGAGGGTTAAAGAGAGCGAAACAAGATGAAGGAGGCTTAAGGAGAGTGAAACAAGATGAAGTATGGTTAAAGAGAGTGAAACAAGATGAAGGAGAGTTAAAGAGAGTTAAACAAGATGAAGGAGGGTTAAAGAGAGCGAAACAAGATGAAGGAGGCTTAAGGAGAGTGAAACAAGATGAAGTATGGTTAAAGAGAGCGAAACGAGACGATGGAGGGTGAAAGAGAGCGAAACGAGATGAAGGAGGGTGAAAGAGAGCAAAACGAGACGAAGGAGGGTGAAAGAGAGTGAAACGAGATGAAGGAGGGTGGAAGAGAGCGAAACGAGACGAAGGAGGGTGAAAGAGAGCGTAACGAGATGAAGGAGGGTGAAAGGGAGCGAAACAAGATGAAGGAGGGTGAAAGACAGCGAAACAAGATGAAGGAGGGTGAAAGAGGGCGAAACGAGTTGAAGGCAGGTGGAACAGAGCGAAACAAGATGAAAGAAGGGTCAAAGAGAGCAAAACGAGACGAAGGAGGGTGAAAGAGGGCGAAGCGAGACGAAGGAGCATGAAAGAGAGCGAAACGAGATGAAGGAGGGTAAAAGAGAGCGAAACGAGATGAAAGAGTGTAAAAGAGAGCGAAACGAGACGAAGGAGGGTGAAAGAGAACGAAACGAGACGAAGGAGGGTGAAAGAGAGCGAAACGAGACGAAGGAGTGTGAAAGAGAGCGAAACGAGACGGAAAAAGGTGAAAGAGTGCGAAACGAGACGGAGGAGGGTCAAAGAGAGCGAAACGAGACGAAAGAGGGTAAAAGAGAGTGAAACGAGATGGTGGAGGGTGAAAGAGAGCGAAAAAAGTCGAAGGAGGGTGTAAGACAGCGAAACGAGATGTTGGAGGGTGAAAGAGGGCGAAACGAGACGAAGGCGGGTGCAACAGAGCGAAACAAGACGAAGGAGGGTGAAAGAGAGCGAAACGAGACGAAGGAGGATGAAAGAGAGCAAACGAGACGAAGGAGTGTGAAACAGAGCGAAACGAGACGAAGGAGGATGAAAGAGAGCTAAACGAGATGAAGGAGGGTCAAAGAGAGCGAAACGAGACGAAAGAGGGTAAAAGAAGAGCGAAACGAGATGGTGGAGGGTGAAAGAGAGCGAAACGAGACGAAGGAGGGTGTAAGAGAGCGAAACAAGATGATGGAGGGTGAAAGAGAGCGAAACGAGATGAAGGAGGGTGAAACAGAGCTAAACGAGACGAAGGAGGGTGAAAGAGAGCGAAAGGAGATGAAGGAGGGTGAAAGAGAGCGAAACGAGACGAATGAGGGTGAAAGAGAGCGAAACGAGATGAAGGAGGGTGAAAGAGAGCGGAACGAGACGAAGGAGGGTGAAAGATACCGAAACGAAACGGTGGAGGGTGAAAGAGAGCGAAACGAGACGAAGGAGGGTGAAAGAGAGCGAAAGAAGACGAAGGAGGGCGAAAGAGAGCGAAACGAGAGGAAGGAGGGTGAAAGAGAGCGAAAAGAGATGAAGGAGGGTGAAAGACAGCGAAACGAGACGAAGGAGGGCGAAAGAGAGCGAAACGAGAGGAAGGAGGGTGAAAGAGATCGAAACGAGATGAAGGAGGGTGAAAGAGAGTGAAACAAGATGAAGGAGGGTTAAAGAGAGTGACATAAGATGAAGGAGGGTTAAAGAGAGTGAAACAAGATGAAGGAGGGTTCAAGAGAGTGAAACAAAATGAAGCAGGTGTGAAGAGAGTGAAACAAGGTGAAGGAGGGTTAAAGAGAGTGAAACGAGATGGAGGAGGCTTAAAGAGTGTGAAACAAGTTGTAGGAGGGTGAAAAAGAGTGAAACAAGATGAAGGAGAGTGAAAGAGAGTGAAACAAGATGAAGGAGAGTGAAAGAGAGTGAAACAAGATGATGGAGGGTTAAAGAGAGTGAAACATTATGAAGGACGGTTAAAGAGAGCGAAACAAGATGAAGGAGGGTTAAAGAGAGTGAAACAAAATGAAGTATGGTTAATGAGAATGAAATAGATGAAGGTGGGTTAAAGAGAGTCAAACAAGATGAAGGAGGGCTAAAGAGAGTCAAACACGATGAAGGAGGGTTAAAGAGAGTCAAACACAATGAAGGAGGGTCAAAATGAATGAAACAAGATGAAGTAGGCTTTAAGAGAATGAAACAAGATGAAGGATGGTTAAAGAGAGTGAAACAAGATGAAGAGGGTGAAAGAGAGTGAAACAAGATGAAGGAGGGTTAAAGAGAGTCAAACAAGCTGAAGGATGATTAAAGAGAGTGAAACAAGATGAAGGAGGGTTAAAGAGAGTGAAACAAGATGAAGGAGGGCTAAAGAGAGTGAAACAAGATGAAGGAGGGTTGAAGAGAGTGAAACAAGATGAAGGAGCGTTAAAGAGAGTGAAACATGATGATGGAGGGTTAAAGAGCGTGAAACAAGATGAAGGAGGGTTAATGAGAGTGAAACAAGATGAAGGATGGTTAAACAGAGAGAAACAAGATGAAAGAGTGTTTAAGAGAGTGAAACAAGATGAAGGAGAGTTAAAGAGAGTGAAACAAGATGAAGGAGTGTTAAAGAGCGTGAAACAAGATGAAGGTGGGTTAATGAGAGTGAAACAAGATGAAGGAGTCTGAAGGAGAGTGAAACAAGATGAAGGAGGGTTAAAGAGAATGAAACAAGATGAAGGAGGGTTAAAGAGAGTGAAAAAAGATGAAGGAGGGTTAAAGTGAGTGAAACAAGATGAAGGAGGGTTAAAGTGAGTGAAACAAGATGAAGGAGTGTTAAAGAGAGTAAACCAAGATGAAGGAGGGTTAAAGAGGCTGAACAATATGAAGGAGTATTAAAGAGAGTGAAACATGATGAAGGAGTGTTAAAGAGAGTTAAACAATATGAAGGAGGGTTAAAGAGAGTGAAACAAGATGACGGAGGGTCAAAGAGAGCGCAACAAGATGAAGGAGGGTTAAAGAGAGTGAAACAAGATGACGGAGGGTTAAAGAGCGTGAAACAAGATGAAGGAGGGTTAATGAGAGTGAAACAAGATGAAGGATGGTTAAACAGAGAGAAACAAGATGAAAGAGTGTTTAAGAGAGTGAAACAAGATGAAGGAGTGTTAAAGAGAGTAAACCAAGATGAAGGAGGGTTAAAGAGGCTGAACAATATGAAGGAGTATTAAAGAGAGTGAAACAAGATGAAGGAGAGTTAAAGAGAGTTAAACAATATGAAGGAGGGTTAAAGAGAGTGAAACAAGATGACGGAGGGTCAAAGAGAGTGCAAAAAGATGAAGGAGGGTTAAAGAGAGTGAAACAAGATGACGGAGGGTTAAAGAGCGTGAAACAAGATGAAGGAGGTTTAATGAGAGTGAAAAAAGATGAAGGAGGGTTAAAGAGATTGAAACAAGATGAAGGAGGTTTAAAGAGATTCAAACAAGATGAAGGAGGGTTAAAGAGAGTGAAACAAGATGAAGGAGGGATAAAGAGAGTGAAACAAGATGAAGTAGGGTTTAAGAGAATGAAACAAGATGAAGGATGGTTAAAGAGAGTGAAACAAGATGAAGAGGGTGAAAGAGAGTGAAACAAGATGAAGGAGGGTTAAAGAGAGTCAAACAAGCTGAAGGATGATTAAAGAGAGTGAAACAAGATGAAGTAGGGTTTAAGAGAATGAAACAAGATGAAGGATGGTTAAAGAGAGTGAAACAAGATGAAGGAGGGTGAAAGAGAGTGAAACAAGATGAAGGAAGGTTAAAGAGAGTGAAACAAGATGAAGGAGGGTTAAAGAGAGTGAAACAAGATGAAGGAGGGCTAAAGAGAGTGAAACAAGATGAAGGAGGGTTGAAGAGAGTGAAACAAGATGAAGGAGCGTTAAAGAGAGTGAAACATGATGATGGAGGGTTAAAGAGCGTGAAACAAGATGAAGGAGGGTTAATGAGAGTGAAACAAGATGAAGGATGGTTAAACAGAGAGAAACAAGATGAAAGAGTGTTTAAGAGAGTGAAACAAGATGAAGGAGAGTTAAAGAGAGTGAAACAAGATGAAGGAGTGTTAAAGAGCGTGAAACAAGATGAAGGTGGGTTAATGAGAGTGAAAAAAGATGAAGGAGTCTGAAGGAGAGTGAAACAAGATGAAGGAGGGTTAAAGAGAATGAAACAAGATGAAGGAGGGTTAAAGAGAGTGAAAAAAGATGAAGGAGGGTTAAAGTGAGTGAAACAAGATGAAGGAGGGTTAAAGTGAGTGAAACAAGATGAAGGAGTGTTAAAGAGAGTAAACCAAGATGAAGGAGGGTTAAAGAGGCTGAACAATATGAAGGAGTATTAAAGAGAGTGAAACATGATGAAGGAGTGTTAAAGAGAGTTAAACAATATGAAGGAGGGTTAAAGAGAGTGAAACAAGATGACGGAGGGTCAAAGAGAGTGCAACAAGATGAAGGAGGGTTAAAGAGAGTGAAACAAGATGACGGAGGGTTAAAGAGCGTGAAACACGATGAAGGAGGGTTAATGAGAGTGAAACAAGATGAAGGATGGTTAAACAGAGAGAAACAAGATGAAAGAGTGTTTAAGAGAGTGATCAAGATGAAGGAGAGTTAAAGAGAGTGAAACAAGATGAAGGAGGGCTAAAGAGAGTGGAACAAGATGAAGGAGGGTTAAAGAGGCTGAACAATATGAAGGAGTATTAAAGAGAGTGAAACAAGATGAAGGAGAGTTAAAGAGAGTTAAACAATATGAAGGAGGGTTAAAGAGAGTGAAACAAGATGACGGAGGGTCAAAGAGAGTGCAACAAGATGAAGGAGGGTTAAAGAGAGTGAAACAAGATGACGGAGGGTTAAAGAGCGTGAAACAAGATGAAGGAGGGTTAATGAGAGTGAAACAAGATGAAGGATGGTTAAACAGAGAGAAACAAGATGAAAGAGTGTTTAAGAGAGTGAAACAAGATGAAGGAGGGTTAAAGAGAGTGAAACAAGATGAAGGAGGGCTAAAGAGAGTGAAACAAGATGAAGGAGGGTTAAAGAGAGTGAAAGAAGATGAAGGAGGGTTAAAGAGAGTGAAACAAGATGAAGGAGCGTTAAAGAGAGTGAAACAAGATGACGGAGGGTTAAAGAGCGTGAAACAAGATGAAGGAGGGTTAATGAAAGTGAAACAAGATGAAGGAGGGTTAAAGAGAGTGAAACAAGATGAAGGAGCGTTAAAGAGAGTGAAACAAGATGAAGGAGGGCTAAAGAGAGTGAAACAAGATGAAGGAGGCTGAAGGAGAGTGAAACAAGATGAAAGAGGGTTAAAGAGAGTCAAACAAGATGAAAGATGGTTAAAGAGAGTCAAAGAAGATGAAGGAGGGGGAAAAGAGACTGAAACAAGATGAAGGAGCGTTAAAGAGATTGAAACAAGATGAAGGAGGGTTAATGAGAGTGAAACAATATCAAGGAGGTGAAAGAGAGTGAAATAAGATGAAGGAGGGTGAAAGAGAGTGAAACAAGATGAAGGAGTGTTAAAGAGAGTAAACCAAGATGAAGGAGGGTTAAAGAGGCTGAACAATATGAAGGAGTATTAAAGAGAGTGAAACATGATGAAGGAGTGTTAAAGAGAGTTAAACAATATGAAGGAGGGTTAAAGAGAGTGAAACAAGATGACGGAGGGTCAAAGAGAGTGCAACAAGATGAAGGAGGGTTAAAGAGAGTGAAACAAGATGACGGAGGGTTAAAGAGCGTGAAACACGATGAAGGAGGGTTAATGAGAGTGAAACAAGATGAAGGATGGTTAAACAGAGAGAAACAAGATGAAAGAGTGTTTAAGAGAGTGATCAAGATGAAGGAGAGTTAAAGAGAGTGAAACAAGATGAAGGAGGGCTAAAGAGAGTGGAACAAGATGAAGGAGGGTTAAAGAGGCTGAACAATATGAAGGAGTATTAAAGAGAGTGAAACAAGATGAAGGAGAGTTAAAGAGAGTTAAACAATATGAAGGAGGGTTAAAGAGAGTGAAACAAGATGACGGAGGGTCAAAGAGAGTGCAACAAGATGAAGGAGGGTTAAAGAGAGTGAAACAAGATGACGGAGGGTTAAAGAGCGTGAAACAAGATGAAGGAGGGTTAATGAGAGTGAAACAAGATGAAGGATGGTTAAACAGAGAGAAACAAGATGAAAGAGTGTTTAAGAGAGTGAAACAAGATGAAGGAGGGTTAAAGAGAGTGAAACAAGATGAAGGAGGGCTAAAGAGAGTGAAACAAGATGAAGGAGGGTTAAAGAGAGTGAAAGAAGATGAAGGAGGGTTAAAGAGAGTGAAACAAGATGAAGGAGCGTTAAAGAGAGTGAAACAAGATGACGGAGGGTTAAAGAGCGTGAAACAAGATGAAGGAGGGTTAATGAAAGTGAAACAAGATGAAGGAGGGTTAAAGAGAGTGAAACAAGATGAAGGAGCGTTAAAGAGAGTGAAACAAGATGAAGGAGGGCTAAAGAGAGTGAAACAAGATGAAGGAGGCTGAAGGAGAGTGAAACAAGATGAAAGAGGGTTAAAGAGAGTCAAACAAGATGAAAGATGGTTAAAGAGAGTCAAAGAAGATGAAGGAGGGGGAAAAGAGACTGAAACAAGATGAAGGAGCGTTAAAGAGATTGAAACAAGATGAAGGAGGGTTAATGAGAGTGAAACAATATCAAGGAGGTGAAAGAGAGTGAAATAAGATGAAGGAGGGTGAAAGAGAGTGAAACAAGATGAAGGAGGGTGAAAGACAGTGAAATAAGATGAAGGAGGGTTAAAGAGAGTGAAACAAGATGAAGGAGGGTTAAAGAGAGTGAAACAAGATGAAGGAGGGCTAAAGAGAGTGAAACAAGATGAAGGAGGGTTGAAGAGAGTGAAACAAGATGAAGGAGCGTTAAAGAGAGTGAAACATGATGACGGAGGGTTAAAGAGCGTGAAACAAGATGAAGGAGGGTTAATGAGAGTGAAACAAGATGAAGGATGGTTAAACAGAGAGAAACAAGATGAAAGAGTGTTTAAGAGAGTGAAACAAGATGAAGGAGAGTTAAAGAGAGTGAAACAAGATGAAGGAGTGTTAAAGAGCGTGAAACAAGATGAAGGTGGGTTAATGAGAGTGAAACAAGATGAAGGAGGCTGAAGGAGAGTGAAACAAGATGAAGGAGGGTTAAAGAGAATGAAACAAGATGAAGGAGGGTTAAAGAGAGTGAAAAAAGATGAAGGAGGGTTAAAGTGAGTGAAACAAGATGAAGGAGGGTTAAAGAGAGTAAACCAAGATGAAGGAGGGTTAAAGAGGCTGAACAATATGAAGGAGTATTAAAGAGAGTGAAACAAGATGAAGGAGTGTTAAAGAGAGTTAAACAATATGAAGGAGGGTTAAAGAGAGTGAAACAAGATGACGGAGGGTCAAAGGGAGTGCAACAAGATGAAGGAGGGTTAAAGAGAGTGAAACAAGATGACGGAGGGTTAAAGAGCGTGAAACAAGATGAAGGAGGGTTAATGAGAGTGAAACAAGAGGAAGGATGGTTAAACAGAGAGAAACAAGATGAAAGAGTGTTTAAGAGAGTGAAACAAGATGAAGGAGAGTTAAAGAGAGTGAAACAAGACGAAGGAGTGTTAAAGAGAGTGAAACAAGGTGAAGGAAGGTTAAAGAGAGTGAAACAAGATGAAGGAGGGTTAAAGAGAGTGAAACAAGATGAAGGAGGGTTAATGAGAGTGAAACAAGATGAAGGATGGTTAAACAGAGAGAAACAAGATGAAAGAGTGTTTAAGAGAGTGAAACAAGATGAAGGAGAGTTAAAGAGAGTGAAACAAGATGAAGGAGTGTTAAAGAGAGTGAAACAAGGTGAAGGAAGGTTAAAGAGAGTGAAACAAGATGAAGGAGGGTTAAAGAGAGTGAAACAAGATGAAGGAGGGCTAAAGAGAGTGAAACAAGATGAAGGAGGGTTAAAGAGAGTGAAAGAAGATGAAGGAGGGTTAAAGAGAGTGAAACAAGATGAAGGAGCGTTAAAGAGAGTGAAACAAGATGACGGAGGGTTAAAGAGCGTGAAACAAAATGAAGGAGGGTTAATGAGAGTGAAACAAGATGAAGGAGGGTTAAAGAGCGTGAAACAAGATGAAGGAGGGTTAATGAGAGTGAAACAAGATGAAGGATGGTTAAACAGAGAGAAACAAGATGAAAGAGTGTTTAAGAGAGTGAAACAAGATGAAGGAGGGTTAAAGAGAGTGAAACAAGATGAAGGAGGGATAAAGAGAGTGAAACAAGATGAAGTAGGGTTTAAGAGAATGAAACAAGATGAAGGATGGTTAAAGAGAGTGAAACAAGATGAAGAGGGTGAAAGAGAGTGAAACAAGATGAAGGAGGGTTAAAGAGAGTCAAACAAGCTGAAGGATGATTAAAGAGAGTGAAACAAGATGAAGTAGGGTTTAAGAGAATGAAAAAAGATGAAGGATGGTTAAAGAGAGTGAAACAAGATGAAGGAGGGTGAAAGAGAGTGAAACAAGATGAAGGAAGGTTAAAGAGAGTGAAACAAGATGAAGGAGGGTTAAAGAGAGTGAAACAAGATGAAGGAGGGCTAAAGAGAGTGAAACAAGATGAAGGAGGGTTGAAGAGAGTGAAACAAGATGAAGGAGCGTTAAAGAGAGTGAAACATGATGATGGATGGTTAAAGAGCGTGAAACAAGATGAAGGAGGGTTAATGAGAGTGAAACAAGATGAAGGATGGTTAAACAGAGAGAAACAAGATGAAAGAGTGTTTAAGAGAGTGAAACAAGATGAAGGAGAGTTAAAGAGAGTGAAACAAGATGAAGGAGTGTTAAAGAGCGTGAAACAAGATGAAGGTGGGTTAATGAGAGTGAAACAAGATGAAGGAGTCTGAAGGAGAGTGAAACAAGATGAAGGAGGGTTAAAGAGAATGAAACAAGATGAAGGAGGGTTAAAGAGAGTGAAAAAAGATGAAGGAGGGTTAAAGTGAGTGAAACAAGATGAAGGAGGGTTAAAGTGAGTGAAACAAGATGAAGGAGTGTTAAAGAGAGTAAACCAAGATGAAGGAGGGTTAAAGAGGCTGAACAATATGAAGGAGTATTAAAGAGAGTGAAACATGATGAAGGAGTGTTAAAGAGAGTTAAACAATATGAAGGAGGGTTAAAGAGAGTGAAACAAGATGACGGAGGGTTAAAGAGCGTGAAACAAGATGAAGGAGGGTTAATGAGAGTGAAAAAAGATGAAGGAGGGTTAAAGAGATTGAAACAAGATGACGGAGGTTTAAAGAGATTCAAACAAGATGAAGGAGGGTTAAAGAGAGTGAAACAAGATGAAGGAGGGTTAAAGAGAGTGAAACAAGATGACGGAGGGTCAAAGAGAGTGCAACAAGATGAAGGAGGGTTAAAGAGAGTGAAACAAGATGACGGAGGGTTAAAGAGCGTGAAACAAGATGAAGGAGGGTTAATGAGAGTGAAACAAGATGAAGGATGGTTAAACAGAGAGAAACAAGATGAAAGAGTGTTTAAGAGAGTGAAACAAGATGAAGGAGAGTTAAAGAGAGTGAAACAAGATGAAGGAGGGCTAAAGAGAGTGGAACAAGATGAAGGAGGGTTAAAGAGGCTGAACAATATGAAGGAGTATTAAAGAGAGTGAAACAAGATGAAGGAGAGTTAAAGAGAGTTAAACAATATGAAGGAGGGTTAAAGAGAGTGAAACAAGATGACGGAGGGACAAAGAGAGTGCAACAAGATGAAGGAGGGTTAAAGAGAGTGAAACAAGATGACGGAGGGTTAAAGAGCGTGAAACAAGATGAAGGAGGGTTAATGAGAGTGAAAAAAGATGAAGGAGGGTTAAAGAGATTGAAACAAGATGAAGGAGGTTTAAAGAGATTCAAACAAGATGAAGGAGGGTTAAAGAGAGTGAAACAAGATGAAGGAGGGATAAAGAGAGTGAAACAAGATGAAGTAGGGTTTAAGAGAATGAAACAAGATGAAGGATGGTTAAAGAGAGTGAAACAAGATGAAGAGGGTGAAAGAGAGTGAAACAAGATGAAGGAGGGTTAAAGAGAGTCAAACAAGCTGAAGGATGATTAAAGAGAGTGAAACAAGATGAAGTAGGGTTTAAGAGAATGAAACAAGATGAAGGATGGTTAAAGAGAGTGAAACAAGATGAAGGAGGGTGAAAGAGAGTGAAACAAGATGAAGGAAGGTTAAAGAGAGTGAAACAAGATGAAGGAGGGTTAAAGAGAGTGAAACAAGATGAAGGAGGGCTAAAGAGAGTGAAACAAGATGAAGGAGGGTTGAAGAGAGTGAAACAAGATGAAGGAGCGTTAAAGAGAGTGAAACATGATGATGGAGGGTTAAAGAGCGTGAAACAAGATGAAGGAGGGTTAATGAGAGTGAAACAAGATGAAGGATGGTTAAACAGAGAGAAACAAGATGAAAGAGTGTTTAAGAGAGTGAAACAAGATGAAGGAGAGTTAAAGAGAGTGAAACTAGATGAAGGAGTGTTAAAGAGCGTGAAACAAGATGAAGGTGGGTTAATGAGAGTGAAACAAGATGAAGGAGTCTGAAGGAGAGTGAAACAAGATGAAGGAGGGTTAAAGAGAATGAAACAAGATGAAGGAGGGTTAAAGAGAGTGAAAAAAGATGAAGGAGGGTTAAAGTGAGTGAAACAAGATGAAGGAGGGTTAAAGTGAGTGAAACAAGATGAAGGAGTGTTAAAGAGAGTAAACCAAGATGAAGGAGGGTTAAAGAGGCTGAACAATATGAAGGAGTATTAAAGAGAGTGAAACATGATGAAGGAGTGTTAAAGAGAGTTAAACAATATGAAGGAGGGTTAAAGAGAGTGAAACAAGATGACGGAGGGTCAAAGAGAGTGCAACAAGATGAAGGAGGGTTAAAGAGAGTGAAACAAGATGACGGAGGGTTAAAGAGCGTGAAACAAGATGAAGGAGGGTTAATGAGAGTGAAACAAGATGAAGGATGGTTAAACAGAGAGAAACAAGATGAAAGAGTGTTTAAGAGAGTGAAACAAGATGAAGGAGAGTTAAAGAGAGTGAAACAAGATGAAGGAGGGCTAAAGAGAGTGGAACAAGATGAAGGAGGGTTAAAGAGGCTGAACAATATGAAGGAGTATTAAAGAGAGTGAAACAAGATGAAGGAGAGTTAAAGAGAGTTAAACAATATGAAGGAGGGTTAAAGAGAGTGAAACAAGATGACGGAGGGTCAAAGAGAGTGCAACAAGATGAAGGAGGGTTAAAGAGAGTGAAACAAGATGACGGAGGGTTAAAGAGCGTGAAACAAGATGAAGGAGGGTTAATGAGAGTGAAACAAGATGAAGGATGGTTAAACAGAGAGAAACAAGATGAAAGAGTGTTTAAGAGAGTGAAACAAGATGAAGGAGGGTTAAAGAGAGTGAAACAAGATGAAGGAGGGCTAAAGAGAGTGAAACAAGATGAAGGAGGGTTAAAGAGAGTGAAAGAAGATGAAGGAGGGTTAAAGAGAGTGAAACAAGATGAAGGAGCGTTAAAGAGAGTGAAACAAGATGACGGAGGGTTAAAGAGCGTGAAACAAGATGAAGGAGGGTTAATGAGAGTGAAACAAGATGAAGGAGGGTTAAAGAGAGTGAAACAAGATGAAGGAGCGTTAAAGAGAGTGAAACAAGATGACGGAGGGTTAAAGAGCGTGAAACAAGATGAAGGAGGGTTAATGAGAGTGAAACAAGATGAAGGAGGGCTAAAGAGAGTGAAACAAGATGAAGGAGGCTGAAGGAGAGTGAAACAAGATGAAAGAAGGTTAAAGAGAGTCAAACAAGATGAAAGATGGTTAAAGAGAGTCAAAGAAGATGAAGGAGGGGGAAAAGAGACTGAAACAAGATGAAGGAGCGTTAAAGAGATTGAAACAAGATGAAGGAGGGTTAATGAGAGTGAAACAATATCAAGGAGGTGAAAGAGAGTGAAATAAGATGAAGGAGGGTGAAAGAGAGTGAAACAAGATGAAGGAGGGTGAAAGAGAGTGAAATAAGATGAAGGAGGGTTAAAGAGAGTGAAACAAGATGAAGGAGGGTTAAAGAGAGTGAAACAAGATGAAGGAGGGCTAAAGAGAGTGAAACAAGATGAAGGAGGGTTGAAGAGAGTGAAACAAGATGAAGGAGCGTTAAAGAGAGTGAAACATGATGACGGAGGGTTAAAGAGCGTGAAACAAGATGAAGGAGGGTTAATGAGAGTGAAACAAGATGAAGGATGGTTAAACAGAGAGAAACAAGATGAAAGAGTGTTTAAGAGAGTGAAACAAGATGAAGGAGAGTTAAAGAGAGTGAAACAAGATGAAGGAGTGTTAAAGAGCGTGAAACAAGATGAAGGTGGGTTAATGAGAGTGAAACAAGATGAAGGAGGCTGAAGGAGAGTGAAACAAGATGAAGGAGGGTTAAAGAGAATGAAACAAGATGAAGGAGGGTTAAAGAGAGTGAAAAAAGATGAAGGAGGGTTAAAGTGAGTGAAACAAGATGAAGGAGGGTTAAAGAGAGTAAACCAAGATGAAGGAGGGTTAAAGAGGCTGAACAATATGAAGGAGTATTAAAGAGAGTGAAACAAGATGAAGGAGTGTTAAAGAGAGTTAAACAATATGAAGGAGGGTTAAAGAGAGTGAAACAAGATGACGGAGGGTCAAAGGGAGTGCAACAAGATGAAGGAGGGTTAAAGAGAGTGAAACAAGATGACGGAGGGTTAAAGAGCGTGAAACAAGATGAAGGAGGGTTAATGAGAGTGAAACAAGATGAAGGATGGTTAAACAGAGAGAAACAAGATGAAAGAGTGTTTAAGAGAGTGAAACAAGATGAAGGAGAGTTAAAGAGAGTGAAACAAGATGAAGGAGTGTTAAAGAGAGTGAAACAAGGTGAAGGAAGGTTAAAGAGAGTGAAACAAGATGAAGGAGGGTTAAAGAGAGTGAAACAAGATGAAGGAGGGCTAAAGAGAGTGAAACAAGATGAAGGAGGGTTAAAGAGAGTGAAAGAAGATGAAGGAGGGTTAAAGAGAGTGAAACAAGATGAAGGAGCGTTAAAGAGAGTGAAACAAGATGACGGAGGGTTAAAGAGCGTGAAACAAAATGAAGGAGGGTTAATGAGAGTGAAACAAGATGAAGGAGGGTTAAAGAGAGTGAAACAAGATGAAGGAGCGTTAAAGAGAGTGAAACAAGATGAAGGAGGGCTAAAGAGAGTGAAACAAGATGAAGGAGGCTGAAGGAGAGTGAAACAAGATGAAAGAGGGTTAAAGAGAGTGAAACAAGATGAAGGAGGCTGAAGGAGAGTGAAACAAGATGAAAGAGGGTTAAAGAGAGTCAAACAAGATGAAAGATGGTTAAAGAGAGTCAAAGAAGATGAAGGAGGGGGAAAAGAGACTGAAACAAGATGAAGGAGCGTTAAAGAGATTGAAACAAGATGAAGGAGGGTTAATGAGAGTGAAACAATATCAAGGAGGTGAAAGAGAGTGAAATAAGATGAAGGAGGGTGAAAGAGAGTGAAACAAGATGAAGGATGGTTAAAGAGAGTGAAATAAGATGAAGGAGGGTTAAAGAGAGTGAAACAAGATGGAGGAGGGTTAAAGAGAGTCAAACAAGATGAAGGAGGGTTAAAGAGAGTGAAACAAAATGAAGCAGGTGTAAAGAGAGTGAAACAAGGTGAAGGAGGGTTAAAGAGAGTGAACAATATGAAGGAGGGTTAAAGAGAGTGAAACAAGATGAAGGAGGGTTAAAGGTAGTTAAACGAGATGAAGGAGGCTTAAAGAGAGTGAAACAAGGTGTAGGAGGGTTAAAGAGAGTGAAACAAGATGAAGGAGAGTGAAAGAGAGTGAAACAAGATGAAGGAGAGTGAAAGAGAGTGAAACAAGACGAAGGAGGGTTAAGGAGAGTGAAACATTATGAAGGACGGTTAAAGAGAGCGAAACAAGATGAAGGAGGCTTAAGGAGAGTGAAACAAGATGAAGTATGGTTAAAGAGAGCGAAACGAGACGATGGAGGGTGAAAGAGAGCGAAACGAGATGAAGGAGGGTGAAAGAGAGCAAAACGAGACGAAGGAGGGTGAAAGAGAGTGAAACGAGATGAAGGAGGGTGGAAGAGAGCGAAACGAGACGAAGGAGGGTGAAAGAGAGCGAAACGAGACGAAGGAGGGTGAAAGGGAGCGAAACAAGATGAAGGAGGGTGAAAGACAGCGAAACAAGATGAAGGAGGGTGAAAGAGGGCGAAACGAGTTGAAGGCAGGTGGAACAGAGCGAAACAAGATGAAAGAAGGGTCAAAGAGAGCAAATCGAGATGAAGGAGGGTGAAAGAGGGCGAAGCGAGACGAAGGAGCATGAAAGAGAGCGAAACGAGATGAAGGAGGGTAAAAGAGAGCGAAACGAGATGAAAGAGTGTAAAAGAGAGCGAAACGAGACGAAGGAGGGTGAAAGCGAGCGTAACGAGACGAAGGAGGGTGAAAGGGAGCGAAACAAGATGAAGGAGGGTGAAAGGCAGCGAAACAAGATGAAGGAGGGTGAAAGAGGGCGAAACGAGTTGAAGGCAGGTGGAACAGAGCGAAACAAGATGAAAGAAGGGTCAAAGAGAGCAAAACGAGACGAAGGAGGGTGAAAGAGGGCGAAGCGAGACGAAGGAGCATGAAAGAGAGCGAAACGAGATGAAGGAGGGTAAAAGAGAGCGAAACGAGATGAAAGAGTGTAAAAGAGAGCGAAACGAGACGAAGGAGGGTGAAAGAGAACGAAACGAGACGAAGGAGGGTGAAAGAGAGCGAAACGAGACGAAGGAGTGTGAAAGAGAGCGAAACGAGACGGAAAAAGGTGAAAGAGTGCGAAACGAGACGGAGGAGGGTCAAAGAGAGCGAAACGAGACGAAAGAGGGTAAAAGAGAGTGAAACGAGATTGTGGAGGGTGAAAGAGAGCGAAAAAAGTCGAAGGAGGGTGTAAGACAGCGAAACGAGATGTTGGAGGGTGAAAGAGGGCGAAACGAGACGAAGGCGGGTGCAACAGAGTGAAACAAGACGAAGGAGGGTGAAAGAGAGCGAAACGAGATGAAGGAGGATGAAAGAGAGCAAACGAGCCGAAGGCCTGTGAAACAGAGCGAAACGAGACGAAGGAGGATGAAAGAGAGCTAAACGAGATGAAGGAGGGTCAAAGAGAGCGAAACGAGACGAAAGAGGGTAAAAGAAGAGCGAAACGAGATGGTGGAGGGTGAAAGAGAGCGAAACGAGACGAAGGAGGGTGTAAGAGAGCGAAACAAGATGATGGAGGGTGAAAGAGAGCGAAACGAGATGAAGGAGGGTGAAACCGAGCTAAACGAGACGAAGGAGGGTGAAAGAGAGCGAAAGGAGATGAAGGAGGGTGAAAGAGAGCGAAACGAGACGAATGAGGGTGAAAGAGAGCGAAACGAGATGAAGGAGGGTGAAAGAGAGCGGAACAGGACGAAGGAGGGTGAAAGATACCGAAACGAAACGGTGGAGGGTGAAAGAGAGCGAAACGAGGCGAAGGAGGGTGAAAGAGAGCGAAAGAAGACGAAGGAGGGTGAAAGAGAGCGAAACGAGAGGAAGGAGGGTGAAAGAGAGCGAAAAGAGATGAAGGAGGGTGAAAGACAGCGAAACGTGACGAAGGAGGGCGAAAGAGAGCGAAACGAGAGGAAGGAGGGTGAAAGAGATCGAAACGAGATGAAGGAGGGTGAAAGAGAGTGAAACAAGATGAAGGAGGGTTAAAGAGAGTGACATAAGATGAAGGAGGGTTAAAGAGAGTGAAACAAGATGAAGGAGGGTTCAAGAGAGTGAAACAAAATGAAGCAGGTGTGAAGAGAGTGAAACAAGGTGAAGGAGGGTTAAAAAGAGTGAAACGAGATGAAGGAGGCTTAAAGAGTGTGAAACAAGTTGTAGGAGGGTGAAAAAGAGTGAAACAAGATGAAGGAGAGTGAAAGAGAGTGAAACAAGATGAAGGAGAGTGAAAGAGAGTGAAACAAGATGATGGAGGGTTAAAGAGAGTGAAACATTATGAAGGACGGTTAAAGAGAGCGAAACAAGGTGAAGGAGGGTTAAAGAGAGTGAAACAAAATGAAGTATGGTTAAAGAGAGTGAAACAAGATGAAGGAGAGTTAAAGAGAGTTAAACCAGATGAAGGAGGGTTAAAGAGAGTGAAACTAGGTGAAGGAGGGTTAAAGAGAGTGAAACAAGATGAAGGAGGGGTAAAGACAGTGAAACATGTTGAAGAAGGGTTAATGAGAATGAAATAGATGAAGGAGGGTTAAAGAGAGTCAAACAAGATGAAGGAGGGCTAAAGAGAGTCAAACAAGATGAAGGAGGGTTAAAGAGAGTCAAACACAATGAAGGAGGGTCAAAATGAATGAAACAAGATGAAGGAGGGTTAATGAGAGTGAAAAAAGATGAAGGAGGGTTAAAGAGATTGAAACAAGATGAAGGAGGTTTAAAGAGATTCAAACAAGACGAAGGAGCATGAAAGAGAGCGAAACGAGATGAAGGAGGGTAAAAGAGAGCGAAACGAGATGAAAGAGTGTAAAAGAGAGCGAAACGAGACGAAGGAGGGTGAAAGAGAACGAAACGAGACGAAGGAGGGTGAAAGAGAACGAAACGAGACGAAGGAGGGTGAAAGAGAGCGAAACGAGACGAAGGAGTGTGAAAGAGAGCGAAACGAGACGGAAAAAGGTGAAAGAGTGCGAAACGAGACGGAGGAGGGTCAAAGAGAGCGAAACGAGACGAAAGAGGGTAAAAGAGAGTGAAACGAGATGGTGGAGGGTGAAAGAGAGCGAAAAAAGTCGAAGGAGGGTGTAAGACAGCGAAACGAGATGTTGGAGGGTGAAAGAGGGCGAAACGAGACGAAGGCGGGTGCAACAGAGTGAAACAAGACGAAGGAGGGTGAAAGAGAGCGAAACGAGATGAAGGAGGATGAAAGAGAGCAAACGAGACGAAGGACTGTGAAACAGAGCGAAACGAGACGAAGGAGGATGAAAGAGAGCTAAACGAGATGAAGGAGGGTCAAAGAGAGCGAAACGAGACGAAAGAGGGTAAAAGAAGAGCGAAACGAGATGGTGGAGGGTGAAAGAGAGCGAAACGAGACGAAGGAGGGTGTAAGAGAGCGAAACAAGATGATGGAGGGTGAAAGAGAGCGAAACGAGATGAAGGAGGGTGAAACAGAGCTAAACGAGACGAAAGAGGGCGAAAGAGAGCGAAACGAGAGGAAGGAGGGTGAAAGAGAGCGAAAAGAGATGAAGGAGGGTGAAAGACAGCGAAACGTGACGAAGGAGGGCGAAAGAGAGCGAAACGAGAGGAAGGAGGGTGAAAGAGATCGAAACGAGATGAAGGAGGGTGAAAGAGAGTGAAACAAGATGAAGGAGGGTTAAAGAGAGTGACATAAGATGAAGGAGGGTTAAAGAGAGTGAAACAAGATGAAGGAGGGTTCAAGAGAGTGAAACAAAATGAAGCAGGTGTGAAGAGAGTGAAACAAGGTGAAGGAGGGTTAAAAAGAGTGAAACGAGATGAAGGAGGCTTAAAGAGTGTGAAACAAGTTGTAGGAGGGTGAAAAAGAGTGAAACAAGATGAAGGAGAGTGAAAGAGAGTGAAACAAGATGAAGGAGAGTGAAAGAGAGTGAAACAAGATGATGGAGGGTTAAAGAGAGTGAAACATTATGAAGGACGGTTAAAGAGAGCGAAACAAGGTGAAGGAGGGTTAAAGAGAGTGAAACAAAATGAAGTATGGTTAAAGAGAGTGAAACAAGATGAAGGAGAGTTAAAGAGAGTTAAACTAGATGAAGGAGGGTTAAAGAGAGTGAAACTAGGTGAAGGAGGGTTAAAGAGAGTGAAACAAGATGAAGGAGGGGTAAAGACAGTGAAACATGTTGAAGAAGGGTTAATGAGAATGAAATAGATGAAGGAGGGTTAAAGAGAGTCAAACAAGATGAAGGAGGGCTAAAGAGAGTCAAACAAGATGAAGGAGGGTTAAAGAGAGTCAAACACAATGAAGGAGGGTCAAAATGAATGAAACAAGATGAAGGAGGGTTAATGAGAGTGAAAAAAGATGAAGGAGGGTTAAAGAGATTGAAACAAGATGAAGGAGGTTTAAAGAGATTCAAACAAGATGAAGGAGGGTTAAAGAGAGTGAAACAAGATGAAGGAGGGATAAAGAGAGTGAAACAAGATGAAGTAGGGTTTAAGAGAATGAAACAAGATGAAGGATGGTTAAAGAGAGTGAAACAAGATGAAGGAGGGTGAAAGAGAGTGAAACAAGATGAAGGAGGGTTAAAGAGAGTCAAACAAGCTGAAGGATGATTAAAGAGAGTGAAACAAGATGACGGAGGGTCAAAGAGAGTGCAACAAGATGAAGGAGGGTTAAAGAGAGTGAAACAAGATGACGGAGGGTTAAAGAGCGTGAAACAAGATGAAGGAGGGTTAATGAGAGTGAAAAAAGATGAAGGAGGGTTAAAGAGATTGAAACAAGATGAAGGAGGTTTAAAGAGATTCAAACAAGATGAAGGAGGGTTAAAGAGAGTGAAACAAGATGAAGGAGGGATAAAAAGAGTGAAACAAGATGAAGTAGGGTTTAAGAGAATGAAACAAGATGAAGGATGGTTAAAGAGAGTGAAACAAGATGAAGAGGGTGAAAGAGAGTGAAACAAGATGAAGGAGGGTTAAAGAGAGTCAAACAAGCTGAAGGATGATTAAAGAGAGTGAAACAAGATGAAGTAGGGTTTAAGAGAATGAAACAAGATGAAGGATGGTTAAAGAGAGTGAAACAAGATGAAGGAGGGTGAAAGAGAGTGAAACAAGATGAAGGAAGGTTAAAGAGAGTGAAACAAGATGAAGGAGGGTTAAAGAGAGTGAAACAAGATGAAGGAGGGCTAAAGAGAGTGAAACAAGATGAAGGAGGGTTGAAGAGAGTGAAACAAGATGAAGGAGCGTTAAAGAGAGTGAAACATGATGATGGAGGGTTAAAGAGCGTGAAACAAGATGAAGGAGGGTTAATGAGAGTGAAACAAGATGAAGGATGGTTAAACAGAGAGAAACAAGATGAAAGAGTGTTTAAGAGAGTGAAACAAGATGAAGGAGAGTTAAAGAGAGTGAAACAAGATGAAGGAGTGTTAAAGAGCGTGAAACAAGATGAAGGTGGGTTAATGAGAGTGAAACAAGATGAAGGAGTCTGAAGGAGAGTGAAACAAGATGAAGGAGGGTTAAAGAGAATGAAACAAGATGAAGGAGGGTTAAAGAGAGTGAAAAAAGATGAAGGAGGGTTAAAGTGAGTGAAACAAGATGAAGGAGGGTTAAAGTGAGTGAAACAAGATGAAGGAGGGTTAAAGAGAGTAAACCAAGATGAAGGAGGGTTAAAGAGGCTGAACAATATGAAGGAGTATTAAAGAGAGTGAAACATGATGAAGGAGTGTTAAAGAGAGTTAAACAATATGAAGGAGGGTTAAAGAGAGTGAAACAAGATGACGGAGGGTCAAAGAGAGTGCAACAAGATGAAGGAGGGTTAAAGAGAGTGAAACAAGATGACGGAGGGTTAAAGAGCGTGAAACAAGATGAAGGAGGGTTAATGAGAGTGAAACAAGATGAAGGATGGTTAAACAGAGAGAAACAAGATGAAAGAGTGTTTAAGAGAGTGAAACAAGATGAAGGAGAGTTAAAGAGAGTGAAACAAGATGAAGGAGGGCTAAAGAGAGTGGAACAAGATGAAGGAGGGTTAAAGAGGCTGAACAATATGAAGGAGTATTAAAGAGAGTGAAACAAGATGAAGGAGAGTTAAAGAGAGTTAAACAATATGAAGGAGGGTTAAAGAGAGTGAAACAAGATGACGGAGGGTCAAAGAGAGTGCAACAAGATGAAGGAGGGTTAAAGAGAGTGAAACAAGATGACGGAGGGTTAAAGAGCGTGAAACAAGATGAAGGAGGGTTAATGAGAGTGAAACAAGATGAAGGATGGTTAAACAGAGAGAAACAAGATGAAAGAGTGTTTAAGAGAGTGAAACAAGATGAAGGAGGGTTAAAGAGAGTGAAACAAGATGAAGGAGGGCTAAAGAGAGTGAAACAAGATGAAGGAGGATTAAAGAGAGTGAAAGAAGATGAAGGAGGGTTAAAGAGAGTGAAACAAGATGAAGGAGCGTTAAAGAGAGTGAAACAAGATGACGGAGGGTTAAAGAGCGTGAAACAAGATGAAGGAGGGTTAATGAGAGTGAAACAAGATGAAGGAGGGTTAAAGAGAGTGAAACAAGATGAAGGAGCGTTAAAGAGAGTGAAACAAGATGACGGAGGGTTAAAGAGCGTGAAACAAGATGAAGGAGGGTTAATGAGAGTGAAACAAGATGAAGGAGGGCTAAAGAGAGTGAAACAAGATGAAGGAGATGAAGGAGAGTGAAACAAGATGAAAGAGGGTTAAAGAGAGTCAAACAAGATGAAAGATGGTTAAAGAGAGTCAAAGAAGATGAAGGAGGGGGAAAAGAGACTGAAACAAGATGAAGGAGCGTTAAAGAGATTGAAACAAGATGAAGGAGGGTTAATGAGAGTGAAACAATATCAAAGAGGTGAAAGAGAGTGAAATAAGATGAAGGAGGGTGAAAGAGAGTGAAACAAGATGAAGGAGGGTGAAAGAGAGTGAAATAAGATGAAGGAGGGTTAAAGAGAGTGAAACAAGATGAAGGAGGGTTAAAGAGAGTGAAACAAGATGAAGGAGGGCTAAAGAGAGTGAAACAAGATGAAGGAGGGTTGAAGAGAGTGAAACAAGATGAAGGAGCGTTAAAGAGAGTGAAACATGATGACGGAGGGTTAAAGAGCGTGAAACAAGATGAAGGAGGGTTAATGAGAGTGAAACAAGATGAAGGATGGTTAAACAGAGAGAAACAAGATGAAAGAGTGTTTAAGAGAGTGAAACAAGATGAAGGAGAGTTAAAGAGAGTGAAACAAGATGAAGGAGTGTTAAAGAGCGTGAAACAAGATGAAGGTGGGTTAATGAGAGTGAAACAAGATGAAGGAGGCTGAAGGAGAGTGAAACAAGATGAAGGAGGGTTAAAGAGAATGAAACAAGATGAAGGAGGGTTAAAGAGAGTGAAAAAAGATGAAGGAGGGTTAAAGTGAGTGAAACAAGATGAAGGAGGGTTAAAGAGAGTAAACCAAGATGAAGGAGGGTTAAAGAGGCTGAACAATATGAAGGAGTATTAAAGAGAGTGAAACAAGATGAAGGAGTGTTAAAGAGAGTTAAACAATATGAAGGAGGGTTAAAGAGAGTGAAACAAGATGACGGAGGGTCAAAGGGAGTGCAACAAGATGAAGGAGGGTTAAAGAGAGTGAAACAAGATGACGGAGGGTTAAAGAGCGTGAAACAAGATGAAGGAGGGTTAATGAGAGTGAAACAAGATGAAGGATGGTTAAACAGAGAGAAACAAGATGAAAGAGTGTTTAAGAGAGTGAAACAAGATGAAGGAGAGTTAAAGAGAGTGAAACAAGATGAAGGAGTGTTAAAGAGAGTGAAACAAGGTGAAGGAAGGTTAAAGAGAGTGAAACAAGATGAAGGAGGGTCAAAGAGAGTGCAACAAGATGAAGGAGGGTTAAAGAGAGTGAAACAAGATGACGGAGGGTTAAAGAGCGTGAAACAAGATGAAGGAGGGTTAATGAGAGTGAAACAAGATGAAGGATGGTTAAACAGAGAGAAACAAGATGAAAGAGTGTTTAAGAGAGTGAAACAAGATGAAGGAGGGTTAAAGAGTGTGAAACAAGATGAAGGAGGGCTAAAGAGAGTGAAACAAGATGAAGGAGGGTTAAAGAGAGTGAAAGAAGATGAAGGAGGGTTAAAGAGAGTGAAACAAGATGAAGGAGCGTTAAAGAGAGTGAAACAAGATGACGGAGGGTTAAAGAGCGTGAAACAAGATGAAGGAGGGTTAATGAGAGTGAAACAAGATGAAGGAGGGTTAAAGAGAGTGAAACAAGATGAAGTAGCGTTAAAGAGAGTGAAACAAGATGAAGGAGGGCTAAAGAGAGTGAAACAAGATGAAGGAGGCTGAAGGAGAGTGAAACAAGATGAAAGAGGGTTAAAGAGAGTCAAACAAGATGAAAGATTGTTAAAGAGAGTCAAAGAAGATGAAGGAGGGGGAAAAGAGACTGAAACAAGATGAAGGAGCGTTAAAGAGATTGAAACAAGATGAAGGAGGGTTAATGAGAGTGAAACAATATCAAGGAGGTGAAAGAGAGTGAAATAAGATGAAGAAGGGTGAAAGAGAGTGAAACAAGATGAAGGAGGGTGAAAGAGAGTGAAATAAGATGAAGGAGGGTTAAAGAGAGTGAAACAAGATGAAGGAGGGTTAAAGAGAGTGAAACAAGATGAAGGAGGGCTAAAGAGAGTGAAACAAGATGAAGAAGGGTTGAAGAGAGTGAAACAAGATGAAGGAGCGTTAAAGAGAGTGAAACATGATGACGGAGGGTTAAAGAGCGTGAAACAAGATGAAGGAGGGTTAATGAGAGTGAAACAAGATGAAGGATGGTTAAACAGAGAGAAACAAGATGAAAGAGTGTTTAAGAGAGTGAAACAAGATGAAGGAGAGTTAAAGAGAGTGAAACAAGATGAAGGAGTGTTAAAGAGCGTGAAACAAGATGAAGGTGGGTTAATGAGAGTGAAACAAGATGAAGGAGGCTGAAGGAGAGTGAAACAAGATGAAGGAGGGTTAAAGAGAATGAAACAAGATGAAGGAGGGTTAAAGAGAGTGAAACAAAATGAAGCAGGTGTAAAGAGAGTGAAACAAGGTGAAGGAGGGTTAAAGAGAGTGAACAATATGAAGGAGGGTTAAAGAGAGTGAAACAAGATGAAGGAGGGTTAAAGGTAGTTAAACGAGATGAAGGAGGCTTAAAGAGAGTGAAACAAGGTGTAGGAGGGTTAAAGAGAGTGAAACAAGATGAAGGAGAGTGAAAGAGAGTGAAACAAGATGAAGGAGAGTGAAAGAGAGTGAAACAAGACGAAGGAGGGTTAAGGAGAGTGAAACATTATGAAGGACGGTTAAAGAGAGCGAAACAAGATGAAGGAGGCTTAAGGAGAGTGAAACAAGATGAAGTATGGTTAAAGAGAGCGAAACGAGACGATGGAGGGTGAAAGAGAGCGAAACGAGATGAAGGAGGGTGAAAGAGAGCAAAACGAGACGAAGGAGGGTGAAAGAGAGTGAAACGAGATGAAGGAGGGTGGAAGAGAGCGAAACGAGACGAAGGAGGGTGAAAGAGAGCGAAACGAGACGAAGGAGGGTGAAAGGGAGCGAAACAAGATGAAGGAGGGTGAAAGACAGCGAAACATGATGAAGGAGGGTGAAAGAGGGCGAAACGAGTTGAAGGCAGGTGGAACAGAGCGAAACAAGATGAAAGAAGGGTCAAAGAGAGCAAAACGAGATGAAGGAGGGTGAAAGAGGGCGAAGCGAGACGAAGGAGCATGAAAGAGAGCGAAACGAGATGAAGGAGGGTAAAAGAGAGCGAAACGAGATGAAAGAGTGTAAAAGAGAGCGAAACGAGACGAAGGAGGGTGAAAGAGAACGAAACGAGACGAAGGAGGGTGAAAGAGAGCGAAACGAGACGAAGGAGTGTGAAAGAGAGCGAAACGAGACGAAGAAAGGTGAAAGAGTGCGAAACGAGACGGAGGAGGGTCAAAGAGAGCGAAACGAGACGAAAGAGGGTAAAAGAGAGTGAAACGAGATGGTGGAGGGTGAAAGAGAGCGAAACGAGTCGAAGGAGGGTGTAAGAGAGCGAAACGAGATGTTGGAGGGTGAAAGAGGGCGAAACGAGACGAAGGCGGGTGCAACAGAGCGAAACAAGACGAAGGAGGGTGAAAGAGAGCGAAACGAGACGAAGGAGGATGAAAGAGAGCAAACGAGACGAAGGAGAGTGAAACAGAGCGAAACGAGACGAAGGAGGATGAAAGAGAGCTAAACGAGATGAAGGAGGGTCAAAGAGAGCGAAACGAGACGAAAGAGGGTAAAAGAAGAGCGAAACGAGATGGTGGAGGGTGAAAGAGAGCGAAACGAGACGAAGGAGGGTGTAAGAGAGCGAAACAAGATGATGGAGGGTGAAAGAGAGCGAAACGAGATGAAGGAGGGTGAAACAGAGCTAAACGAGACGAAGGAGGGTGAAAGAGAGCGAAAGGAGATGAAGGAGGGTGAAAGAGAGCGAAACGAGACGAATGAGGGTGAAAGAGAGCGAAACGAGATGAAGGAGGGTGAAAGAGAGCGGAACGAGACGAAGGAGGGTGAAAGATACCGAAACGAAACGGTGGAGGGTGAAAGAGAGCGAAACGAGACTAAGGAGGGTGAAAGAGAGCGAAAGAAGACGAAGGAGGGCGAAAGAGATCCAAACGAGAGGAAGGAGGGTGAAAGAGAGCGAAACGAGATGAAGGAGGGTGAAAGACAGCGAAACGAGACGAAGGAGGGCGAAAGAGAGCGAAACGAGAGGAAGGAGGGTGAAAGAGATCGAAACGAGATGAAGGAGGGTGAAAGAGAGCGAAACGAGATGAAGGAGGGTGAAAGAGAGCGAAACGAGACGAAGGAGGGTGAAAGAGAGCGAAAGGAGTCGAAGGAGGGTGAAAGAGAGCGGAACGAGACGAAGGAGGGTGAAAGAGAGCGAAACGAGATGAAGGAGGGTAAAAGAGAGCGAAACGAGATGAAAGAGTGTAAAAGAGAGCGAAACGAGACAAAGGAGGGTGAAAGAGAACGAAACGAGACGAAGGAGGGTGAAAGAGAGCGAAACGAGACGAAGGAGTGTGAAAGAGAGCGAAACGAGACGAAGAAAGGTGAAAGAGTGCGAAACGAGACGGAGGAGGGTCAAAGAGAGCGAAACGAGACGAAAGAGGGTAAAAGAGAGTGAAACGAGATGGTGGAGGGTGAAAGAGAGCGAAACGAGTCGAAGGAGGGTGTAAGAGAGCGAAACGAGATGTTGGAGGGTGAAAGAGGGCGAAACGAGACGAAGGCGGGTGCAACAGAGCGAAACAAGACGAAGGAGGGTGAAAGAGAGCGAAACGAGACGAAGGAGGATGAAAGAGAGCAAACGAGACGAAGGAGTGTGAAACAGAGCGAAACGAGACGAAGGAGGATGAAAGAGAGCTAAACGAGATGAAGGAGGGTCAAAGAGAGCGAAACGAGACGAAAGAGGGTAAAAGAAGAGCGAAACGAGATGGTGGAGGGTGAAAGAGAGCGAAGCGAGTCGAAGGAGGGTGTAAGAGAGCGAAACAAGATGATGGAGGGTGAAAGAGAGCGAAACGAGATGAAGGAGGGTGAAACAGAGCTAAACGAGACGAAGGAGGGTGAAAGAGAGCGAAAGGAGATGAAGGAGGGTGAAAGAGAGCGAAACGAGACGAATGAGGGTGAAAGAGAGCGAAACGAGATGAAGGAGGGTGAAAGAGAGCGGAACGAGACGAAGGAGGGTGAAAGATACCGAAACGAAACGGTGGAGGGTGAAAGAGAGCGAAACGAGACGAAGGAGGGTGAAAGATAGCGAAAGAAGACGAAGGAGGGCGAAAGAGATCCAAACGAGAGGAAGGAGGGTGAAAGAGAGCGAAACGAGATGAAGGAGGGTGAAAGACAGCGAAACGAGACGAAGGTGGGCGAAAGAGAGCGAAACGAGAGGAAGGAGGGTGAAAGAGATCGAAACGAGAGGAAGGAGGGTGAAAGAGAGCGAAACGAGACGAAGGAGGGTGAAAGAGAGCGAAACGAGACGAAGGAGGGTGAAAGAGAGCGAAAGGAGTCGAAGGAGGGTGAAAGAGAGCGGAACGAGACGAAGGAGGGTGAAAGAGAACGAAACTAGACGAAGGAGGGTGAAAGAGAGTGAAACGAGATGAAGGAGGATGAAAGAGGGCGAAACGAGACGAAGGCGGGTGGAACAGAGCGAAACAAGACGAAGGAGGGTGAAAGTGAGCGAAATGAGACGAAGGAGGGTGAAAGAGAGCGAAACGAGCCGAAGGAGGGTGAAAGAGAGCGGAACGAGACGAAGGAGGGTGAAAGAGAGCGAAATGAGATGATGGAGGGTGAAAGAGAGCGAAACGAGACGAAGGAGGGTGAAAGAGAGCGAAACGAGATGAAGGGGGGTGGAAGAGAGCGAAACGAAACAAAGGAGGTGAAAGAGAGAGAAACCAGACGAAGGAAGGTGAAAGAGAGCGAAACGAGACGAAGGAAGGTGAAAGAGAGCGAAACGAGACAAAGGAGGGTGAAAGGGAGCGATACGAGATGAAGGAGGGTGAAAGAGAGCGAAACGAGATGAAGGAGGGCGAAAGAGAGCGAAACGAGACGAAGGCGGGTGCAACAGAGCGAAACAAGACGAAGGAGGGTGAAAGAGAGCGAAAAGAGACGAAGGAGGGTGAAAGAGAGCAAACGAGACGAAGGAGTGTGAAACAGAGCGAAACGAGACGAAGGAGGATGAAAGAGAGCTAAACGAGATGAAGGAGGGTCAAATAGAGCGAAACGAGACGAAAGAGGGTAAAAGAGAGTGAAACGAGATGGTGGATGGTGAAAGAGAGCGAAACGAGACGAAGGAGGGTGTAAGAGAGCGAAACGAGATGATGGAGGGTGAAAGAGGGCGAAACGAGACGAAGGCGGGTGCAACAGAGCGAAACAAGACGAAGGAGGGTGAAAGAGAGCGAAACGAGACGAAGGAGGGTGAAAGAGAGCAAACGAGACGAAGGAGTGTGAAACAGAGCGAAACGAGACGATGGAGGATGAAAGAGAGCTAAACGAGATGAAGGAGGGTCAAAGAGAGCGAAACGAGACGAAAGAGGGTAAAAGAAGAGCGAAACGAGATGGTGGAGGGTGAAAGAGAGCGAAACGAGACGAAGGAGGGTGTAAGAGAGCGAAACAAGATGATGGAGGGTGAAAGAGAGCGAAACGAGATGAAGGAGGGTGAAACAGAGCTAAACGAGACGAAGGAGGGTGAAATAGAGCGAAAGGAGATGAAGGAGGGTGAAAGAGAGCGAAACGAGACGAATGAGGGTGAAAGAGAGCGAAACGAGATGAAGGAGGGTGAAAGAGAGCTAAACGAGACGAAGGAGGGTGAAAGAGAGCGAAAGGACATGAAGGAGGGTGAAAGAGAGCGAAATGAGACGAAGGAGGCTGAAAGAGAGCGAAAGGAGTCGAAGGAGGGTGAAAGGGAGTGGAACGAGACGAAGGAGGGTGAAAGAGACCGAAACGACATGGTGGAGGGTGACAGAGAGCGAAACGAGACGAAGGAGGGTGAAAGAGAGCGAAACAAGACGAAGGAGGGCGAAAGAGAGCGAAACGAGTGGAAGGAGGGTGAAAGAGAGCGAAACGAGATGACGGAGGGTGAAAGAGAGCGAAACGAGACGAAGGAGGGCGAAAGAGAGCGAAACGAGAGGAAGGAGGGTGAAAGAGAGCAAACGAGACGAAGGAGTGTGAAACAGAGCGAAACGAGACGAAGGAGGGTGAAAGAGAGCGAAAGGAGACGAAGGAGGGTGAAAGAGAGCGAAAGGAGTCGAAGGAGGGTGAAAGAGAGCGGAACGAGACGAAGGAGGGTGAAAGAGAGTGAAACGAGACGAAGGAGGGTGAAAGAGAGCGGAACGAGACGAAGGAGGTTGAAAGAGAGCGAAACGAGACGAAGGAGGGTGAAAGAGATCGAAACAAGACGAAGGAGGGCGAAAGAGAGCGAAATGAGACGAAGGAGGCTGAAAGAGAGTGAAAGGAGTCGAAGGAGGGTGAAAGAGAGTGGAACGAGACGAAGGAGGGTGAAAGAGACCGAAACGAGACGGTGGAGGGTGAAAGAGAGCGAAACGAGACAAAGGAGGGTGAAAGAGAGTGAAACAAGACGAAGGAGGGCGAAAGAGAGCGAAACGAGAGGAAGGAGGGTGAAAGAGAGCGAAACGAGATGAAGGAGGGTGAAAGAGAGCGAAACGAGACGAAGGAGGGTGAAAGAGAGCGAAACGAGACGAAGGAGGGTGAAAGAGAGCGAAAGGAGTCGATGGAGGGTGAAAGAGAGCGGAACGAGGCGAAAGAGGTTGAAAGGAACGAAACTAGACGAAGGAGGGTGAAAGAGAGTGAAACGAGTTGAAGGAGGATGAAAGAGGGCGAAACAAGACGAAGGCGTGTGGAACAGAGCGAAACAAGACGAAGCAGGGTGAAAGAGAGCGAAACAAGACGGTGGAGGGTGAAAGAATGCGAAACGAGACGAAGGAGGGTGAAAGAGAGCGAAACAAGACGATGGAGGGTGAACGAGAGCGAAACGAGATGAAGGAGGGTGAAAGAGAGCAAAACGAGACGAAGGAGGGTGAAAGAGAGTGAAACGAGATGAAGGAGGGTGGAAGAGAGCGAAACGAGACGAAGGAGGGTGAAAGAGAGAGAAACGAGACGAAGGAAGGTGAAAGAGAGCGAAACGAGACGAAGGAAGGTGAAAGAGAGCGAAACGATACAAAGGAGGGTGAAAGGGAGCGAAACAAGATGAAGGAGGGTTAAAGAGAGTGAAACAAGATGAAGGAGCGTTAAAGAGAGTGAAACAAGATGAAGGAGGGCTAAAGAGAGTGAAACAAGATGAAGGAGGCTGAAGGAGAGTGAAACAAGATGAAAGAGGGTTAAAGAGAGTCAAACAAGATGAAAGATGGTTAAAGAGAGTCAAAGAAGATGAAGGAGGGGGAAAAGAGACTGAAACAAGATGAAGGAGCGTTAAAGAGATTGAAACAAGATGAAGGAGGGTTAATGAGAGTGAAACAATATCAAGGAGGTGAAAGAGAGTGAAATAAGATGAAGGAGGGTGAAAGAGAGTGAAACAAGATGAAGGAGGGTGAAAGAGAGTGAAATAAGATGAAGGAGGGTTAAAGAGAGTGAAACAAGATGAAGGAGGGTTAAAGAGAGTGAAACAAGATGAAGGAGGGCTAAAGAGAGTGAAACAAGATGAAGGAGGGTTGAAGAGAGTGAAACAAGATGAAGGAGCGTTAAAGAGAGTGAAACATGATGACGGAGGGTTAAAGAGCGTGAAACAAGATGAAGGAGGGTTAATGAGAGTGAAACAAGATGAAGGATGGTTAAACAGAGAGAAACAAGATGAAAGAGTGTTTAAGAGAGTGAAACAAGATGAAGGAGAGTTAAAGAGAGTGAAACAAGATGAAGGAGCGTTAAAGAGCGTGAAACAAGATGAAGGTGGGTTAATGAGAGTGAAACAAGATGAGGGAGGCTGAAGGAGAGTGAAACAAGATGAAGGAGGGTTAAAGAGAGTGAAACAAGACGAAGGAGGGCGAAAGAGAGCGAAACGAGAGGAAGGAGGGTGAAAGAGAGCGAAACGAGATGAAGGAGGGTGAAAGAGAGCGAAACGAGACGAAGGAGGGTGAAAGAGAGCGAAACGAGACGAAGGAGGGTGAAAGAGAGCGAAAGGAGTCGATGGAGGGTGAAAGAGAGCGGAACGAGGCGAAAGAGGTTGAAAGGAACGAAACTAGACGAAGGAGGGTGAAAGAGAGTGAAACGAGTTGAAGGAGGATGAAAGAGGGCGAAACGAGACGAAGGCGGGTGGAACAGAGCGAAACAAGACGAAGCAGGGTGAAAGAGAGCGAAACAAGACGGTGGAGGGTGAAAGAATGCGAAACGAGACGAAGGAGGGTGAAAGAGAGCGAAACGAGACGATGGAGGGTGAACGAGAGCGAAACGAGATGAAGGAGGGTGAAAGAGAGCAAAACGAGACGAAGGAGGGTGAAAGAGAGTGAAACGAGATGAAGGAGGGTGGAAGAGAGCGAAACGAGACGAAGGAAGGTGAAAGAGAGCGAAACGAGACGAAGGAAGGTGAAAGAGAGCGAAACGATACAAAGGAGGGTGAAAGGGAGCGAAACAAGATGAAGGAGGGTTAAAGAGAGTGAAACAAGATGAAGGAGCGTTAAAGAGAGTGAAACAAGATGAAGGAGGGCTAAAGAGAGTGAAACAAGATGAAGGAGGCTGAAGGAGAGTGAAACAAGATGAAAGAGGGTTAAAGAGAGTCAAACAAGATGAAAGATGGTTAAAGAGAGTCAAAGAAGATGAAGGAGGGGGAAAAGAGACTGAAACAAGATGAAGGAGCGTTAAAGAGATTGAAACAAGATGAAGGAGGGTTAATGAGAGTGAAACAATATCAAGGAGGTGAAAGAGAGTGAAATAAGATGAAGGAGGGTGAAAGAGAGTGAAACAAGATGAAGGAGGGTGAAAGAGAGTGAAATAAGATGAAGGAGGGCTAAAGAGAGTGAAACAAGATGAAGGAGGGTTAAAGAGAGCGAAACGAGACGAAGGAGGGCGAAAGAGAGCGAAACGAGAGGAAGGAGGGTGAAAGAGAGCGAAACGAGATGACGGAGGGTGAAAGAGAGCGAAACGAGACGAAGGAGGGCGAAAGAGAGCGAAACGAGAGGAAGGAGGGTGAAAGAGAGCAAACGAGACGAAGGAGTGTGAAACAGAGCGAAACGAGACGAAGGAGGGTGAAAGAGAGCGAAACGAGACGAAGGAGGGTGAAAGAGAGCGAAAGGAGTCGAAGGAGGGTGAAAGAGAGCGAAACGAGACGAAGGAGGGTGAAAGAGATCGAAACAAGACGAAGGAGGGCGAAAGAGAGCGAAATGAGACGAAGGAGGCTGAAAGAGAGTGAAAGGAGTCGAAGGAGGGTGAAAGAGAGTGGAACGAGACGAAGGAGGGTGAAAGAGACCGAAACGAGACGAAGGAGGGCGAAAGAGAGCGAAATGAGACGAAGGAGGCTGAAAGAGAGTGAAAGGAGTCGAAGGAGGGTGAAAGAGAGTGGAACGAGACGAAGGAGGGTGAAAGAGACCGAAACGAGACGGTGGAGGGTGAAAGAGAGCGAAACGAGACAAAGGAGGGTGAAAGAGAGTGAAACAAGACGAAGGAGGGCGAAAGAGAGCGAAACGAGAGGAAGGAGGGTGAAAGAGAGCGAAACGAGATGAAGGAGGGTGAAAGAGAGCGAAACGAGACGAAGGAGGGTGAAAGAGAGCGAAACGAGACGAAGGAGGGTGAAAGAGAGCGAAAGGAGTCGATGGAGGGTGAAAGAGAGCGGAACGAGGCGAAAGAGGTTGAAAGGAACGAAACTAGACGAAGGAGGGTGAAAGAGAGTGAAACGAGTTGAAGGAGGATGAAAGAGGGCGAAACGAGACGAAGGCGGGTGGAACAGAGCGAAACAAGACGAAGCAGGGTGAAAGAGAGCGAAACAAGACGGTGGAGGGTGAAAGAATGCGAAACGAGACGAAGGAGGGTGAAAGAGAGCGAAACGAGACGATGGAGGGTGAACGAGAGCGAAACGAGATGAAGGAGGGTGAAAGAGAGCAAAACGAGACGAAGGAGGGTGAAAGAGAGTGAAACGAGATGAAGGAGGGTGGAAGAGAGCGAAACGAGACGAAGGAGGGTGAAAGAGAGAGAAACGAGACGAAGGAAGGTGAAAGAGAGCGAAACGAGACGAAGGAAGGTGAAAGAGAGCGAAACGATACAAAGGAGGGTGAAAGGGAGCGAAACAAGATGAAGGAGGGTTAAAGAGAGTGAAACAAGATGAAGGAGCGTTAAAGAGAGTGAAACAAGATGAAGGAGGGCTAAAGAGAGTGAAACAAGATGAAGGAGGCTGAAGGAGAGTGAAACAAGATGAAAGAGGGTTAAAGAGAGTCAAACAAGATGAAAGATGGTTAAAGAGAGTCAAAGAAGATGAAGGAGGGGGAAAAGAGACTGAAACAAGATGAAGGAGCGTTAAAGAGATTGAAACAAGATGAAGGAGGGTTAATGAGAGTGAAACAATATCAAGGAGGTGAAAGAGAGTGAAATAAGATGAAGGAGGGTGAAAGAGAGTGAAACAAGATGAAGGAGGGTGAAAGAGAGTGAAATAAGATGAAGGAGGGTTAAAGAGAGTGAAACAAGATGAAGGAGGGTTAAAGAGAGTGAAACAAGATGAAGGAGGGCTAAAGAGAGTGAAACAAGATGAAGGAGGGTTGAAGAGAGTGAAACAAGATGAAGGAGCGTTAAAGAGAGTGAAACATGATGACGGAGGGTTAAAGAGCGTGAAACAAGATGAAGGAGGGTTAATGAGAGTGAAACAAGATGAAGGATGGTTAAACAGAGAGAAACAAGATGAAAGAGTGTTTAAGAGAGTGAAACAAGATGAAGGAGAGTTAAAGAGAGTGAAACAAGATGAAGGAGCGTTAAAGAGCGTGAAACAAGATGAAGGTGGGTTAATGAGAGTGAAACAAGATGAAGGAGGCTGAAGGAGAGTGAAACAAGATGAAGGAGGGTTAAAGAGAGTGAAACAAGACGAAGGAGGGCGAAAGAGAGCGAAACGAGAGGAAGGAGGGTGAAAGAGAGCGAAACGAGATGAAGGAGGGTGAAAGAGAGCGAAACGAGACGAAGGAGGGTGAAAGAGAGCGAAACGAGACGAAGGAGGGTGAAAGAGAGCGAAAGGAGTCGATGGAGGGTGAAAGAGAGCGGAACGAGGCGAAAGAGGTTGAAAGGAACGAAACTAGACGAAGGAGGGTGAAAGAGAGTGAAACGAGTTGAAGGAGGATGAAAGAGGGCGAAACGAGACGAAGGCGGGTGGAACAGAGCGAAACAAGACGAAGCAGGGTGAAAGAGAGCGAAACAAGACGGTGGAGGGTGAAAGAATGCGAAACGAGACGAAGGAGGGTGAAAGAGAGCGAAACGAGACGATGGAGGGTGAAAGAGAGTGAAACGAGATGAAGGAGGGTGGAAGAGAGCGAAACGAGACGAAGGAGGGTGAAAGAGAGAGAAACGAGACGAAGGAAGGTGAAAGAGAGCGAAACGAGACGAAGGAAGGTGAAAGAGAGCGAAACGATACAAAGGAGGGTGAAAGGGAGCGAAACAAGATGAAGGAGGGTTAAAGAGAGTGAAACAAGATGAAGGAGCGTTAAAGAGAGTGAAAACAGATGAAGGAGGGCTAAAGAGAGTGAAACAAGATGAAGGAGGCTGAAGGAGAGTGAAACAAGATGAAAGAGGGTTAAAGAGAGTCAAACAAGATGAAAGATGGTTAAAGAGAGTCAAAGAAGATGAAGGAGGGGGAAAAGAGACTGAAACAAGATGAAGGAGCGTTAAAGAGATTGAAACAAGATGAAGGAGGGTTAATGAGAGTGAAACAATATCAAGGAGGTGAAAGAGAGTGAAATAAGATGAAGGAGGGTGAAAGAGAGTGAAACAAGATGAAGGAGGGTGAAAGAGAGTGAAATAAGATGAAGGAGGGTTAAAGAGAGTGAAACAAGATGAAGGAGGGTTAAAGAGAGTGAAACAAGATGAAGGAGGGCTAAAGAGAGTGAAACAAGATGAAGGAGGGTTGAAGAGAGTGAAACAAGATGAAGGAGCGTTAAAGAGAGTGAAACATGATGACGGAGGGTTAAAGAGCGTGAAACAAGATGAAGGAGGGTTAATGAGAGTGAAACAAGATGAAGGATGGTTAAACAGAGAGAAACAAGATGAAAGAGTGTTTAAGAGAGTGAAACAAGATGAAGGAGAGTTAAAGAGAGTGAAACAAGATGAAGGAGTGTTAAAGAGCGTGAAACAAGATGAAGGTGGGTTAATGAGAGTGAAACAAGATGAAGGAGGCTGAAGGAGAGTGAAACAAGATGAAGGAGGGTTAAAGAGAATGAAACAAGATGAAGGAGGGTTAAAGAGAGTGAAAAAAGATGAAGGAGGGTTAAAGTGAGTGAAACAAGATGAAGGAGGGTTAAAGTGAGTGAAACAAGATGAAGGAGTGTTAAAGAGAGTAAACCAAGATGAAGGAGGGTTAAAGAGGCTGAACAATATGAAGGAGTATTAAAGAGAGTGAAACAAGATGAAGGAGTGTTAAAGAGAGTTAAACAATATGAAGGAGGGTTAAAGAGAGTGAAACAAGATGACGGAGGGTCAAAGAGAGTGCAACAAGATGAAGGAGGGTTAAAGAGAGTGAAACAAGATGACGGAGGGTTAAAGAGCGTGAAACAAGATGAAGGAGGGTTAATGAGAGTGAAACAAGATGAAGGATGGTTAAACAGAGAGAAACAAGATGAAAGAGTGTTTAAGAGAGTGAAACAAGATGAAGGAGAGTTAAAGAGAGTGAAACAAGATGAAGGAGTGTTAAAGAGAGTGAAACAAGGTGAAGGAAGGTTAAAGAGAGTGAAACAAGATGAAGGAGGGTTAAAGAGAGTGAAACAAGATGAAGGAGGGCTAAAGAGAGTGAAACAAGATGAAGGAGGGTTAAAGAGAGTGAAAGAAGATGAAGGAGGGTTAAAGAGAGTGAAACAAGATGAAGGAGCGTTAAAGAGAGTGAAACAAGATGACGGAGGGTTAAAGAGCGTGAAACAAGATGAAGGAGGGTTAATGAGAGTGAACCAAGATGAAGGAGGGTTAAAGAGAGTGAAACAAGATGAAGGAGCGTTAAAGAGAGTGAAACAAGATGAAGGAGGGCTAAAGAGAGTGAAACAAGATGAAGGAGGCTGAAGGAGAGTGAAACAAGATGAAAGAGGGCTAAAGAGAGTCAAACAAGATGAAAGATGGTTAAAGAGAGTCAAAGAAGATGAAGGAGGGGGAAAAGAGACTGAAACAAGATGAAGGAGCGTTAAAGAGATTGAAACAAGATGAAGGAGGGTTAATGAGAGTGAAACAATATCAAGGAGGTGAAAGAGAGTGAAATAAGATGAAGGAGGGTGAAAGAGAGTGAAACAAGATGAAGGAGGGTTAAAGAGAGTGAAATAAGATGAAGGAGGGTTAAAGAGAGTGAAACAAGATGGAGGAGGGTTAAAGAGAGTCAAACAAGATGAAGGAGGGTTAAAGAGAGTGAAACAAAATGAAGCAGGTGTAAAGAGAGTGAAACAAGGTGAAGGAGGGTTAAAGAGAGTGAACAATATGAAGGAGGGTTAAAGAGAGTGAAACAAGATGAAGGAGGGTTAAAGGTAGTTAAACGAGATGAAGGAGGCTTAAAGAGAGTGAAACAAGGTGTAGGAGGGTTAAAGAGAGTGAAACAAGATGAAGGAGAGTGAAAGAGAGTGAAACAAGATGAAGGAGAGTGAAAGAGAGTGAAACAAGACGAAGGAGGGTTAAGGAGAGTGAAACATTATGAAGGACGGTTAAAGAGAGCGAAACAAGATGAAGGAGGCTTAAGGAGAGTGAAACAAGATGAAGTATGGTTAAAGAGAGTGAAACAAGATGAAGGAGAGTTAAAGAGAGTTAAACAAGATGAAGGAGGGTTAAAGAGAGCGAAACAAGATGAAGGAGGCTCAAGGAGAGTGAAACAAGATGAAGTATGGTTAAAGAGAGCGAAACGAGACGATGGAGGGTGAAAGAGAGCGAAACGAGATGAAGGAGGGTGAAAGATAGCAAAACGAGACGAAGGAGGGTGAAAGAGAGTGAAACGAGATGAAGGAGGGTGGAAGAGAGCGAAACGAGACGAAGGAGGGTGAAAGAGAGCGAAACGAGACGAAGGAGGGTGAAAGGGAGCGGAACAAGATGAAGGAGGGTGAAAGACAGCGAAACAAGATGAAGGAGGGTGAAAGAGGGCGAAACGAGTTGAAGGCAGGTGGAACAGAGCGAAACAAGATGAAAGAAGGGTCAAAGAGAGCAAAACGAGATGAAGGAGGGTGAAAGAGGGCGAAGCGAGACGAAGGAGCATGAAAGAGAGCGAAACGAGATGAAGGAGTGTAAAAGAGAGCGAAACGAGATGAAAGAGTGTAAAAGAGAGCGAAACGAGACGAAGGAGGGTGAAAGAGAGCGAAACGAGACGAAGGAGTGTGAAAGAGAGCGAAACGAGACGAAGAAAGGTGAAAGAGTGCGAAACGAGACGGAGGAGGGTCAAAGAGAGCGAAACGAGACGAAAGAGGGTAAAAGAGAGTGAAACGAGATGGTGGAGGGTGAAAGAGAGCGAAACGAGTCGAAGGAGGGTGTAAGAGAGCGAAACGAGATGTTGGAGGGTGAAAGAGGGCGAAACGAGACGAAGGCGGGTGCAACAGAGCGAAACAAGACGAAGGAGGGTGAAAGAGAGCGAAACGAGACGAAGGAGGATGAAAGAGAGCAAACGAGACGAAGGAGTGTGAAACAGAGCGAAACGAGACGAAGGAGGATGAAAGAGAGCTAAACGAGATGAAGGAGGGTCAAAGAGAGCGAAACGAGACGAAAGAGGGTAAAAGAAGAGCGAAACGAGATGGTGGAGGGTGAAAGAGAGCGAAACGAGACGAAGGAGGGTGTAAGAGAGCGAAACAAGATGATGGAGGGTGAAAGAGAGCGAAACGAGATGAAGGAGGGTGAAACAGAGCTAAACGAGACGAAGGAGGGTGAAAGAGAGCGAAAGGAGATGAAGGAGGGTGAAAGAGAGCGAAACGAGACGAATGAGGGTGAAAGAGAGCGAAACGAGATGAAGGAGGGTGAAAGAGAGCGGAACGAGACGAAGGAGGGTGAAAGATACCGAAACGAAACGGTGGAGGGTGAAAGAGAGCGAAATGAGACGAAGGAGGGTGAAAGAGAGCGAAAGAAGACGAAGGAGGGCGAAAGAGATCCAAACGAGAGGAAGGAGGGTGAAAGAGAGCGAAACGAGATGAAGGAGGGTGAAAGACAGCGAAACGAGACGAAGGAGGGCGAAAGAGAGCGAAACGAGAGGAAGGAGGGTGAAAGAGATCGAAACGAGATGAAGGAGGGTGAAAGAGAGCGAAACGAGACGAAGGAGGGTGAAAGAGAGCGAAACGAGACGAAGGAGGGTGAAAGAGAGCGAAAGGAGTCGAAGGAGGGTGAAAGAGAGCGGAACGAGACGAAGGAGGGTGAAAGAGAACGAAACTAGACGAAGGAGGGTGAAAGAGAGTGAAACGAGATGAAGGAGGATGAAAGAGGGCGAAACGAGACGAAGGCGGGTGGAACAGAGAGAAACAAGACGAAGGAGGGTGAAAGTGAGCGAAACGAGACGAAGGAGGGTGAAAGAGAGCGAAACGAGCCGAAGGAGGGTAAAAGAGAGCGGAACGAGACGAAGGAGGGTGAAAGAGAGCGAAATGAGATGATGGAGGGTGAAAGAGAGCGAAACGAGACGAAGGAGGGTGAAAGAGAGCGAAACGAGATGAAGGGGGGTGGAAGAGAGCGAAACGAAACAAAGGAGGTGAAAGAGAGAGAAACCAGACGAAGGAAGGTGAAAGAGAGCGAAACGAGACGAAGGAAGGTGAAAGAGAGCGGAACGAGACAAAGGAGGGTGAAAGGGAGCGATACGAGATGAAGGAGGGTGAAAGAGAGCGAAACGAGATGAAGGAGGGTGAAAGAGAGCGAAACGAGACGAAGGCGGGTGCAACAGAGCGAAACAAGACGAAGGAGGGTGAAAGAGAGCGAAAAGAGACGAAGGAGGGTGAAAGAGAGCAAACGAGGCGAAGAAGTGTGAAACAGAGCGAAACGAGACGAAGGAGGATGAAAGAGAGCTAAACGAGATGAAGGAGGGTCAAATAGAGCGAAACGAGACGAAAGAGGGTAAAAGAGAGCGAAACGAGATGGTGGATGGTGAAAGAGAGCGAAACGAGACGAAGGAGGGTGTAAGAGAGCGAAACGAGATGATGGAGGGTGAACGAGGGCGAAACGAGACGAAGGCGGGTGCAACAGAGCGAAACAAGACGAACGAGGGTGAAAGAGAGCGAAACGAGACGAAGGAGGGTGAAAGAGAGCAAACGAGACGAAGGAGTGTGAAACAGAGCGAAACGAGACGAAGGAGGATGAAAGAGAACTAAACGAGATGAAGGAGGGTCAAAGAGAGCGAAACGAGACGAAAGAGGGTAAAAGAAGAGCGAAACGAGATGGTGGAGGGTGAAAGAGAGCGAAACGAGACGAAGGAGGGTGTAAGAGAGCGAAACAAGATGATGGAGGGTGAAAGAGAGCGAAACGAGATGAAGGAGGGTGAAACAGAGCTAAACGAGACGAAGGAGGGTGAAAGAGAGCGAAAGGAGATGAAGGAGGGTGAAAGAGAGCGAAACGAGACGAATGAGGGTGAAAGAGAGCGAAACGAGATGAAGGAGGGTGAAAGAGAGCTAAACGAGACGAAGGAGGGTGAAAGAGAGCGAAAGGACATGAAGGAGGGTGAAAGAGAGCGAAATGAGACGAAGGAGGCTGAAAGACAGCGAAAGGAGTCGAAGGAGGGTGAAAGGGAGTGGAACGAGACGAAGGAGGGTGAAAGAGACCGAAACGACATGGTGGAGGGTGACAGAGAGCGAAACGAGATGAAGGAGGGTGAAAGAGAGCGAAACAAGACGAAGGAGGGCGAAAGAGAGCGAAACGAGAGGAAGAAGGGTGAAAGAGAGCGAAACGAGATGACGGAGGGTGAAAGAGAGCGAAACGAGACGAAGGAGGGCGAAAGAGAGCGAAACGAGAGGAAGGAGGGTGAAAGAGAGCAAACGAGACGAAGGAGTGTGAAACAGAGCGAAACGAGACGAAGGAGGGTGAAAGAGAGCGAAACGAGACGAAGGAGGGTGAAAGAGAGCGAAAGGAGTCGAAGGAGGGTGAAAGAGAGCGGAACGAGACGAAGGAGGGTGAAAGAGAGCGAAACGAGACGAAGGAGGGTGAAAGAGAGCGGAACGAGACGAAGGAGGGTGAAAGAGAGCGAAACGAGACGAAGGAGGGTGAAAGAGATCGAAACAAGACGAAGGAGGGCGAAAGAGAGCGAAATGAGACGAAGGAGGCTGAAAGAGAGCGAAAGGAGTCGAAGGAGGGTGAAAGAGAGTGGAACGAGACGAAGGAGGGTGAAAGAGACCGAAACGAGACGGTGGAGGGTGAAAGAGAGCGAAACGAGACGAAGGAGGGTGAAAGAGAGCGAAACAAGACGAAGGAGGGCGAAAGAGAGCGAAACGAGAGGAAGGAGGGTGAAAGAGAGCGAAACGAGATGAAGGAGGGTGAAAGAGAGCGAAACGAGACGAAGGAGGGTGAAAGAGAGCGAAACGAGACGAAGGAGGGTGAAAGAGAGCGAAAGGAGTCGATGGAGGGTGAAAGAGAGCGGAACGAGGCGAAAGAGGTTGAAAGGAACGAAACTAGACGAAGGAGGGTGAAAGAGAGTGAAACGAGTTGAAGGAGGATGAAAGAGGGCGAAACGAGACGAAGGCGGGTGGAACAGAGCGAAACAAGACGAAGCAGGGTGAAAGAGAGCGAAACAAGACGGTGGAGGGTGAAAGAATGCGAAACGAGACGAAGGAGGGTGAAAGAGAGCGAAACGAGACGATGGAGGGTGAACGAGAGCGAAACGAGATGAAGGAGGGTGAAAGAGAGCAAAACGAGACGAAGGAGGGTGAAAGAGAGTGAAACGAGATGAAGGAGGGTGGAAGAGAGCGAAACGAGACGAAGGAGGGTGAAAGAGAGAGAAACGAGACGAAGGAAGGTGAAAGAGAGCGAAACGAGACGAAGGAAGGTGAAAGAGAGCGAAACGAGACAAAGGAGGGTGAAAGGGAGCGAAACAAGATGAAGGAGGGTGAAAGAGAGCGAAACAAGATGAAGGAGGGTGAAAGAGGGCAAAACGAGATGAAGGCAGGTGGAACAGAGCGAAACAAGATGAAAGAAGGGTCAAAGAGAGCAAAACGAGACGAAGGAGGGTGAAAGAGGGCGAAGCGAGACGAAGGAGCATGAAAGAGAGCGAAACGAGATGAAGGAGGGTAAAAGAGAGCGAAACGAGATGAAAGAGTGTAAAAGAGCGCGAAACGAGACGAAGGAGGGTGAAAGAGAACGAAACGAGACGAAGGAGGGTGAAAGAGAGCGAAACGAGACGAAGGAGGGTGAAAGAGAGCGAAACGAGACGAAGAAAGGTGAAAGAGAGCGAAACGCGACGGAGGAGGGTCAAAGAGAGCGAAACGAGACGAAAGAGGGTAAAAGAGAGCGAAACGAGATGGTGGAGGGTGAAAGAGAGCGAAACGAGACGAAGGAGGGTGTAAGAGAGCGAAACGAGACGACGGAGGGTGAAAGAGTGCGAAACAAGACGAAGGAGGATGAAAGAGAGCAAACGAGACGAAGGAGTGTGAAACAGAGCGAAACGAGACGAAGGAGGATGAAAGAGAGCTAAACGAGATGAAGGAGGGTCAAAGAGAGCGAAACGAGACGAAAGAGTGTAAAAGAGAGCGAAACGAGATGGTGGAGGGTGAAAGAGGGCGAAACGAGACGAAGGCGGGTGCAACAGAGCGAAACAAGACGAAGGAGGGTGAAAGAGTGCGAAACAAGACGAAGGAGGATGAAAGAGAGCAAACGAGACGAAGGAGTGTGAAACAGAGCGAAACGAGACGAAGGAGGATGAAAGAGAGCTAAACGAGATGAAGGAGGGTCAAAGAGAGCGAAACGAGACGAAAGAGGGTAAAAGAAGAGCGAAACGAGATGGTGGAGGGTGAAAGAGAGCGAAACGAGACGAAGGAGGGTGTAAGAGAGCGAAACAAGATGATGGAGGGTGAAAGAGAGCGAAACGAGATGAAGGAGGGTGAAACAGAGCTAAACGAGACGAAGGAGGGTGAAAGAGAGCGAAAGGAGATGAAGGAGGGTGAAAGAGAGCGAAACGAGACGAATGAGGGTGAAAGAGAGCGAAACGAGATGAAGGAGGGTGAAAGAGAGCTAAACGAGATGAAGGAGGGTGAAAGAGAGCTAAACGAGACGAAGGAGGGTGAAAGAGAGCGAAAGGACATGAAGGAGGGTGAATGAGAGCGAAATGAGACGAAGGAGGCTGAAAGAGAGCAAAAGGAGTCGAAGGAAGGTGAAAGGGAGTGGAACGAGACGAAGCAGGGTGAAAGAGACCGAAACAAGATGGTGGAGGGTGACAGAGAGCGAAATGAGACGAAGGAGGGTGAAAGAGAGCGAAACAAGACGAAGGAGGGCGAAAGAGAGCGAAACAAGAGGAAGGAGGGCGAAAGAGAGCGAAACGAGAGGAAGGAGGGTGAAAGAGATCGAAACGAGATGAAGGAGGGTGAAAGAGAGCGAAACGAGACGAAGGAGGGTGAAAGAGAGCGAAACGAGACGAAGGAGGTTGAAAGAGAGCGAAAGGAGTCGAAGTAGGGTGAAAGAGAGCGAAACGAGATGATGGAGGGTGAAAGAGGGCGAAACGAGACGAAGGCGGGTGCAACAGAGCAAAACAAGACGAAGGAGGGTGAAAGAGAGCGAAACGAGACGAAGGAGGGTGAAAGAGAGCAAACGAGACGAAGGAGTGTGAAACAGAGCAAAACGAGACGAAGGAGGATGAAAGAGAGCTAAACGAGATGAAGGAGGGTTAAAGAGAGCGAAACGAGACGAAAGAGGGTAAAAGAAGAGCGAAACGAGATGGTGGAGGGTGAAAGAGAGCGAAACGAGACGAAGGAGGGTGTAAGAGAGCGAAACAAGATGATGGAGGGTGAAAGAGAGCGAAACGAGATGAAGGAGGGTGAAACAGAGCTAAACGAGACGAAGGAGGGTGAAAGAGAGCGAAAGGAGATGAAGGAGGGTGAAAGAGAGCGAAACGAGACGAATGAGGGTGAAAGACAGCGAAACGAGATGAAGGAGGGTGAAAGAGAGCTAAACGAGACGAAGGAGGGTGAAAGAGAGCGAAAGAACATGAAGGAGGGTGAAAGAGAGCGAAATGAGACGAAGGAGGCTGAAAGAGAGCGAAAGGAGTCGAAGGAGGGTGAAAGGGAGTGGAACGAGACGAAGGAGGGGGAAAGAGAGCGAAACGAGATGACGGAGGGTGAAAGAGAGCGAAACGAGACGACGGAGGGCGAAAGAGAGCGAAACGAGAGGAAGGAGGGTGAAAGAGAGCAAACGAGACGAAGGAGTGTGAAGCAGAGCGAAACGAGACGAAGGAGGGTGAAAGAGAGCGAAACGAGACGAAGGAGGGTGAAAGAGAGCGAAAGGAGTCGAAGGAGGGTGAAAGAGAGCGGAACGAGACGAAGGAGGGGGAAAGAGAGCGAAACGAGACGAAGGAGGGTGAAAGAGAGCGAAACGAGACGAAGGAGGGTGAAAGAGAGCGAAACAAGACGAAGGAGGGCGAAAGAGAGCGAAACGAGAGGAAGGAGGGTGAAAGTAAGCGAAACGAAATGAAGGAGGGTGAAAGAGAGCGAAACGAGACGAAGGAGGGTGAAAGAGAGCGAAACGAGACGAAGGAGGGTGAAAGAGAGCGAAAGGAGTCGATGGAGGGTGAAAGAGAGCGGAACGAGGCGAAAGAGGGTGAAAGGAACGAAACTAGACGAAGGAGGGTGAAAGAGAGTGAAACGAGTTGAAGGAGGATGAAAGAGGGCGAAACGAGACGAAGGCGGGTGGAACAGAGCGAAACAAGTCGAAGGAGGGTGAAAGAGAGCGAAACAAGACGGTGGAGGGTGAAAGAATGCGAAACGAGACGAAGGAGGGTGAAGGAGAGTGAAACGAGGCGATGGAGGGTGAAAGAGAGCGAAACGAGATGAAGGAGGGTGAAAGAGAGCAAAACGAGATGAAGGAGGGTGAAAGAGAGTGAAACGAGATGAAGGAGGGTGGAAGAGAGCGAAACGAGACGAAGGAGGGTGAAAGAGAGAGAAACGAGATGAAGGAAGGTGAAAGAGAGCGAAACGAGACGAAGGAAGGTGAAAGAGAGCGAAACGAGACGAAGGAGGGTGAAAGGGAGCGAAACAAGATGAAGGAGGGTGAAAGAGAGCGAAACAAGATGAAGGAGGGTGAAAGAGGGCGAAACGAGTTGAAGGCAGGTGGAACAGAGCGAAACAAGATGAAAGAAGGGTCAAAGAGAGCAAAACGAGACGAAGGAGGGTGAAAGAGTGCGAAGCGAGACGAAGGAGCATGAAAGAGAGCGAAACGAGATGAAGGAGTGTAAAAGAGAGCGAAACGAGATGAAAGAGTGTAAAAGAGAGCGAAACGAGACGAAGGAGGGTGAAAGAGAACGAAACGAGACGAAGGAGGGTGAAAGAGAGCGAAACGAGACGAAGGAGGGTGAAAGAGAGCGAAACGAGACGAAGAAAGGTGAAAGAGAGCGAAACAAGACGGAGGAGGGTCAAAGAGAGCGAAACGAGACGAAAGAGGGTAAAAGAGAGCGAAACGAGATGGTGGAGGGTGAAAGAGAGCGAAACGAGACGAAGGAGGGTGTAAGAGAGCGAAACGAGATGATGGAGGGTGAAAGAGGGCGAAACGAGACGAAGGCGGGTGCAACAGAGCGAAACAAGACGAAGGAGGGTGAAAGAGAGCGAAACAAGACGAAGGAGGATGAGAGAGAGCAAACGAGTCGAAGGAGTGTGAAACAGAGCGAAACGAGACGAAGGAGGATGAAAGAGAGCTAAACGAGATGAAGGAGGGTCAAAGAGAGCGAAACGAGACGAAAGAGGGTAAAAGAAGAGCGAAACGAGATGGTGGAGGGTGAAAGAGAGCGAAACGAGACGAAGGAGGGTGTAAGAGAGCGAAACGAGATGAAGGAGGGTGAAAGAGAGCTAAACGCGATGAAGGAGGGTGAAAGAGAGCTAAACGAGACGAAGGAGGGTGCAAGAGAGCGAAAGGACATGAAGGAGGTTGAATGAGAGCGAAATGAGACGAAGGAGGCTGAAAGAGAGCAAAAGGAGTCGAAGGAGGGTGAAAGGGAGTGGAACGAGACGAAGCAGGGTGAAAGAGACCGAAACAAGATGGTGGAGGGTGACAGAGAGCGAAACGAGACGAAGGAGGGTGAAAGAGAGCGAAACAAGACGAAGGAGGGCGAAAGAGAGCGAAACAAGAGGAAGGAGGGTGAAAGAGAGCGAAATGAGATGACGGAGGGTGAAAGAGAGCGAAACGAGACGAAGGAGGGCGAAAGAGAGCGAAACGAGAGGAAGGAGGGTGAAAGAGAGCGAAACGAGACGAATGAGGGTGAAAGAGAGCGAAACGAGATGAAGGAGGGTGAAAGAGAGCTAAACGAGATGAAGGAGGGTGAAAGAGAGCTAAACGAGACGAAGGAGGGTGAAAGAGAGCGAAAGGACATGAAGGAGGGTGAATGAGAGCGAAATGAGACGAAGGAGGCTGAAAGAGAGCAAAATGAGTCGAAGGAGGGTGAAAGGGAGTGGAACGAGACGAAGCAGGGTGAAAGAGACCGAAACAAGATGGTGGAGGGTGACAGAGAGCGAAACGAGACGAAGGAGGGTGAAAGAGAGCGAAACAAGACGAAGGAGGGCGAAAGAGAGCGAAACAAGAGGAAGGAGGGTGAAAGAGAGCGAAACGAGATGACGGAGGGTGAAAGAGAGCGAAACGAGACGAAGGAGGGCGAAAGAGAGCGAAACGAGAGGAAGGAGGGTGAAAGAGATCGAAACGAGATGAAGGAGGGTGAAAGAGAGCGAAACGAGACGAAGAAAGGTGAAAGAGAGCGAAACGAGACGGAGGAGGGTCAAAGAGAGCGAAACGAGACGAAAGAGGGTAAAAGAGAGCGAAACGAGATGGTGGAGGGTGAAAGAGAGCGAAACGAGACGAAGGAATGTGTAAGAGAGCGAAACGAGATGATGGAGGGTGAAAGAGGGCGAAACGAGACGAAGGCGGGTGCAACAGAGCGAAACAAGATGAAGGAGGGTGAAAGAGAGCGAAACAAGACGAAGGAGGATGAAAGAGAGCAAACGAGACGAAGGAGTGTGAAACAGAGCGAAACGAGACGAAGGAGGATGAAAGAGAGCTAAACGAGATGAAGGAGGGTCAAAGAGAGCGAAACGAGACGAAAGAGGGTAAAAGAAGAGCGAAACGAGATGGTGGAGGGTGAAAGAGAGCGAAACGAGACGAAGGAGGGTGTAAGAGAGCGAAACGAGATGAAGGAGGGTGAAAGAGAGCTAAACGCGATGAAGGAGGGTGAAAGAGCGCTAAACGAGATGAAGGAGCGTGCAAGAGAGCGAAAGGACATGAAGGAGGTTGAATGAGAGCGAAATGAGACGAAGGAGGCTGAAAGAGAGCAAAAGGAGTCGAAGGAGGGTGAAAGGGAGTGGAACGAGATGAAGCAGGGTGAAAGAGACCGAAACAAGATGGTGGAGGGTGACAGAGAGCGAAACGAGACGAAGGAGGGTGAAAGAGAGCGAAACAAGACGAAGGAGGGCGAAAGAGAGCGAAACAAGAGGAAGGAGGGTGAAAGAGAGCGAAATGAGATGACGGAGGGTGAAAGAGAGCGAAACGAGACGAAGGAGGGCGAAAGAGAGCGAAACGAGAGGAAGGAGGGTGAAAGAGAGCGAAACGAGACGAATGAGGGTGAAAGAGAGCGAAACGAGATGAAGGAGGGTGAAAGAGAGCTAAACGAGATGAAGGAGGGTGAAAGAGAGCTAAACGAGACGAAGGAGGGTGAAAGAGAGCGAAAGGACATGAAGGAGGGTGAATGAGAGCGAAATGAGACGAAGGAGGCTGAAAGAGAGCAAAAGGAGTCGAAGGAGGGTGAAAGGGAGTGGAACGAGACGAAGCAGGGTTAAAGAGACCGAAACAAGATGGTGGAGTGTGAGAGAGAGCGAAACGAGACGAAGGAGGGTGAAAGAGAGCGAAACAAGACGAAGGAGGGCGAAAGAGAGCGAAACAAGAGGAAGGAGGGTGAAAGAGAGCGAAACGAGATGACGGAGGGTGAAAGAGAGCGAAACGAGACGAAGGAGGGCGAAAGAGAGCGAAACGAGAGGAAGGAGGGTGAAAGAGATCGAAACGAGATGAAGGAGGGTGAAAGAGAGCGAAACGAGACGAAGGAGGGTGAAAGAGAGCGAAACGAGACGAAGGAGGGTGAAAGAGAGCGAAAGGAGTCGAAGTAGGGTGAAAGAGAGCGAAACGAGATGATGGAGGGTGAAAGAGGGCAAAACGAGACGAAGGCGGGTGCAACAGAGCGAAACAAGACGAAGGAGGGTGAAAGAGAGCGAAACGAGACGAAGGAGGGTGAAAGAGAGCAAACGAGATGAAGGAGTGTGAAACAGAGCGAAACGAGACGAAGGAGGATGAAAGAGAGCTAAACGAGATGAAGGAGGGTCAAAGAGAGCGAAACGAGACGAAAGAGGGTAAAAGAAGAGCGAAACGAGATGGTGGAGGGTGAAAGAGAGCGAAACGAGACGAAGGAGGGTGTAAGAGAGCGAAACAAGATGATGGAGCGTTAAAGAGAGCGAAACGAGATGAAGGAGGGTGAAACAGAGCTAAACGAGACGAAGGAGGGTGAAAGAGAGCGAAAGGAGATGAAGGAGGGTGAAAGAGAGCGAAACGAGACGAATGAGGGTGAAAGAGAGCGAAACGAGATGAAGGAGGGTGAAAGAGAGCTAAACGAGACGAAGGAGGGTGAAAGAGAGCGAAAGGACATGAAGGAGGGTGAAAGAGAGCGAAATGAGACGAAGGAGGCTGAAAGAGAGCGAAAGGAGTCGAAGGAGGGTGAAAGGGAGTGGAACGAGACGAAGGAGGGTGAAAGAGACCGAAACGACATGGTGGAGGGTGACAGAGAGCGAAACGAGACGAAGGAGGGTGAAAGAGAGCGAAACAAGACGAAGGAGGGCGAAAGAGAGCGAAACGAGAGGAAGGAGGGTGAAAGAGAGCGAAACGAGATGACGGAGGGTGAAAGAGAGCGAAACGAGACGAAGGAGGGCGAAAGAGAGCGAAACGAGAGGAAGGAGGGTGAAAGAGAGCAAACGAGACGAAGGAGTGTGAAACAGAGCGAAACGAGACGAAGGAGGGTGAAAGAGAGCGAAACGAGACGTAGGAGGGTGAAAGAGAGCGAAAGGAGTCGAAGGAGGGTGAAAGAAAGCGGAACGAGACGAAGGAGGGTGAAAGAGAGCGAAACGAGACGAAGGAGGGTGAAAGAGAGCGGAACGAGACGAAGGAGGGTGAAAGAGAGCGAAACGAGACGAAGGAGGGTGAAAGAGATCTATACAAGACGAAGGAGGGCGAAAGAGAGCGAAATGAGACGAAGGAGGCTGAAAGAGAGCGAAAGGAGTCGAAGGAGGGTGAAAGAGAGTGGAACGAGACGAAGGAGGGTGAAAGAGACCGAAACGAGACGGTGGAGGGTGAAAGAGAGCGAAACGAGACGAAGGAGGGTGAAAGAGAGCGAAACAAGACGAAGGAGGGCGAAAGAGAGCGAAACGAGAGGAAGGAGGGTGAAAGAGAGCGAAACGAGATGAAGGAGGGTGAAAGAGAGCGAAAGGAGTCGATGGAGGGTGAAAGAGAGCGGAACGAGGCGAAAGAGGGTGAAAGGAACGAAACTAGACGAAGGAGGGCGAAAGAGAGTGAAACGAGTTGAAGGAGGATGAAAGAGGGCGAAACGAGACGAAGGCGGGTGGAACAGAGCGAAACAAGACGAAGGAGGGTGAAAGAGAGTGAAACAAGACGGTGGAGGGTGAAAGAATGCGAAACGAGACGAAGGAGGGTGAAAGAGAGCGAAACGAGGCGATGGAGGGTGAAAGAGAGCGAAACGAGATGAAGGAGGGTGAAAGAGAGTGAAACGAGATGAAGGAGGGTGGAAGAGAGCGAAACGAGACGAAGGAGGGTGAAAGTGAGAGAAACGAGACGAAGGAAGGTGAAAGAGAGCGAAACGAGACGAAGGAAGGTGAAAGAGAGCGAAACGAGACGAAGGAGGGTGAAAGAGAGCGAAACAAGATGAAGGAGGGTGAAAGAGAGCGAAACAAGATGAAGGAGGGTGAAAGAGGGCGAAACGAGTTGAAGGCAGGTGGAACAGAGCGAAACAAGATGAAAGAAGGGTCAAAGAGAGCAAACCGAGACGAAGGAGGGTGAAAGAGGGGGAAGCGAGACGAAGGAGCATGAAAGAGAGCGAAACGAGATGAAGGAGGGTAAAAGAGAGCGAAACGAGATGAAAGAGTGTAAAAGAGAGCGAAACGAGACGAAGGAGGGTGAAAGAGAACGAAACGAGACGAAGGAGGGTGAAAGAGAGCGAAACGAGACGAAGGAGGGTGAAAGAGAGCGAAACGAGACGAAGAAATGTGAAAGAGAGCGAAACGAGACGGAGGAGGGTCAAAGAGAGCGAAACGAGACGAAAGAGGGTAAAAGAGAGCGAAACGAGATGGTGGAGGGTGAAAGAGAGCGAAACGAGACGAATGAGGGTGAAAGAGAGCGAAACGAGATGAAGGAGGGTGAAAGAGAGCTAAACGAGATGAAGGAGGGTGAAAGAGAGCTAAACGAGACGAAGGAGGGTGAAAGAGAGCGAAAGGACATGAAGGAGGGTGAATGAGAGCGAAATGAGACGAAGGAGGCTGAAAGAGAGCAAAAGGAGTCGAAGGAGGGTGAAAGGGAGTGGAACGAGACGAAGCAGGGTTAAAGAGACCGAAACAAGATGGTGGAGTGTGACAGAGAGCGAAACGAGACGAAGGAGGGTGAAAGAGAGCGAAACAAGACGAAGGAGGGCGAAAGAGAGCGAAACAAGAGGAAGGAGGGTGAAAGAGAGCGAAACGAGATGACGGAGGGTGAAAGAGAGCGAAACGAGACGAAGGAGGGCGAAAGAGAGCGAAACGAGAGGAAGGAGGGTGAAAGAGATCGAAACGAGATGAAGGAGGGTGAAAGAGAGCGAAACGAGACGAAGGAGGGTGAAAGAGAGCGAAACGAGACGAAGGAGGGTGAAAGAGAGCGAAAGGAGTCGAAGTAGTGTGAAAGAGAGCGAAACGAGATGATGGAGGGTGAAAGAGGGCGAAACGAGACGAAGGCGGGTGCAACAGAGCGAAACAAGACGAAGGAGCGTGAAAGAGCGAAACGAGACGAAGGAGGGTGAAAGAGAGCAAACGAGATGAAGGAGTGTGAAACAGAGCGAAACGAGACGAAGGAGGATGAAAGAGAGCTAAACGAGATGAAGGAGGGTCAAAGAGAGCGAAACGAGACGAAAGAGGGTAAAAGAAGAGCGAAACGAGATGGTGGAGGGTGAAAGAGAGCGAAACGAGACGAAGGAGGGTGTAAGAGAGCGAAACAAGATGATGGAGGGTGAAAGAGAGCGAAACGAGATGAAGGAGGGTGAAACAGAGCTAAACGAGACGAAGGAGGGTGAAAGAGAGCGAAAGGAGATGAAGGAGGGTGAAAGAGAGCGAAACGAGACGAATGAGGGTGAAAGAGAGCGAAACGAGATGAAGGAGGGTGAAAGAGAGCTAAACGAGACGAAGGAGGGTGAAAGAGAGCGAAAGGACATGAAGGAGGGTGAAAGAGAGCGAAATGAGACGAAGGAGGCTGAAAGAGAGCGAAAGGAGTCGAAGGAGGGTGAAAGGGAGTGGAACGAGACGAAGGAGGGTGAAAGAGACCGAAACGACATGGTGGAGGGTGACAGAGAGCGAAACGAGACGAAGGAGGGTGAAAGAGAGCGAAACAAGACGAAGGAGGGTGAAAGAGAGCGAAACGAGAGGAAGGAGGGTGAAAGAGAGCGAAACGAGATGACGGAGGGTGAAAGAGAGCGAAACGAGACGAAGGAGGGCGAAAGAGAGCGAAACGAGAGGAAGGAGGGTGAAAGAGAGCAAACGAGACGAAGGAGTGTGAAACAGAGCGAAACGAGACGAAGGAGGGTGAAAGAGAGCGAAACGAGACGTAGGAGGGTGAAAGAGAGCGAAAGGAGTCGAAGGAGGGTGAAAGAAAGCGGAACGAGACGAAGGAGGGTGAAAGAGAGCGAAACGAGACGAAGGAGGGTGAAAGAGAGCGGAACGAGACGAAGGAGGGTGAAAGAGAGCGAAACGAGACGAAGGAGGGTGAAAGAGATCTATACAAGACGAAGGAGGGCGAAAGAGAGCGAAATGAGACGAAGGAGGCTGAAAGAGAGCGAAAGGAGTCGAAGGAGGGTGAAAGAGAGTGGAACGAGACGAAGGAGGGTGAAAGAGACCGAAACGAGACGGTGGAGGGTGAAAGAGAGCGAAACGAGACGAAGGAGGGTGAAAGAGAGCGAAACAAGACGAAGGAGGGCGAAAGAGAGCGAAACGAGAGGAAGGAGGGTGAAAGAGAGCGAAACGAGATGAAGGAGGGTGAAAGAGAGCGAAAGGAGTCGATGGAGGGTGAAAGAGAGCGGAACGAGGCGAAAGAGGGTGAAAGGAACGAAACTAGACGAAGGAGGGCGAAAGAGAGTGAAACGAGTTGAAGGAGGATGAAAGAGGGCGAAACGAGACGAAGGCGGGTGGAACAGAGCGAAACAAGACGAAGGAGGGTGAAAGAGAGTGAAACAAGACGGTGGAGGGTGAAAGAATGCGAAACGAGACGAAGGAGGGTGAAAGAGAGCGAAACGAGGCGATGGAGGGTGAAAGAGAGCGAAACGAGATGAAGGAGGGTGAAAGAGAGTGAAACGAGATGAAGGAGGGTGGAAGAGAGCGAAACGAGACGAAGGAGGGTGAAAGTGAGAGAAACGAGACGAAGGAAGGTGAAAGAGAGCGAAACGAGACGAAGGAAGGTGAAAGAGAGCGAAACGAGACGAAGGAGGGTGAAAGGGAGCGAAACAAGATGAAGGAGGGTGAAAGAGAGCGAAACAAGATGAAGGAGGGTGAAAGAGGGCGAAACGAGTTGAAGGCAGGTGGAACAGAGCGAAACAAGATGAAAGAAGGGTCAAAGAGAGCAAACCGAGACGAAGGAGGGTGAAAGAGGGCGAAGCGAGACGAAGGAGCATGAAAGAGAGCGAAACGAGATGAAGGAGGGTAAAAGAGAGCGAAACGAGATGAAAGAGTGTAAAAGAGAGCGAAACGAGACGAAGGAGGGTGAAAGAGAACGAAACGAGACGAAGGAGGGTGAAAGAGAGCGAAACGAGACGAAGGAGGGTGAAAGAGAGCGAAACGAGACGAAGAAATGTGAAAGAGAGCGAAACGAGACGGAGGAGGGTCAAAGAGAGCGAAACGAGACGAAAGAGGGTAAAAGAGAGCGAAACGAGATGGTGGAGGGTGAAAGAGAGCGAAACGAGACGAAGGAGGGTGTAAGAGAGCGAAACGAGATGATGGAGGGTGAAAGAGGGCGAAACGAGATGAAGGCGGGTGCAACAGAGCGAAACAAGACGAAGGAGGGTGAAAGAGAGCGAAACAAGACGGAGGAGGATGAAAGAGAGCAAACGAGACGAAGGAGTGTGAAACAGAGCGAAACGAGACGAAGGAGGATGAAAGAGAGCTAAACGAGATGAAGGAGGGTCAAAGAGAGCGAAACGAGACGAAAGAGGGTAAAAGAAGAGCGAAACGAGATGGTGGAGGGTGAAAGAGAGCGAAACGAGACGAAGGAGGGTGTAAGAGAGCGAAACGAGATGAAGGAGGGTGAAAGAGAGTTAAACGAGATGAAGGAGGGTGAAAGAGAGCCAAACGAGACGAAGGAGGGTGAAAGAGAGCGAAAGGACATGAAGGAGGTTGAATGAGAGCGAAATGAGACGAAGGAGGCTGAAAGAGAGCAAAAGGAGTCGAAGGAGGGTGAAAGGGAGTGGAACGAGACGAAGCAGGGTGAAAGAGACCGAAACAAGATGGTGGAGGGTGACAGAGAGCGAAACGAGACGAAGGAGGGTGAAAGAGAGCGAAACAAGACGAAGGAGGGCGAAAGAGAGCGAAACAAGTGGAAGGAGGGTGAAAGAGAGCGAAACGAGATGACGGAGGGTGAAAGAGAGCGAAACGAGACGAAGGAGGGCGAAAGAGAGCGAAACGAGAGGAAGGAGGGTGAAAGAGATCGAAACGAGATGAAGGAGGGTGAAAGAGAGCGAAACGAGACGAAGGAGGGTGAAAGAGAGCGAAACGAGACGAAGGAGGGTGAAAGAGAGCAAACGAGACGAAGGAGTGTGAAACAGAGCGAAACGAGACGAAGGAGGATGAAAGAGAGCTAAACGAGATGAAGGAGGGTCAAAGAGAGCGAAACGAGACGAAAGAGGGTAAAAGAAGAGCGAAACGAGATGGTGGAGGGTGAAAGAGAGCGAAACGAGACGAAGGAGGGTGTAAGAGAGCGAAACAAGATGATGGAGGGTGAAAGAGAGCGAAACGAGATGAAGGAGGGTGAAACAGAGCTAAACGAGACGAAGGAGGGTGAAAGAGAGCGAAAGGAGATGAAGGAGGGTGAAAGAGAGCGAAACGAGACGAATGAGGGTGAAAGAGAGCGAAACGAGATGAAGGAGGGTGAAAGAGAGCTAAACGAGACGAAGGAGGGTGAAAGAGAGCGAAAGGACATGAAGGAGGGTGAAAGAGAGCGAAATGAGACGAAGGAGGCTGAAAGAGAGTGAAAGGAGTCGAAGGAGGGTGAAAGGGAGTGGAACGAGACGAAGGAGGGTGAAAGAGACCGAAACGACATGGTGGAGGGTGACAGAGAGCGAAACGAGACGAAGGAGGGTGAAAGAGAGCGAAACAAGACGAAGGAGGGCGAAAGAGAGCGAAACGAGAGGAAGGAGGGTGAAAGAGAGCGAAACGAGATGACGGAGGGTGAAAGAGAGCGAAACAAGACGAAGGAGGGCGAAAGAGAGCGAAACGAGAGGAAGGAGGGTGAAAGAGATCGAAACGAGATGAAGAAGGGTGAAAGAGAGCGAAACGAGACGAAGGAGGGTGAAAGAGAGCGAAACGAGACGAAGGAGGGTGAAAGAGAGCGAAAGGAGTCGATGGAGGGTGAAAGAGAGCGGAACGAGGCGAAAGAGGGTGAAAGAGAACGAAACTATATGAAGGAGGGTGAAAGAGAGTGAAACGAGTTGAAGGAGGACGAAAGAGGGCGAAACGAGATGAAGGCGGGTGAAAGAGAGCGAAACGAGACGAAAGAGTGTAAAAGAGAGCGAAACAAGACAGTGGAGGGTGAAAGAATGCGAAACGAGACGAAGGAGGGTGAACGAGAGCGATACGAGACGATGGAGGGTGAAAGAGAGCGAAACGAGATGAAGGAGGGTGAAAGAGAGCAAAACGAGACGAAGGAGGGTGAAAGAGAGTGAAACGAGATGAAGGAGGGTGGAAGAGAGCGAAACGAGACGAAGGAGGGTGAAAGAGAGAGAAACGAGACGAAGGAAGGTGAAAGAGAGCGAAACGAGACGAAGGAAGGTGAAAGAGAGTGAAACGAGACAAAGGAGGGTGAAAGGGAGCGAAACAAGATGAAGGAGGGTGAAAGAGAGCGAAACAAGATGAAGGAGGGTGAAAGAGGGCGAAACGAGATGAAAGAGGGTGAAAGAGGGCGAAGCGAGACGAAGGAGCATGAAAGAGAGCGAAACGAGATGAAGGAGGGTAAAAGAGAGCGAAACGAGATGAAAGAGTGTAAAAGAGAGCGAAACGAGACGAAGGAGGGTGAAAGAGAACAAAACGAGACGAAGGAGGGTGAAAGAGAGCGAAACGAGACGAAGGAGGGTGAAAGAGAGCGAAACGAGACGAAGAGAGGTGAAAGAGAGCGAAACGAGACGGAGGAGGGTGAAAGAGAGCGAAAGGAGATGAAGGAGGGTGAAAGAGAGCGAAATGAGACGAAGGAGGGTGAAAGAGAGCGAAATGAGTCGAAGGAGGGTGAAAGAGAGTGGAACGAGACGAAAGAGGGTGAAAGAGACCGAAACGAGATGAAGGTGGGTCAAAGAGAGCAAAACGAGACGAAGAAGGGTGAAAGAGAGCGAAACGAGAAGAAGGAGGGTGAAAGAGAGCGAAATGAGACGAAGGAGGGTGAAAGAGAGCGAAACGAGATGAAGGAGGGTCAAAGAGAGCGAAACGAGACGATGGAGGGTGAAAGAGAGCGAAACAAGACGAAGGAGGGTGAAAGAGAGCTAAACGAGACGAAGGAGGGTGAAAGAGAGCGAAAGGAGATGAAGGAGGGTGAAAGAGATCGAAACGAGATGAAGGAGGGTGAAAGAGATCGAAACGAGATGAAGGAGGGTGAAAGAGAGCGAAACGAGACGAAGGAGGGTGAAAGAGAGCGAAACGAGACGAAGGAGGGTGAAAGAGAGCGAAAGGAGTCGAAGGAGGGTGAAAGAGAGCGGAACGAGACGAAGGAGGGTGAAAGAGAACGAAACTAGACGAAGGAGGGTGAAAGAGAGTGAAACGAGATGAAGGAGGATGAAAGAGGGCGAAACGAGACGAAGGCGGGTGGAACAGAGCGAAACAAGACGAAGGAGGGTGAAAGTGAGCGAAACGAGATGAAGGAGGGTGAAAGAGAGCGAAACGAGACGAAGGAGGGTGAAAGAGAGCGCAACGAGACGAAGGAGGGTGAAAGAGAGCGAAACGAGACGATGGAGGGTGAAAGAGAGCGAAACGAGATGAAGGGGGGTGGAAGAGAGCGCAATGAAACAAAGGAGGTGAAAGAGAGAGAAACGAGACAAAGGAAGGTGAAAGAGAGCGAAACGAGTCGAAGGAAGGTGAAAGAGAGCGAAACGAGACAAAGGAGGGTGAAAGGGAGCGATACGAGATGAAGGAGGGTGAAAGAGAGCGAAACGAGATGAAGGAGGGTGAAAGAGAGCGAAACGAGACGAAGGCGAGTGCAACAGAGCGAAACAAGATGAAGGAGGGTGAATGAGAGCGAAAAGAGACGACGGAGGGTGAAAGAGAGCAAACGAGATGAAGGAGTGTGAAACAGAGCGAAACGAGACGAAGGAGGATGAAAGAGAGCTAAACGAGATGAAGGAGGGTCAAAGAGAGCGAAACGAGATGAAAGAGGGTAAAAGAGAGCGAAACGAGATGGTGGAGGGTGAAAGAGAGCGAAACGAGACGAAGGAGGGTGTAAGAGAGCGAAACGAGATGATGGAGGGTGAAAGAGGGCGAAACGAGACGAAGGCGGGTGCAACAGAGCGAAACAAGACGAAGGAGGGTGAAAGAGAGCGAAACGAGACGAAGGAGGGTGAAAGAGAGCAAACGAGACGAAGGAGTGTGAAACAGAGCGAAACGAGACGAAGGAGGATGAAAGAGAGCTAAATGAGATGAAGGAGGGTCAAAGAGAGCGAAACGAGACGAAAGACGGTAAAAGAAGAGCGAAACGAGATGGTGGAGGGTGAAAGAGAGCGAAACGAGACGAAGGAGGGTGTAAGAGAGCGAAACAAGATGATGGAGGGTGAAAGAGAGCGAAACGAGATGAAGGAGGGTGAAACAGAGCTAAACGAGACGAAGGAGGGTGAAAGAGAGCGAAAGGAGATGAAGGAGGGTGAAAGAGAGGGAAACGAGACGAATGAGGGTGAAAGAGAGCGAAACGAGATGAAGGAGGGTGAAAGAGAGCTAAACGAGATGAAGGAGGGTGGAAGAGAGCTAAACGAGACGAAGGAGGGTGAAAGAGAGCGAAAGGACATGAAGGAGGGTGAAAGAGAGCGAAATGAGACGAAGGAGGCTGAAAGAGAGCGAAAGGAGTCGAAGGAGGGTGAAAGGGAGTGGAACGAGACGAAGGAGGGTGAAAGAGACCGAAACGAGATGGTGGAGGGTGACAGAGAGCGAAACGAGATGACGGAGGGTGAAAGAGAGCGAAACGAGACGAAGGAGGGCGAAAGAGAACGAAACGAGAGGAAGGAGGGTGAAAGAGATCGAAACGAGATGAAGGAGGGTGAAAGAGAGCGAAACGAGACGAAGGAGGGTGAAAGAGAGCGAAACGAGACGAAAGAGGGTGAAAGAGAGCGAAAGGAGTCGAAGGAGGGTGAAAGAGAGCGGAACGAGACGAAGGAGGGTGAAAGAGAGCGAAACGAGACGAAGGAGGGTGAAAGAGAGCGGAACGAGACGAAGGAGGCTGAAAGAGAGCGAAACGAGAAGAAGGAGGGTGAAAGTGATCGAAACAAGACGAAGGAGGGCGAAAGAGAGCGAAATGAGACGAAGGAGGCTGAAAGAGAGCGAAAGGAGTCGAAGGAGGGTGAAAGAGAGTGGAACGAGACGAAGGAGGGTGAAAGAGACCGAAACGAGACGGTGGAGGGTGAAAGAGAGCGAAACGAGACGAAGGAGGGTGAAAGAGAGCGAAACAAGACGAAGGAGGGCGAAAGAGAGCGAAACGAGAGGAAGGAGGGTGAAAGAGATCGAAACGAGATGAAGGAGGGTGAAAGAGAGCGAAACGAGACGAAGGAGGTTGAAAGAGAGCGAAACGTGTCGAAGGAGGGTGAAAGAGAGCGAAAGGAGTCGATGGAGGGTGAAAGAGAGCGGAACGAGGCGAAAGAGGGTGAAAGAGAACGAAACTAGACGAAGGAGGGTGAAAGAGAGTGAAACGAGTTGAAGGAGGATGAAAGAGGGCGAAACGAGACGAAGGCGGGTGGAACAGAGCGAAACAAGACGAAGGAGGGTGAAAGAGAGCGAAACGAGACGAAGGAGGGTGAAAGAGAGCGAAACGAGACGAAAGAGTGTAAAAGAGAGCGAAACAAGACGGTGGAGGGTGAAAGAATGCGAAACGAGACGAAGGAGGGTGAAAGAGAGCGAAACGAGACGATGGAGGGTGAAAGAGAGCGAAACGAGATGAAGGAGGGTGAAAGAGAGCAAAACGAGACGAAGGAGGGTGAAAGAGAGTGAAACGAGATGAAGGAGGGTGGAAGAGAGCGAAACGAGACGAAGGAGGGTGAAAGAGAGAGAAACGAGACGAAGGAAGGTGAAAGAGAGCGAAACGAGACGAAGGAAGGTGAAAGAGAGCGAAACGAGACAAAGGAGGGTGAAAGGGAGCGAAACAAGATGAAGGAGGGTGAAAGAGAGCTAAACAAGATGAAGGAGGGTGAAAGAGGGCGAAACGAGATGAAGGCAGGTGGAACAGAGCGAAACAAGATGAAAGAAGGGTCAAAGAGAGCAAAACGAGACGAAGGAGGGTGAAAGAGGGCGAAGCGAGACGAAGGAGCATGAAAGAGAGCGAAACGAGATGAAGGAGGGTAAAAGAGAGCGAAACGAGATGAAAGAGTGTAAAAGAGCGCGAAACGAGACGAAGGAGGGTGAAAGAGAACGAAACGAGACGAAGGAGGGTGAAAGAGAGCGAAACGAGACGAAGGAGGGTGAAAGAGAGCGAAACGAGACGAAGAAAGGTGAAAGAGAGCGAAACGAGACGGAGGAGGGTCAAAGAGAGCGAAACGAGACGAAAGAGGGTAAAAGAGAGCGAAACAAGATGGTGGAGGGTGAAAGAGAGCGAAACGAGACGAAGGAGGGTGTAAGAGAGCGAAACAAGATGATGGAGGGTGAAAGAGGGCGTAACGAGACGAAGACGGGTGCAACAGAGCGAAACAAGACGAAGGAGGGTGAAAGAGAGCGAAACGAGACGAAGGAGGGTGAAAGAGAGCAAACGAGACGAAGGAGTGTGAAACAGAGCGAAACGAGATGAAGGATGGTGAAAGAGAGCTAAACGAGATGAAGGAGGGTGAAAGAGAGCTAAACATGACGAAGGAGGGTGAAAGAGAGCGAAAGGACATGAAGGAGGGTGAAAGAGAGCGAAATGAGACGAAGGAGGCTGAAAGAGAGCGAAAGGAGTCGAAGGAGGGTGAAAGGGAGTGGAACGAGACGAAGGAGGGTGAAAGAGACCGAAACGAGATGGTGGAGGGTGACAGAGAGCGAAACGAGACGAAGGAGTGTGAAAGAGAGCGAAACAAGATGAAGGAGGGCGAAAGAGAGCGAAACGAGAGGAAGGAGGGTGAAAGAGAGCGAACCGAGATGACGGAGGGTGAAAGAGAGCGAAACGAGATGAAGGAGAGCGAAAGAGAGCGAAACGAGAGGAAGGAGGGTGAAAGAGATCGAAACGAGATGAAGGAGGGTGAAAGAGAGCGAAACGAGACGAAGTAGGGTGAAAGAGAGCGAAACGAGACGAAGGAGGGTGAAAGAGAGCGGAACGAGACGAAGGAGGGTGAAAGAGAGCGAAACGAGACGAAGGAGGGTGAAAGAGAGCGGCACGAGACGAAGGAGGGTGAAAGAGAGCGAAACGAGACGAAGGAGGGTGAAAGAGATCGAAACAAGACGAAGGAGGGCGAAAGAGAGCGAAATGAGACGAAGGAGGCTGAAAGAGAGCGAAAGGAGTCGAAGGAGGGTGAAAGAGAGTGTAACGAGACGAAGGAGGGTGAAAGAGACCGAAATGAGACGGTGGAGGGTGAAAGAGAGCGAAACGAGACGAAGGAGGGTGAAAGAGAGCGAAACAAGACGAAGGAGGGCGAAAGAGAGCGAAACGAGAGGAAGGAGGGTGAAAGAGATCGAAACGAGATGAAGGAGGGTGAAAGAGAGCGAAACGAGACGAAGGAGGGTGCAAGAGAGCGAAACGAGACGAAGGAGGGTGAAAGAGAGCGAAAGGAGTCGATGGAGGGTGAAAGAGAGCGGAACGAGGCGAAAGAGGGTGAAAGAAAACGAAACTAGACGAAGGAGGGTGAAAGAGAGTGAAACGAGTTGAAGGAGGATGAAAGAGGGCGAAACGAGATGACGGAGGGTGAAAGAGAGCGAAACGAGACGAAGGAGGGCGAAAGAGAGCGAAACGAGAGGAAGGAGGGTGAAAGAGATCGAAACGAGATGAAGGAGGGTGAAAGAGAGCGAAACGAGACGAAGGAGGGTGAAAGAGAGCGAAACGAGACGAAGGAGGGTGAAAGAGAGCGAAAGGAATCGAAGTAGGGTGAAAGAGAGCGAACCGAGAAGATGGAGGGTGAAAGAGGGCGAAACGAGACGAAGGCGGGTGCAACAGAGCGAAACAAGACGAAGGAGGGTGAAAGAGAGCGAAACGAGACGAAGGAGGGTGAAAGAGAGCAAACGAGACGAAGGAGTGTGAAACAGAGCGAAACGAGACGAAGGAGGATGAAAGAGAGCTAAACGAGATGAAGGAGGGTCAAAGAGAGCGAAACGAGACGAAAGAGGGTAAAAGAAGAGCGAAACGAGATGGTGGAGGGTGAAAGAGAGCGAAACGAGACGAAGGAGGGTGTAAGAGAGCGAAACAAGATGATGGAGGGTGAAAGAGAGCGAAACGAGATGAAGGAGGGTGAAACAGAGCTAAACGAGACGAAGGAGGGTGAAAGAGAGCGAAAGGAGATGAAGGAGGGTGAAAGAGAGCGAAACGAGACGAATGAGGGTGAAAGAGAGCGAAACGAGATGAAGGAGGGTGAAAGAGAGCTAAACGAGACGAAGGAGGGTGAAAGAGAGCGAAAGGACATGAAGGAGGGTGAAAGAGAGCGAAATGAGACGAAGGAGGCTGAAAGAGAGTGAAAGGAGTCGAAGGAGGGTGAAAGGGAGTGGAACGAGACGAAGGAGGGTGAAAGAGACCGAAACGACATGGTGGAGGGTGACAGAGAGCGAAACGAGACGAAGGAGGGTGAAAGAGAGCGAAACAAGACGAAGGAGGGCGAAAGAGAGCGAAACGAGAGGAAGGAGGGTGAAAGAGAGCGAAACGAGATGACGGAGGGTGAAAGAGAGCGAAACAAGACGAAGGAGGGCGAAAGAGAGCGAAACGAGAGGAAGGAGGGTGAAAGAGATCGAAACGAGATGAAGAAGGGTGAAAGAGAGCGAAACGAGACGAAGGAGGGTGAAAGAGAGCGAAACGAGACGAAGGAGGGTGAAAGAGAGCGAAAGGAGTCGATGGAGGGTGAAAGAGAGCGGAACGAGGCGAAAGAGGGTGAAAGAGAACGAAACTATATGAAGGAGGGTGAAAGAGAGTGAAACGAGTTGAAGGAGGACGAAAGAGGGCGAAACGAGATGAAGGCGGGTGGAACAGAGCGAAACAAGACGAAGGCGGGTGAAAGAGAGCGAAACGAACGAAGGAGGGTGAAAGAGAGCGAAACGAGACGAAAGAGTGTAAAAGAGAGCGAAACAAGACGGTGGAGGGTGAAAGAATGCGAAACGAGACGAAGGAGGGTGAAAGAGAGCGAAACGAGACGATGGAGGGTGAAAGAGAGCGAAACGAGATGCAGGAGGGTGAAAGAGAGCAAAACGAGACGAAGGAGGGTGAAAGAGAGTGAAACGAGATGAAGGAGGGTGGAAGAGAGCGAAACGAGACGAAGGAGGGTGAAAGAGAGAGAAACGAGACGAAGGAAGGTGAAAGAGAGCGAAACGAGACGAAGGAAGGTGAAAGAGAGTGAAACGAGACAAAGGAGGGTGAAAGGGAGCGAAACAAGATGAAGGAGGGTGAAAGAGAGCGAAACAAGATGAAGGAGGGTGAAAGAGGGCGAAACGAGATGAAGGCAGGTGGAACAGAGCGAAACAAGATGAAAGAAGGGTCAAAGAGAGCAAAACGAGACGAAGGAGGGTGAAAGAGGGCGAAGCGAGACGAAGGAGCATGAAAGAGAGCGAAACGAGATGAAGGAGGGTAAAAGAGAGCGAAACGAGATGAAAGAGTGTAAAAGAGAGCGAAACGAGACGAAGGAGGGTGAAAGAGAACGAAACGAGACGAAGGAGGGTGAAAGAGAGCGAAACGAGACGAAGGAGGGTGAAAGAGAGCGAAACGAGACGAAGAGAGGTGAAAGAGAGCGAAACGAGACGGAGGAGGGTGAAAGAGAGCGAAAGGAGATGAAGGAGGGTGAAAGAGAGCGAAATGAGACGAAGGAGGGTGAAAGAGAGCGAAATGAGTCGAAGGAGGGTGAAAGAGAGTGGAACGAGACGAAAGAGGGTGAAAGAGACCGAAACGAGATGAAGGTGGGTCAAAGAGAGCAAAACGAGACGAAGAAGGGTGAAAGAGAGCGAAACGAGAAGAAGGAGGGTGAAAGAGAGCGAAATGAGACGAAGGAGGGTGAAAGAGAGCGAAACGAGATGAAGGAGGGTCAAAGAGAGCGAAACGAGACGATGGAGGGTGAAAGAGAGCGAAACAAGACGAAGGAGGGTGAAAGAGAGCTAAACGAGACGAAGGAGGGTGAAAGAGAGCGAAAGGAGATGAAGGAGGGTGAAAGAGATCGAAACGAGATGAAGGAGGGTGAAAGAGATCGAAACGAGATGAAGGAGGGTGAAAGAGAGCGAAACGAGACGAAGGAGGGTGAAAGAGAGCGAAACGAGACGAAGGAGGGTGAAAGAGAGCGAAAGGAGTCGAAGGAGGGTGAAAGAGAGCGGAACGAGACGAAGGAGGGTGAAAGAGAACGAAACTAGACGAAGGAGGGTGAAAGAGAGTGAAACGAGATGAAGGAGGATGAAAGAGGGTGAAACGAGACGAAGGCGGGTGGAACAGAGCGAAACAAGACGAAGGAGGGTGAAAGTGAGCGAAACGAGATGAAGGAGGGTGAAAGAGAGCGAAACGAGACGAAGGAGGGTGAAAGAGAGCGCAACGAGACGAAGGAGGGTGAAAGAGAGCGAAACGAGACGATGGAGGGTGAAAGAGAGCGAAACGAGATGAAGGGGGGTGGAAGAGAGCGCAATGAAACAAAGGAGGTGAAAGAGAGAGAAACGAGACAAAGGAAGGTGAAAGAGAGCGAAACGAGACGAAGGAAGGTGAAAGAGAGCGAAACGAGACAAAGGAGGGTGAAAGGGAGCGATACGAGATGAAGGAGGGTGAAAGAGAGCGAAACGAGATGAAGGAGGGTGAAAGAGAGCGAAACGAGACGAAGGCGAGTGCAACAGAGCGAAACAAGATGAAGGAGGGTGAATGAGAGCGAAAAGAGACGACGGAGGGTGAAAGAGAGCAAACGAGATGAAGGAGTGTGAAACAGAGCGAAACGAGACGAAGGAGGATGAAAGAGAGCTAAACGAGATGAAGGAGGGTCAAAGAGAGCGAAACGAGATGAAAGAGGGTAAAAGAGAGCGAAACGAGATGGTGGAGGGTGAAAGAGAGCGAAACGAGACGAAGGAGGGTGTAAGAGAGCGAAACGAGATGATGGAGGGTGAAAGAGGGCGAAACGAGACGAAGGCGGGTGCAACAGAGCGAAACAAGACGAAGGAGGGTGAAAGAGAGCGAAACGAGACGAAGGAGGGTGAAAGAGAGCAAACGAGACGAAGGAGTGTGAAACAGAGCGAAACGAGACGAAGGAGGATGAAAGAGAGCTAAATGAGATGAAGGAGGGTCAAAGAGAGCGAAACGAGACGAAAGACGGTAAAAGAAGAGCGAAACGAGATGGTGGAGGGTGAAAGAGAGCGAAACGAGACGAAGGAGGGTGTAAGAGAGCGAAACAAGATGATGGAGGGTGAAAGAGAGCGAAACGAGATGAAGGAGGGTGAAACCGAGCTAAACGAGACGAAGGAGGGTGAAAGAGAGCGAAAGGAGATGAAGGAGGGTGAAAGAGAGGGAAACGAGACGAATGAGGGTGAAAGAGAGCGAAACGAGATGAAGGAGGGTGAAAGAGAGCTAAACGAGATGAAGGAGGGTGGAAGAGAGCTAAACGAGACGAAGGAGGGTGAAAGAGAGCGAAAGGACATGAAGGAGGGTGAAAGAGAGCGAAATGAGACGAAGGAGGCTGAAAGAGAGCGAAAGGAGTCGAAGGAGGGTGAAAGGGAGTGGAACGAGACGAAGGAGGGTGAAAGAGACCGAAACAAGATGGTGGAGGGTGACAGAGAGCGAAACGAGACGAAGGAGGGTGAAAGAGAGCGAAACAAGATGAAGGAGGGCGAAAGAGAGCGAAACGAGAGGAAGGAGGGTGAAAGAGAGCGAAACGAGATGACGGAGGGTGAAAGAGAGCGAAACGAGACGAAGGAGGGCGAAAGAGAACGAAACGAGAGGAAGGAGGGTGAAAGAGATCGAAACGAGATGAAGGAGGGTGAAAGAGAGCGAAACGAGATGAAGGAGGGTGAAAGAGAGCGGAACGAGGCGAAAGAGGGTGAAAGAGAACGAAACTAGACGAAGGAGGGTGAAAGAGAGTGAAACGAGTTGAAGGAGGATGAAAGAGGGCGAAACGAGACGAAGGCGGGTGGAACAGAGCGAAACAAGACGAAGGAGGGTGAAAGAGAGCGAAACGAGACGAAGGAGGGTGAAAGAGAGCGAAACGAGACGAAAGAGTGTAAAAGAGAGCGAAACAAGACGGTGGAGGGTGAAAGAATGCGAAACGAGACGAAGGAGGGTGAAAGAGAGCGAAACGAGACGATGGAGGGTGAAAGAGAGCGAAACGAGATGAAGGAGGGTGAAAGAGAGCAAAACGAGACGAAGGAGGGTGAAAGAGAGTGAAACGAGATGAAGGAGGGTGGAAGAGAGCGAAACGAGACGAAGGAGGGTGAAAGAGAGAGAAACGAGACGAAGGAAGGTGAAAGAGAGCGAAACGAGACGAAGGAAGGTGAAAGAGAGCGAAACGAGACAAAGGAGGGTGAAAGGAAGCGAAACAAGATGAAGGAGGGTGAAAGAGAGCTAAACAAGATGAAGGAGGGTGAAAGAGGGCGAAACGAGATGAAGGCAAGTGGAACAGAGCGAAACAAGATGAAAGAAGGGTCAAAGAGAGCAAAACGAGACGAAGGACGTTGAAAGAGGGCGAAGCGAGACGAAGGAGCATGAAAGAGAGCGAAACGAGATGAAGGAGGGTAAAAGAGAGCGAAACGAGATGAAAGAGTGTAAAAGAGCGCGAAACGAGACGAAGGAGGGTGAAAGAGAACGAAACGAGACGAAGGAGGGTGAAAGAGAGCGAAACGAGACGAAGGAGGGTGAAAGAGAGCGAAACGAGACGAAGAAAGGTGAAAGAGAGCGAAACGAGACGGAGGAGGGTCAAAGAGAGCGAAACGAGACGAAAGAGGGTAAAAGAGAGCGAAACAAGATGGTGGAGGGTGAAAGAGAGCGAAACGAGACGAAGGAGGGTGTAAGAGAGCGAAACAAGATGATGGAGGGTGAAAGAGGGCGTAACGAGACGAAGACGGGTGCAACAGAGCGAAACAAGACGAAGGAGGGTGAAAGAGAGCGAAACGAGACGAAGGAGGGTGAAAGAGAGCAAACGAGACGAAGGAGTGTGAAACAGAGCGAAACGAGATGAAGGATGGTGAAAGAGAGCTAAACGAGATGAAGGAGGGTGAAAGAGAGCTAAACGTGACGAAGGAGGGTGAAAGAGAGCGAAAGGACATGAAGGAGGGTGAAAGAGAGCGAAATGAGACGAAGGAGGCTGAAAGAGAGCGAAAGGAGTCGAAGGAGGGTGAAAGGGAGTGGAACGAGACGAAGGAGGGTGAAAGAGACCGAAACGAGATGGTGGAGGGTGACAGAGAGCGAAACGAGACGAAGGAGTGTGAAAGAGAGCGAAACAAGATGAAGGAGGGCGAAAGAGAGCGAAACGAGAGGAAGGAGGGTGAAAGAGAGCGAACCGAGATGACGGAGGGTGAAAGAGAGCGAAACGAGATGAAGGAGAGCGAAAGAGAGCGAAACGAGAGGAAGGAGGGTGAAAGAGATCGAAACGAGATGAAGGAGGGTGAAAGAGAGCGAAACGAGACGAAGTAGGGTGAAAGAGAGCGAAACGAGACGAAGGAGGGTGAAAGAGAGCGGAACGAGACGAAGGAGGGTGAAAGAGAGCGAAACGAGACGAAGGAGGGTGAAAGAGAGCGGCACGAGACGAAGGAGGGTGAAAGAGAGCGAAACGAGACGAAGGAGGGTGAAAGAGATCGAAACAAGACGAAGGAGGGCGAAAGAGAGCGAAATGAGACGAAGGAGGCTGAAAGAGAGCGAAAGGAGTCGAAGGAGGGTGAAAGAGAGTGTAACGAGACGAAGGAGGGTGAAAGAGACCGAAATGAGACGGTGGAGGGTGAAAGAGAGCGAAACGAGACGAAGGAGGGTGAAAGAGAGCGAAACAAGACGAAGGAGGGCGAAAGAGAGCGAAACGAGAGGAAGGAGGGTGAAAGAGATCGAAACGAGATGAAGGAGGGTGAAAGAGAGCGAAACGAGACGAAGGAGGGTGCAAGAGAGCGAAACGAGACGAAGGAGGGTGAAAGAGAGCGAAAGGAGTCGATGGAGGGTGAAAGAGAGCGGAACGAGGCGAAAGAGGGTGAAAGAAAACGAAACTAGACGAAGGAGGGTGAAAGAGAGTGAAACGAGTTGAAGGAGGATGAAAGAGGGCGAAACGAGACGAAGGCGGGTGGAACAGAGCGAAACAAGACGAAGGAGGGTGAAAGAGAGCGAAACGAGACGAAGGAGGGTGAAAGAGAGCGAAACGAGACGAAAGTGTGTAAAAGAGAGCGAAACAAGACGGTGGAGGGTGAAAGAATGCGAAACGAGACGAAGGAGGGTGAAAGAGAGCGAAACGAGACGATGGCGGTGAAAGAGAGCGAAACGAGATGAAGGAGGGTGAAAGAGAGCAAAACGAGATGAAGGAGGGTGAAAGAGAGTGAAACGTGATGAAGGAGGGTGGAAGAGAGCGAAACGAGACGAAGGAGGGTGAAAGAGAGCGAAACGAGACGAAGGAAGGTGAAAGAGAGCGAAACGAGACGAAGGAAGGTGAAAGAGAGCGAAACGAGACAAAGGAGGGTGAAAGGGAGCGAAACAAGATGAAGGAGGGTGAAAGAGAGCGAAACAAGATGAAGGAGGGTGAAAGAGGGCGAAACGAGACGAAGGAGGGTGTAAGAGAGCGAAACGAGATGATGGAGGGTGAAAGAGAGCGAAAGGAGTCGAAGGAGGGTGAAAGAGAGCGGAATGAGACGAAGGAGGGTGAAAGAGAGCGAAATGAGACGAAGGAGGGTGAAAGAGAGCGGAACGAGACGAAGGAGGGTGAAAGAGAGTGAAACGAGACGAAGGAGGGTGAAAGAGATCGAAACAAGACGAAGGAGTGCGAAAGAGAGCGAAATGAGACGAAGGAGGCTGAAAGAGAGCGAAAGGAGTCGAAGGAGGGTGAAAGAGAGTGTAACGAGACGAAGGAGGGTGAAAGAGACCGAAACGAGACGGTGGAGGGTGAAAGAGAGCGAAACGAGACGAAGGAGGGTGAAAGAGAGCGAAACAAGACGAAGGAGGGCGAAAGAGAGCGAAACGAGAGGAAGGATGGTGAAAGAGATCGAAACGAGATGAAGGAGGGTGAAAGAGAGCGAAACGAGACGAAGGAGGGTGAAAGAGAGCGAAACGAGACGAAGGAGGGTGAAAGAGAGCGAAAGGAGTCGATGGAGGGTGAAAGAGAGCGGAACGAGGCGAAAGAGGGTGAAAGAAAACGAAACTAGACGAAGGAGGGTGAAAGAGAGTGAAACGAGTTGAAGGAGGATGAAAGAGGGCGAAACGAGACGAAGGCGGGTGGAACAGAGCGAAACAAGACGAAGGAGGGTAAAAGAGAGCGAAACGAGACGAAGGAGGGTGAAAGAGAGCGAAACGAGACGAAAGTGTGTAAAAGAGAGCGAAACAAGACGGTGGAGGGTGAAAGAATGCGAAACGAGACGAAGGAGGGTGAAAGAGAGCGAAACGAGACGATGGCGGTGAAAGAGAGCGAAACGAGACGGTGGAGGGCGAAAGAGAGCGAAATGAGACGAAGGAGGCTGAAAGAGAGCGAAAGGAGTCGAAGGAAGGTGAAAGAGAGTGGAACGAGACGAAGGAGGGTGAAAGAGACCGAAACGAGACGGTGGAGGGTGAAAGAGAGCGAAACGAGACGAAGGAGGGTGAAAGAGAGCGAAACAAGACGAAGGAGGGCGAAAGAGAGCGAAACGAGAGGAAGGAGGGTGAAAGAGATCGAAACGAGAGGAAGGAGGGTGAAAGAGAGCGAAACGAGACGAAGGAGGGTGAAAGAGAGCGAAACGAGACGAAGGAGTGTGAAAGAGAGCGAAAGGAGTCGATGGAGGGTGAAAGAGAGCGGAACGAGGCGAAAGAGGGTGAAAGAGAACGAAACTATATGAAGGAGGGTGAAAGAGAGTGAAACGAGTTGAAGGAGGACGAAAGAGGGCGAAACGAGATGAAGGCGGGTGGAACAGAGCGAAACAAGTCGAAGGCGGGTGAAAGAGAGCGAAACGAACGAAGGAGGGTGAAAGAGAGCGAAACGAGACGAAAGAGTGTAAAAGAGAGCGAAACAAGACGGTGGAGGGTGAAAGAATGCGAAACGTGACGAAGGAGGGTGAAAGAGAGCGAAACGAGACGATGGAGGGTGAAAGAGAGCGAAACGAGATGAAGGAGGGTGAAAGAGAGCAAAACGAGACGAAGGAGGGTGAAAGAGAGTGAAACGAGATGAAGGAGGGTGGAAGAGAGCGAAACGAGACGAAGGAGGGTGAAAGAGAGAGAAACGAGACGAAGGAAGGTGAAAGAGAGCGAAACGAGACGAAGGAAGGTGAAAGAGAGCGAAACGAGACAAAGGAGGGTGAAAGGGAGCGAAACAAGATGAAGGAGGGTGAAAGAGAGCGAAACAAGATGAAGGAGGGTGAAAGAGGGCGAAACGAGATGAAGGAGGGTGTAAGAGAGAGAAACGAAATGATGGAGGGTGAAAGAGAGCGAAAGGAGTCGAAGGAGGGTGAAAGAGAGCGGAACGAGACGAAGGAGGGTGAAAGAGAGCGAAACGAGACGAAGGAGGGTGAAAGAGAGCGGAACGAGACGAAGGAGGGTGAAAGAGAGCGAAACGAGACGAAGGAGGGTGAAAGAGATCGAAACAAGACGAAGGAGGGCGAAAGAGAGTGTAACGAGACGAAGGAGGGTGAAAGAGACCGAAACGAGACGGTGGAGGGTGAAAGAGAGCGAAACGAGACGAAGGAGGGTGAAAGAGAGCGAAACAAGACGAAGGAGGGCGAAAGAGAGCGAAACGAGAGGAAGGAGGGTGAAAGAGATCGAAACGAGATGAAGGAGGGTGAAAGAGAGCGAAACGAGACGAAGGAGGGTGAAAGAGAGCGAAACGAGACGAAGGAGGGTGAAAGAGAGCGAAAGGAGTCGATGGAGGGTGAAAGAGAGCGAAACGAGACGAAGGAGGGTGAAAGAGAGCGAAAGGAGTCGATGGAGGGTGAAAGAGAGCGGAACGAGGCGAAAGAGGGTGAAAGAAAACGAAACTAGACGAAGGAGGGTGAAAGAGAGTGAAACGAGTTGAAGGAGGATGAAAGAGGGCGAAACGAGACGAAGGCGGGTGGAACAGAGCGAAACAAGACGGTGGAGGGTGAAAGAATGCGAAACGAGACGAAGGAGGGTGAAAGAGATCGAAACGAGATGAAGGAGGGTGAAAGAGAGCGAAACGAGACGAAGGAGGGCGAAAGAGAGCGAAATGAGACGAAGGAGGCTGAAAGAGAGCGAAAGGAGTCGAAGGAGGGTGAAAGAGAGTGGAACGAGACGAAGGAGGGTGAAAGAGACCGAAACGAGACGGTGGAGGGTGAAAGAGAGCGAAACGAGACGAAGGAGGGTGAAAGAGAGCGAAACAAGACGAAGGAGGGCGAAAGAGAGCGAAACGAGAGGAAGGAGGGTGAAAGAGATCGAAACGAGATGAAGGAGGGTGAAAGAGAGCGAAACGAGACGAAGGAGGGTGAAAGAGAGCGAAACGAGACGAAGGAGTGTGAAAGAGAGCGAAAGGAGTCGATGGAGGGTGAAAGAGAGCGGAACGAGGCGAAAGAGGGTGAAAGAGAACGAAACTATATGAAGGAGGGTGAAAGATAGTGAAACGAGTTGAAGGAGGACGAAAGAGGGCGAAACGAGATGAAGGCGGGTGGAACAGAGCGAAACAAGACGAAGGCGGGTGAAAGAGAGCGAAACGAACGAAGGAGGGTGAAAGAGAGCGAAACGAGACGAAAGAGTGTAAAAGAGAGCGAAACAAGACGGTGGAGGGTGAAAGAATGCGAAACGAGACGATGGAGGGTGAAAGAGAGCGAAACGAGATGAAGGAGGGTGAAAGAGAGCAAAACGAGACGAAGCAGGGTGAAAGAGAGTGAAACGAGATGAAGGAGGCTGAAAGAGAGCGAAAGGAGTCGAAGGAAGGTGAAAGAGAGTGGAACGAGACGAAGGAGGGTGAAAGAGACCGAAACGAGACGGTGGAGGGTGAAAGAGAGCGAAACGAGACGAAGGAGGGTGGAAGAGAGCGAAACAAGACGAAGGAGGGCGAAAGAGAGCGAAACGAGAGGAAGGAGGGTGAAAGAGATCGAAACGAGATGAAGGAGGGTGAAAGAGAGCGAAACGAGACGAAGGAGGGTGAAAGAGAGCGAAACGAGACGAAGGAGTGTGAAAGAGAGCGAAAGGAGTCGATGGAGGGTGAAAGAGAGCGGAACGAGGCGAAAGAGGGTGAAAGAGAACGAAACTATATGAAGGAGGGTGAAAGAGAGTGAAACGAGTTGAAGGAGGACGAAAGAGGGCGAAACGAGATGAAGGCGGGTGGAACAGAGCGAAACAAGTCGAAGGCGGGTGAAAGAGAGCGAAACGAACGAAGCAGGGTGAAAGAGAGCGAAACGAGACGAAAGAGTGTAAAAGAGAGCGAAACAAGACGGTGGAGGGTGAAAGAATGCGAAACGTGACGAAGGAGGGTGAAAGAGAGCGAAACGAGACGATGGAGGGTGAAAGAGAGCGAAACGAGATGAAGGAGGGTGAAAGAGAGCAAAACGAGACGAAGGAGGGTGAAAGAGAGTGAAACGAGATGAAGGAGGGTGGAAGAGAGCGAAACGAGACGAAGGAGGGTGAAAGAGAGAGAAACGAGACGAAGGAAGGTGAAAGAGAGCGAAACGAGACGAAGGAAGGTGAAAGAGAGCGAAACGAGACAAAGGAGGGTGAAAGGGAGCGAAACAAGATGAAGGAGGGTGAAAGAGAGCGAAACAAGATGAAGGAGGGTGAAAGAGGGCGAAACGAGATGAAGGAGGGTGTAAGAGAGCGAAACGAGATGATGGAGGGTGAAAGAGAGCGAAAGGAGTCGAAGGAGGGTGAAAGAGAGCGGAACGAGACGAAGGAGGGTGAAAGAGAGCGAAACGAGACGAAGGAGGGTGAAAGAGAGCGGAACGAGACGAAGGAGGGTGAAAGAGAGCGAAACGAGACGAAGGAGGGTGAAAGAGATTGAAACAAGACGAAGGAGGGCGAAAGAGAGTGTAACGAGACGAAGGAGGGTGAAAGAGACCGAAACGAGACGGTGGAGGGTGAAAGAGAGCGAAACGAGACGAAGGAGGGTGAAAGAGAGCGAAACAAGACGAAGGAGGGCGAAAGAGAGCGAAACGAGAGGAAGGAGGGTGAAAGAGATCGAAACGAGATGAAGGAGGGTGAAAGAGAGCGAAACGAGACGAAGGAGGGTGAAAGAGAGCGAAACGAGACGAAGGAGGGTGAAAGAGAGCGAAAGGAGTCGATGGAGGGTGAAAGAGAGCGAAACGAGACGAAGGAGGGTGAAAGAGAGCGAAAGGAGTCGATGGAGGGTGAAAGAGAGCGGAACGAGGCGAAAGAGGGTGAAAGAAAACGAAACTAGACGAAGGAGGGTGAAAGAGAGTGAAACGAGTTGAAGGAGGATGAAAGAGGGCGAAACGAGACGAAGGCGGGTGGAACAGAGCGAAACAAGACGGTGGAGGGTGAAAGAATGCGAAACGAGACGAAGGAGGGTGAAAGAGATCGAAACGAGATGAAGGAGGGTGAAAGAGAGCGAAACGAGACGAAGGAGGGCGAAAGAGAGCGAAATGAGACGAAGGAGGCTGAAAGAGAGCGAAAGGAGTCGAAGGAGGGTGAAAGAGAGTGGAACGAGACGAAGGAGTGTGAAACAGAGCGAAACGAGATGAAGGATGGTGAAAGAGAGCTAAACGAGATGAAGGAGGGTGAAAGAGAGCTAAACGTGACGAAGGAGGGTGAAAGAGAGCGAAAGGACATGAAGGAGGGTGAAAGAGAGCGAAATGAGACGAAGGAGGCTGAAAGAGAGCGAAAGGAGTCGAAGGAGGGTGAAAGGGAGTGGAACGAGACGAAGGAGGGTGAAAGAGACCGAAACGAGATGGTGGAGGGTGACAGAGAGCGAAACGAGACGAAGGAGTGTGAAAGAGAGTGTAACGAGACGAAGGAGGGTGAAAGAGACCGAAATGAGACGGTGGAGGGTGAAAGAGAGCGAAACGAGACGAAGGAGGGTGAAAGAGAGCGAAACAAGACGAAGGAGGGCGAAAGAGAGCGAAACGAGAGGAAGGAGGGTGAAAGAGATCGAAACGAGATGAAGGAGGGTGAAAGAGAGCGAAACGAGACGAAGGAGGGTGCAAGAGAGCGAAACGAGACGAAGGAGGGTGAAAGAGAGCGAAAGGAGTCGATGGAGGGTGAAAGAGAGCGGAACGAGGCGAAAGAGGGTGAAAGAAAACGAAACTAGACGAAGGAGGGTGAAAGAGAGTGAAACGAGTTGAAGGAGGATGAAAGAGGGCGAAACGAGACGAAGGCGGGTGGAACAGAGCGAAACAAGACGAAGGAGGGTGAAAGAGAGCGAAACGAGACGAAGGAGGGTGAAAGAGAGCGAAACGAGACGAAAGTGTGTAA